>NW_018164951.1:1626646-1715932 GCF_001263595.1 Phalaenopsis equestris | reverse complement strand
GGGAAAGAGATGTCGGCTAAATGAACATAAAAGAGGCAAAGAGAGGAGTCGATAGTTAAAAGGACAAATGAATCAAACATATGGAGAGGAGGCAAGAGGACAGACGCCATGTAGGAGAGTTCACTCTATAAAAACACGCGATGGGATGAGATTACTTACCTACATAGATAAAAGAAGAGACGTCGCGATCTTGTGTGGGAGAGAACATCACCAAGCAGAGGGGAGACGGGAGTTCTCGGCGTCGGTTCGTAGATAGTAAAGGGCGAGCGTGCGTCTGCGAGTAAGGGCAACAACTGTGCCCTAGGAAACCATCAAAGAAGAAGAAGAGAGGAAGAAGAATCGTGAAGAGGAGGAATAACGGTTGCATTCATGCGTTCGCACAGGAGGGAAATGAAGTTGAGCTCTCGATCCAGAACTTGTGTGCAGAGGTGTTCGAACAAAAGAAGGGAAGAAATTTTTGTGTAGATTTTTTAAGTTTTCTAATATGAATATTATGTTTATGTCAGGCTTCCACTTTAGAATAGTTGACGTCAGAGAAAATGTTAGCAAATTAAATGTTATCGAGGTGAGCACTTATACTTTTAAACAATAGTAATAGTTTATTCTCAAATATGTTTGCAATTGATAATATTTGTGTGTTTTATTTTGATTGAGATGTTATTTTTTTATTGGTAATATCATTATGAATGGTGTATCTGCTTACTCATACATTTAATGTATGTTTCACATAGTATGTTGAATTGAATGTGATGAATACATATGTTTATGATGATTGTTTGTATGTGCATGATTGGTTATGATGGGGCATCACTTAATGGTATTAGTGAGATAACATTAATATGCCCGTGCATGTAAATGAAAAAGGATATTGATATTAATGTGTCTTAATTGACATAATTTTTAGATGGTGCCTCCTATGACAGTTGTATAAATATGAAATGATATTGATATGATAATGATATAGACTCATTTGAATTGCATGTTTATATTGATAAACTTAACTAACATGTATATTATTTTTTTTTCTTTTTCTTGTATTGTTGTCATTTAGAGTATAAATCTTCACAGTTGTTTTTACTAACTTTGCATGTTTAATTAAATTATTAAAAGATAAGCGATAGACAAAAAAATATTTATAGAAGAAGCGGACAATCATCACCGAGGTAATTTTTACTTGTATTAATTTAATTTAATTTGTAATGGCTCTTTCATCTGTTAGAATGTCAACAAATATAAAATATTTAATTACGTCCGACCGTTCGTTTCCGTTTTGATTAATTTCAAGCCTCGTAGTATGAGAAACAAGGTTTAGGAATAATTAAGAAAATCTGGATAAAAGAGTCAATAAAATAATTATAAGAAAATTTTATTAATTATAAAAAAAATAAAGTTAACTTAAAGTAATAGTTATTATCCTTTGAGCCATAGTGATACACCTTAAATCATAGAAAAAGAAAATCTGAGAGAAAACGAAAAAATTACAACCTATTATTAATGTGAACGCAAATATACTCTCCCAAATGATGGCGGTGATTACTCACTTGATTCAGCAGTCTGGATCACAACCTATCATAAATGATATTGTCGTTACCGATAAGTATTTGAAGATATTTCAAAATCTATGCCCACCTTTGTTCGAAGGAACCGAAGACCCGATTGAAACAAAGAACAGGCTTATGATGATAAAAAAAGATACTAGATAGCATGGCTTGTCCGAATAAAAGAACAGTATCACTGGTGATGTTTGCGTTGGATGTAAAAGCCGAAAGGTGGTGGCGCGGGCAGTCTCAGCACAGCTTAGGGGACATAACTAATACGATGATAGTTTGGGAGGATTTAGTGGATTTTTTTTAAGAATGTTTCATACCTCTATCTGCTCGACGGCAGATGCAGGATAAGTTCATCAAGCTGAGGCAAGGACAGAAGACGATCATGTAGTACGAAGTAGATTTCACTGCACTATCGAGGTATGCGCCGTAGTTGATCGTTACTGTGGAAGAAAAATGTTAAAGATTTCTTTCGAGATTAAAAGATTCCATCAAAAAGTCGTTAGCACATATAGCATCCATGAATGCTCAGTATTGGTGGAACTAGCTAGAAGAGTGAAGATTGACTATCAACTCACTCAGAAGCATAAAGAGATGCACAAAAGGAAGGATCCATTGAGAAAAAATCCAGGAATAATTTGGGTGGAGTTAGCAGAGGTATGACTCAAGGTATTAGAGCAACTTGTGAGAAATACGGAAAACAACATAAAGGTGAATGTTCGATGGGCTCTAACACTTGTTATTGGTGTCATCAATCTAATCCTATAACAAGATATTATCCCCATCTTACCAAAAAAAGTGTTGAAGATCATAAATTTGATGGAGCTCCTTCATAGAAGACTGTTGGAGTGCAGAAAAAGATAGACTATAGCTTCAACTCCAACCCATGGTCAACCAAGACATGTTCGACCTCGAGTATATTCCCTTACTCAAAGTGAGCCAAAAGAACCTACTGTTGCGGATGATAATGAGACCTGAAGAGTGAGGCGTTTTCTTATATATAGGGTATTTTCTTATTATATTTTCTTGTTTCAGTATTATTATCCAAAGTATAGTTGAGTCGTCTTGTATCGAGTCTTTATCTTTCTAGTGATTATTTTCATCTTAATGAATGACCCCTACTTTCATGAATAGCTAATGTTGATCTGTTTGAGATCTATTTATAAATTTCAAGAATGAGATTTTATAAGCGGGGAAGATTCTAATGGTTTTGTTACACGGAAGAATGGGAAACGATGAATCGAGGAAGAAGACAAGAGGTGTCAAGTAAATGAACAGAAAGGAGATGAAGCAAGGAGCCGACAGTTAAAAGCGGGAGATGAATTGAGCAGAGGAGAGAGGAAGCGAGGAGACAGCATCCAAAGGGTGAGTTCTCTCTATAAAAACACACAACAGGACAAAATTACTTACTTGCAAGGAGAAGAGAAGTCATGGCCTCGTGCGGGAGAGAATGTCGTCAAGCAAAGGGGAGGCGGGAGTTCTCAGCCTCGGTTCGTACAAAGAAAGGGGCGAGTGTGCATCTGCTAGTAAGAGCTACGACTGTGCCCTAGCCAACCATCGAAAAAGAAGTGGAAAGGAAAAAGAATCACACAAAGGAGGAAGAAAGGTTGAGTTAGTGGATTCGTTCAGGAGGGAAATGAAGTCGAGCTCTTTGTCTGAAACTTGTCTCTGGAGGAGGTGCTCTAGCAAAAAGAGAAGAGAAGAAAATTTTGTACGGATCGAGCTTGAGGGAGATCTCCCGTGCGATTTCAAGAAGAAGAGGTAAGGGAAGAGCTTCTTTTATTAAAGTAATTTAATAATAATTATTATGATGATAATAATAATAATAATATATAAATGTAATTAGTAATAATAATTAGAATGCATAAAGTAAAATGTAAATATTTGAATAAAATAATAATTTATTTTAACATTTTGTAAAACGAATACTATCTTCATGTTAGATTTCCACTTTAGAAGAGTTCACGTCAGAGAAAATGTTATTGAATTAAGCGTTAATGAGGTGAGCACTTTGTACTTTTAAACAATAGTAATAATTTTGTTTATTCTCAAATATGTTTGCAGTTGAGGATATTTATGTGTGCTTTATTTTGATTGAGATAATATTCTTTTTATTGGTCATATCGTTATAGATGTTGTAGTTATTTGCTCATGCATTTGATGTATATTTTATATAATATATTGAATTGAATGCAATGAATACATATGTTTATGAGATGACTATTTGTATGTGAATGATTGGCTATGATAGAGCGCTCATTGATGGTAGTAGTAAAGAATATTAATGTATCATGCACGTAAATAGAAAATGATATTGATATTAATGTGTCTTAATTAATAAAATTTTTAAATTGTGTCTTTTGTGATGGTTGTATAAATATGAAATGATATTGATATGATAATGATTTAGACCCATTTGAATAGCATGTTTATATTAATTTATAAATAAGCTTGAATGACATGCTTAGTAATATTTCTCTTCCTTGTATTGTTGTAGTTTAAAAGTATAAATATTAACTGGCTCATTTAGCTCGCAATTATTTTAACTAACTTGTAAATTTAATTAAATTATTAAATGATGAGTGATTGATGAGAAAACATTTATAAAAAATGCAGGCAATCATCAACAATATAATTTTTAATTATATCGATGTAATTTAATTTGTAATGGCTCTATCATATGTTAAATTGTAAAATAAATATAAAAAATTTAATTCGCACATGATGGGACGGTTTTATGTGGTGCGTTATAAATATCTTCCAATACTACAATACACACACGGCAGCACAAATAGTAAATATGCAGTTAAATCCTAATAAAAAAATTCAGTATAAATAATTTTATCTTTTAAAATCTTTAAGTTGTCAAACCATAATAATAACACAAGTATACGTATCGCTGAAGGGTTTTAATGAAGTCCTAAGTATGGATCCCACAGGGAGTTAGAAATTATTATGGTAATAACGTCAAACACAATATTCAAAATATAAAATTTTAGTAAGCAAAATAAATCTAAAGTAAATTTATTGTATGTTAAATAAAATGCAGTTAAAAGAACTAAGTTAACAAAACTAATTGTTAAACTTCAAAAGTAAACTTATAAAGACTAAATAAAATTTTGTAACGAAGAGTTCAAATTTAAGAAAGTACCATTCCCCTTTACAATGAGTTTATGAATTGTGAAGTAATTAAAATCAATTAAAATACATATAAAATTGTATTGTGACAAATAGGAGCAATCATATTATTTAACTTCTGATAGTGCATAAAGAACATTGACTAATTCAGAGCTTGGTTCATAAATTCGTGATTAGGTTGAGAGGATACTGGTTGCTACTCAAGAACTCTCACTTCTTCATCCCCTGAGGGCTAACAATCTCGCTTTAGTTTCAAAGCAACTGGACCAAATTAGGGATTTTAACATGTCACCTTAAAATCTCCAATTATGCGTCCATCAAAATATACTTCCCTATTTATTTGCACGCAACTCCATGGACTACATTCTCACTCATGAAATTGAATGTGTCTCTTACCTTGTTGCAGAAAGCATAACCCTTTCGGATCTTATGTTTCTCAACAAATTTTAACATTTCAATTGGTCAGATCGAAAAGTAAATGAAGATCAGAGTTCGAATCATCACAATTTATTGACATTTAAAATCTTATATAACAAAATTAATTCTTTACAAAACCATATCTTACAAAATAAAGAAAGAAATGAACACAGCTTATCTAACACTCATTCTCAAGCAAATCACTTGAAATTCCTTTTAAGCACTTTCTCTCTTTACAATCACACTCAATTCTCTCTTAGAAATGTAATGAATAAGAAATCTCTCACATTCTCTCTCCTCTTATCTCTCCTCTTACACTCTTACAACTCTAGAAGAAAATCCTCTCTTGCCCCAAGACTTCTCTCTCACACCAACTCTTCTATTCAAACCTCTCGCCCCCCTTTCTTCTCTAGACTCATCCCCTCTTTTAATTAGGGTCAGCCTTCATTTCAAAGGAATTCAAAATATCTTTTTTTCCCCCAAAAGGCACGCCTCTTCACACCAACAGATAAGTTCCTTCATTCAATAGCATTTCCAAAGTGTCTATATGCATTGAATCGCTCCATGGGGGGTTTGAATTGATTAGAGCCTTAAAAAATCGCTCAAAAATAGTCACTAACCACCTTACTTCGTCTTATTTCATCTCAGACACCTCTGACGCCAATTATGGCGCTTCTGACGCCAATTTTGGCGCTTCTGGCACTACTTCTTTGTAAAATGACGCATCTGGCACCAGCTCTCTGGAAAATGGTGCCAGGATGTTGAAATGCTTCATTTTAACTCCAAATTTCTTCATTTTTGCTCATTTTTGTTTCAATTGTCTAAAATCAATATGTCTGCAACAAAACATGAAAATATACTTCTTTAAAGTGCAATATCATCAAAATTAAGCATAAAATGTATATATAAAATTACACTTTATTTTGGTGTATCAACACCGCCCGACCTTCCATTCCCATCTTGGTTAATTTAATGCCTTGGGCAGAGTAGTGACATACAAAACTTTAATAACTTGAATATAAGTCATGTCAACACCTTTTTTTTTAACTCTCCAAAGGATATCTCTTGGAACATTATCATAAGCGTTTTCTAAATCAATAAATATCATATGTAGATCATTTTTACTCTCTTTGTACTTCTCCATCAATCCTCTTAATAAATGTACAACTTACGCAATAGGCTTGCCCGGCATAAACTCTAATTGATTATGAAGAATTTCTGTATGGCATATTGACCTATGTTCAACTGTTCTCATAATTTTAATTGATGACAAATTAACTAAGTCAAGAAATTCTCAAATCTCATAAATATTTCCACACCTCTATTGAGATCTCATTAGACCTTAATGATTTTTCGCCCTTGATTTTCTTCATAGCCTACTAGAAAGAAAGAATAAAAAACCTGCAATGTTGATATAGTTAAATATTTTGTGCAGACTGATAAAAAAATTTCATAATTACAGATACAGGTTTGCTAGATCTAGTCCAATCTCAAACTCCATTATTGGCACAATCTTAAATTCGATCAATCAAGTTGAAATGAGTAGGTTTTGGAGGGTTCACCAGAGCTTGGGGAATTTATGCTGCTCCAAAATGGTTTGAAATAATCTAAAAATGTTCATGTTAGTCTAAGTGAGTTCATGTAGGTTCAGGCGAGTTTATATTTTCCCTGAATGAATTGCCTTAAACCATGGCATTAAATCAACGAGTTAAGATATACATTTAATTTCTTCATTCTCTAGCATCTTTGACAACTAAATGCAAAAAAAAATAAGAGAATAATAATTTAAAAAAAAATCTTATGAAATAATAATGATGTCATTATTCATTTACTTCCCACCTTTTGAAAAAAAAAATCATCTCGCTTTGCTATGATCATCGCTCCCTTCATCCTTGCAAAATGTATGTATGCATACATACATGCATATATGTATGAATGTATATATGTATGTATGTATCCACGCCAACTATGACATTAATTAGTCCATTTTTACACATCATCATTGTCTGAGGATTATAAGAATCAAAGTAAGGGATCATGAACTTTATTGAGTGCTACGTCTTTATTGAATGAATGGATCAACTCCACTCGGCATATCTCTACTTTCAGCATCAGGGTTTTTGTTTTTTCAATGCTTGGACGAGATAAGTCTAAAACTGGCATTCCATTAGAATTTTAAATTTTAGAAAGCAAGTCAGCAATTTGATTCTATTTTCTAAAGATGTGCTTGATTCTGAATCATACAAATCTCCATATTTAAGTTTTGGTTTTAAAAATATATTTCTAGAAGAGTTCTCTCCTTGGTTAATATTGTTCATTTATTTACTCCAACTCTGGCAACAAATCATAAACAGGAAATCTAAGCTTCATATTCAGTTTGGTTTGTTTGTAATTTATAAGCAACTCTTGACAGCAGAAGTAAGCATGAATTCGATGAGGCTTTTAGTTAGAAATCCTTTATTGTAAGACTCCGTCGACGTATAAAATCTATAACAAGTCATATGTTGCAATCAGCTCTTCATTTAGCTATTCTTGAAGTTTAAAATTTGAAAATTGTTGAGTATAAGGACCCATTTAAGAAATCACCTAAATGATCAAGCTTTGAAGACGCCATCTTCAGTGTCCGAGAAGGGATGACTTGAATATGGTACATCTAAAAGTAAGTTAGAAGTCACCAAACCATGATTATTAATGCTTAAGTCGAGTTCTCCGTGAGAATCGATGGGTTCCAAAAACTCATCCAAACTCATTGGCTGCTGCTGTCCAAGTGCGCGGCAGAAAAACACCTCCCATCAACATTGAGTGCGTATAATTTGAGGCGCAATCAACTCTAAATCCTTTACATCAAACAACTCTTTCTAAAGTCTTGTGATGAAGCTTCTTAACAATTTGCCATGCCCCTCTTCTATATTCAACAAAGGCCTGTACTTCTTTAATGGTCTTCGGGTTGATGAATTAATTGATGAATTGTTTCTTAAATTCAAAGAATGAAGTGATTGTTCCCACAGGTAGGCATGAGAATCCCTTTACAGATGATTCCTCAAAATTGGCAAAGAATAATCTACAATTCAAGGCATAACCTATCAAATCAGACTTTTTCATATATGAATCGAAATAAGGGATCTTGAACTTTACCGATTGCTAAGTCTTTATAATCTACCTCAAAAATATTGGTAAACTCAGGTTTGTGTTTCTCCACTCACCTCTCTACCCGGCGAGGTTGGGTGTTGATTCCTCCTCGGTATCTACATAATATCACTTGACGATACCAAAATTAAATGCTAGCGCTCTTACAACATATGATGGTCACTTTCTTATGACAGAATCCTAAGATCCTGCTAACATTTCCACTTTGGAAGTAATTCAAGGAACTCTCCCAACTACTCACGGGATCATCCCACCGATCCTCTTCACCACCACCATAAGCTTTTATGTTTATGAAATCGTGGTTCGCTATACTCACAAAAGGTTCTTTATTTTGCTTTAACGCTACTATTAGCACATCCTTTTTAGTTCTTGTCATAGATTTAGGCTCACTGCATGTTAAATTCAAAACATTAATAAACATGAACTCATAGAGATAAAATTTTATGTGAGAACTTTGGGATTTCACTATATTCATAGACATTCAATGTGAAGTATTCCTTATCTTTGGCTCTCCACCTGACCAACTATTTACTGGCTTGGATCAGGGTTTAGACCTATAAAATAGGCAACAAATTGAGCTATACAAAGAAGTTGAATACATATCAAAGCTTAAAAGATAGCTTGCTGTAAAATATACAAGACATGTAACCTTACTACGCTTTATGTCATTCTTAAAGACAGTACATTACTTACCTTGATCCAAAGTAAATGATCCTTTGCATGCAGCAAGACCTCTTTTTTAGCGATAGCCAGACTGTGGTTTATCATCTGCTATAATGTAAGATTTGTTTCCTTGTTTTGAAAGACAAAAATTGTTTGATACTAAATTCAAATTTTATTTCCCCTTCCGCAATCACGTTGAGGGTAAGTTTGAGGTTATAAATAGAAGCCTTGGAAATTTATTTAACATGCTTAATAGGAAAATGCTTGAGCGGCTGGAATCTTCATCAACCCACCTCTGAATTTTCCTTCGATGGTTTCATTGCCACACTACGAAGCAAACACTCTTTGAGATAGTCTATAAATACAATCTAACAAAAACCACCGATGGATAGAAACTGATAGAGCATATGATGTAATGACCTCATTTTACTTTTTACTTTACGCCTTGTGATAGAAATTTAAAATTGTAGATAAAATTTGCAAACATTAAAAAAAAACATTACACGTCATCAATGCAACATATTTGGTATCACTAGCTAAACAACTCCAAAATTTTAGATAGCAAGAACAATATTTTTTACTCGAAATGATGTTGTTTTAGCAAAATATATGATCCATATATATGCTCCGTACTCTAGAACTTAATAACTCACTTGTCATAAAATGAGCCTTATTACAGTAGAGTGTCATTAAAAAGTTGTTATTTTTTAGCTAATTTAGCCAATTACAAGAAATGAACAACATGCTAAAATAACATTGAATAAAGCTATGATGTTTAGTTCAATATTGATTCTCAAGATGTCAATCATTCAAAAAACGAGTTTTATGATGAAGACACAACAAATCATAAAAATTGCATTTAAATTTTTAATTAAGATATTTTAGAATTGAAACTCATCAAAATATTGGCAAATACGAGTAAATCAGTAATATGTCCTCTTATAAACTGATTAAATTGGTCTTAATCCTACATGTTTCGACAACAATAACTGGGGTACATTTTCAGCAATGAAGATTAACAAAAAAAGATTAAAAAAAAAATGAAGATAATATACATACAAATTCTATGATAATTTACATTGGGAAGGATGCTGCCACGAGTTTTAAGATAGATTTAATAGTTGACAATTTTGATGCAATGAAGAGCTTATGTCATAATTTCATATGCCTGACCACAAGGGTTAGATTTAAAGAAGCTTTAAAGTTTTTTACCTCATTCGTTGTCTTTATTAAGAATTGCAATTGAAATGGAGAAGAAGAAGAGAAAGAGAGGAGACAATGCAAAGTGGCTACGGTTTTTCCATTACCTTAAGCACCTCATACAAGAGTATATATATACAATAAGCAAAAAGACTAAACTACATTTAAGTAGGGTAAAATAATAGAAAATACAAATACTATAATATCTAACAGTCTTATGATAAGAAATGGACGGTGATGCTCAAAGCATCATAAGGTAAGGAGAAAGTGGCACCAAATTTATTATAGAAAGATGACTTTTAAGTGAACAATTGGCTGCATTACTATCCATGATAATGGAATACAATCATATTTCAGAAGGGACCATCAACTAACAATGCAGATGAAGCACCGTCCATCGATGTACTGGAAAGTGAAGGTTATACTAACTATGGGCTTTGGTCATGTTAAAAAAGGTTGTGGTGGCCAGGCATAAGCAGAAAAATGATAACATCACCATGAAATATGAAATAAATTACAACCGATGAAAGGAAATTGCATACTTCATTCATGGTTGAAATAATATATTAACTATTAATTTATGGATAACTCGTTAAAGTTCAAATTTATGAGAGAGCCACCAAGCCCTAACTTCTAATAAAATGCAAAAAGTATTAACATTAATCGGAACCAAACTACTTACATGAGCATTTATATCTTTCAATCAATTTTTCAATAAATAAAATACTAAAAAAAAATTACAACAAAGTTCAACCATTTAAGGAGGGAGTTTGAATTGATTTGCCCCATTTGTGGATCCATACCTGCTTTAAATCATGGTCACCTCCTATTTAAACTTTGAACTTCCTTTGTTCGTATGAAGCGCCGCCACCTATGTGGGAGGTGAGAGAGAGGGGGGATTGGAATAGCGGCCAAATTTTATGTGAAGATGTCATTCCATACGAGAGAAAAGGCGCCATCTTTGTAAGAAGAGAAACTTCTTTTGTTATTATTATTTTGACTTCAGAGGGGCAGGCCATGCAAAGACATGCAATACAATAGCTTGAAATCTTGATGTCACTCTGATTAAGATGATAATATATCATTCCTTAATTATAACCTAAACCTCTGGGAAGCAAGTAGACTATTCTCTTCTGATAAACCCCATAGAATAATGAAAAAAAATGGTATGATGCTCCGAAATTTGCATCATTGTTCAATATCATGTTATCTGCATTTTTCTTAAAAATTTAACAATGTTTAGTCTACCTATGATAGTTCAAAAGGTCAACTGGCATATTGCCACGTCTCCAAATAAAAGAAAATTACTAAAAAATGGTGACACCCAATAATCGCATGCTAGTTAAACATATTTTTTACTATAAAAAATTAATAAATTAAAAAAAAAAACATATTTTTGACGGGCATTAATTTCCAGGACAACAGGAACTATCATTCCGGGATATGCATCATGAAGCATAAAGCCAAATGGACTAATCTTCTAAATAATGAGCAGATAAGCCCGACGAGGCATTCTGAATCAATTGACGATTGTAAACTTAACAATTATTACCAAACACACATAAAAAACCTGCAACGAAGAACAAAAGAAATGACCATAATGAACACTCGCAGATGTTGAATTCATCTCACGAAAAAAAAAATAATAGATCTTTCAGCAGTAAACAAAAGCAAATAACAATGTCTTCTTAAACTATTTCAAGTGGAATCCATAAAAAGTATTAGCAAATAAAATAATATGTTACTTACATAATCCAACGCCTTAAAGAAAATATGAAGAATATCGGACTTCCCAGAAAGAGCCCTCGCCGGATATCAGAAAATCACAAGCAGTGAGCACAGCAAGCAAACATGGGGCTATGCGCCTAAGCTTCTACTCCACCTGAAGCCAACTCAGCCCGAATCAATGAGCAAAACTTCGTTGACCGCGGCACAAAAAACGCCCCATGACAATTGACAACTCCGCCATTAGGCCAGCACTAGAGGCGATCCTACCCTAGATGATGCCAAAATGAAACAATCCCGGCATGATTAGTAGATGTCAAATGATATTAACGATCAAGACTATTTTGCTCCAGACCTGACCAGTATTGATGCCGACCTGCTCGATAATAGGTTTTATTTGGGCGGATCCGATGCGCAATGGCGTGATGGTTGGGTAGGGTTCGGATTAGGGTTCACAACCAGTGCCGGCTAATGCGGGTGCAGGAAGCCATGGGTCCCACGGGGATCGATTGCGCGCGAAGGAACTCGGAGCTGTTTTGGGATTTACCTCAGGTAGATAAATCCCTTTTTTTTTTAATTGTGAATAAATTTTTATTCATTTTTTTATCAATTATTTCAATTTTTAAGTTTTTTGGTTTTAATTAAATTTAATATTAATTATTAATGCTTTAGTTATTAATTGTAATTTAAATGTTAATTATTCTAAATTCATTTTAGTTATATTAAACATTTATTTTTTTTTATTTAAATGAATAATCATTAGTTCGAATATCACTATAATATAATCATCAATCAATGCATTAATGTTCATTAATTAATTTAAGAGGAATTTATATACATTAGCGCCTAATTCTTATGCATTTATGGGTCTCGCATTAAAACTTCCATTTTTACGATAAGGAAATTCACATTTTCAAGTGAGATTCTTGAATGCATGAGAAATGAGTGCTTTCATGCTGTGTATCTAAATTCTGGTTAACTTTAATCATGGTTTAAATCAAATAAATTTTTATAGGTAGCACACAATTCTTATGTATTTAGACATCTCACCTAAACCTTCATATTGGTATTTTAAACCAAAGGTGTATTTTATTTTTAATATTGATATTTTTTCATGTAATATTAAGGATTTAAGTGTTATGTGTGAATATGAAAATTTAGATGTGAGATATGTAAGCCGATAGCAATTATGTACTATGAATGTAAAATACCCCTAAATTTTTTAAATAATTAAGCAATTATTAAAAAACAAATATATCTTCATATATTATATTTAAGCTAACAAGATATCTGAATTTATCATTAATTATAGCTCAATTATATTATATTAAAATTAAGCTTATTTATGTTTTTCAATTTTTGATAATAAATATTGTAGGCCCCGATTGCGGACAAGACGACGACTATTTGCGATATTGTAATTCACCTTGTGCCCTTATGGTATGATTTGGCATTGAAAGCATAGTACGGACCCTGCGAGTTGATTGGGTTACTTCACGGCCCTCGTGTGCTGATGAGGCGCTACCCATTTGGGTTGTGAGAGATTCACTCTCTTTCATGGAATTTAGCAAGAGCTTAACCATGGAATGTTCCTATGAGGTAACTCTTCTTTGTGATACCCTTTATTAGTTGTCACATAAATGTAAGCAAGGCTCCTCTAATCGAGTGTAGTCTTCCGCGTTCCTCAATATGTATTCGACAAAAGGGTTGCGTTCACTTGGGAGATGGTATTGACCCTATGACAAGCATAGACAGCTGAATCTCTAATTGTGGGCTGCTTTTGTAGGGTTTTCTTTGCGGGTATGTTCCAATGTATTTTCAATTCGATCTCGTTTTGGACACATAATTTTAGGCGATCACGCGACATTTACGTTACGAAAGTTCTCAACATTCATTATTTTGTTTGTCTTTAATGGTGTGTGTCATTAACTTCAAATTCCACTCTTCTTCCGATAGATATTAACTTTTAAAAATGAATTATATGATGATAGACAAGCTGACGATTCCTTACAAAATAAAAGAGATAAAAGGAATGAAAACATTCACTTGAATTTTTTTTTTTTTTTTTTTTTATGGTCTCCAAAATCTCAACCATTGAGACCCTCAACAGAGTTGTCATCGGATATTCATGATTGGTTAGTGGGCACTCATTGTATTGAGCCTGCCATTGTTCAAGATATCAAGCTTCACTCTCTCCATTGTAGATTATATTAGTCGTCTTGTGGTCTCGAGTTGGCTGAGAATCTTTATATCTCGGACAAGCAAAAGGATGTGAGTCATCACTTCGTCTCCACCTATCGCCTTAGGAAGCCCTCTTTTACACAAGACAAGTAGAGGATTCTGCTTTGGAGTAAGCAGGAGCGGAGTTATACTTCTCAGACGATATATAGGGGTGTGAGCGATCCGAATTTGAAATTTTGTTAAGCAATTTGAATTTCATATTACTCGTACTAAAATTTGATCTGATCTGGTGTGGATCGATCTGATTTTTGAGCCAGTATGAATTGTAAACGAGTCGGCTAGAATGCAATTTTTACCTCAGGAGCAATATATGTCCGGCTCAAACCTACCTTGTCCTGCCCTGCCAATCCACCAGACAAATTTGTATTTTTTTTGTGAAAAGAGGAGATTCAAACCCCTGCCACTCTACTCAAGCAAAAATCCTTCGCCAACTGAGTTGACAATGTGTTATGCATGTAAAATAAAAAATTTTGTTGTTAAATATGTAAATACATATGAATTTATTTTGATTCTGATCCGAGTCGAGTACAAATCAAAATAAATTTGACTCGTAGCTTGGCTCAAATGGTTCCATCTTAGCTAAAATTCAATCCGTTTTTTTAGTGATTTATGACCTTTGAGTCAATTTCACAATCCTGGCGATATATGATTATTGGTCATCTCCAGCAACTTGACCAGTTTCTTCGGCCGTTGTAAACACAAAGTGTTCTAGAAAGGTCATTCTTTCAGTCCATGGGCATTGGGCAAAGGGTGGCATGAGCCACTGTAGGCTCCATATCCCATGCATCCAACATCTTCTTCTTGAAGAGGGCGATGAATGAGTGAAGACTTTTATTCTGCACTTGCATGATATGTTGGAGAGCATGTCAATGCATTTGCGGTTCCTGGGGGCCAACAAACTGTGTCACAAATATTCACTTAAAGTAAATGAATGATGTAATCACTATTAGTGATAATGCGTTGAAGCAACTGAGGGCCGACTCCTTCAGCGTTGTGAAGAAGATATGATATTTCATCGTGCTAGTAATCCTCAACGAACAAACCATCAACTCAAACGAGACTATGCTGTCAGCCGAATTGGTCATATTCTTTTAGGACTTCAATGTCGGGATCTTGAAACATTATGAAGGCTTGGTGTTTTCATTTTTTTTTTCTCTCTTTTATTTTTGAATGAGTCGCTATCTTATTGATCGTCGTATGTTGTCTTTTTCCCGAATAAGTATTTCTTTCGAGTTATATGAATGGACCAAAGAATAGTGGAACCGAAAAATACGGACATACGACAAAATGACAAACAAAAGAAAAAGAAAAAACGTAGAGAGCCTGCGTGTGGTAAACCTCACAATGATAGGTCAAGTATGTCGGCTCAAGCAAAATCAGACGGATACAACTTAGACTAATATCTGCGAAAGAATATCTATGTAGACTACTCATAGCTAGAGTTTCAGGTATAGGTGTTTATTCTGAGATTATGAATGCTCCGAAGGGACATATCCCACCTGATTAATTACATCGTGGGGGTTGCCCAATAATATTCTTGATCCAAAGGGGTTTTACTTGCCTGAGAGTGACAACTGGCGCGGGGTTATTCAAAGGAGGGGAGTAATCCCTATAACGTGAAGGCAATTATGTCAAGGTACCACGTACCTGTTATTCTTAGCCACTAAGACCCTACGTCTATCTAGTGTGAAATTAGTCGACCCAATACATCATAAGATCCCTGTCAGCAATCCGTGAAAGTCGTTGTCCACGGGGGACCTCGATAGCCCTAAAGTCAAAAGAAATATATTTTATCATACGACTATCGACTGGAGCTCCAAAACGTGGGACTTATATCTGTCTAAGTGGCAATGATGTCTCTATAAAAGAATGAGGATGGAGGTTTAGAGCTGGAAACACTCCGAACAAGAGATCTTAGACCCCGTTTGGGTCGGGGAGTTGGGCTATTAAAAAAACTCGTCGTTCGAGAACGGTTCGTGCTCAATTCGTTCGATAAGCAAATGAGCGAATATAAACAGTTCTTTTCTTTCGGGTTGTTAAACGAACCGAACACAAACTGTGTTGTATTTGTTCGTGTTTGAATCGCTATTGTTTATAATATAAAATAATTTAAAATAATAATATATAAAAAAATTATGATATTTTTAAAAATATATATATACTATAAAAATTTATCATTTTAAAAAAATAAATTATATAAATTATAATACATCATAAATTATTAATAACAATACATTATTTTTTGCACCACAAAAATATTTTAATATCATAATAACACTATTTCAATGCCACAATAACATCGCACATCAAACGATAGCAAATTCCAACAATAACACAAAATACCACTGCAATACTTCGCAAAAACTCCACAATAAAAAAAAAAAACTATCGCAATAACACTGTCGTCCCGTCGCCGCAATAACACCACAATTTCACGATAAAACCCTCACCAATAATACCACAATACACCAGCAATAACACCGCCTTCAAGACCGCACGCGATAACACCCGCTATAGCGCAAATCGCGCGTAATAACACCAATTTTTTTAATTTTGCACACCAATAATGCCGATTGTTTTACCCAATAAAGCCAATAACAACACAATACCATCATAATAACACCGTCATTAACATAAGTTATTGTGAAACCGCGGTAACACCGCAATAAAACTCGAATAACACTGTTAATAACACAGTTAAAAACACCATTTGTCGTGGAACCGTTGTAACACTGCAATACAACCCAATGAACACTGCCAATAACACCACTTGTCGCGGAACTGCGGTAACCCTTCAATACAACCTAAATAATGGATGAACGAATTATATGAAATCATTTCGAACAAATCAAACCAAACACAAACAACAACTTTATTTCAAACACAAACTTATTTCAAACACACTTAATTTCAAACAAACCAAACACGAACACGAGTTCTGCTCGTTCGTGTTAGATTCGTTTACACCCTCATCAGAGAGCCTCCTGACACTATAAGCACATTAGACAACCATCTATATAGAAATCTATGCTGGGTCAATCGGGTTGGAGAAGCATGGTGGCTTCTCCTTCGGAACATGCAATATGAATCCAATTATCTATAGTGATTTTTAAATATTGTGAATGCCCTATTTAGCATGACTTGGGTTATGCTTATGCAATGCAACCCATTTTAAAACCAGCTCGAATGCCATGCAGGAAAGTAAAATACTGATTTTAAAGTCCTGAACATTTTAATCATAAATTTTAATTATGTTGAATGTTTTATTTATGATTTTTTAGTATAAATTTTATAATTACAGGGGTATTTCATGAACATAGATTATAGTTTTTGTGGAATCCCAAATGCACATAAATAAACATTGAAAAGCAATCCAGGCATACAATACACACAAAAAGTAAAACACGCCAAAATAATAAAATAGGTCAAATGTCGCTGGCCGCTAGGTGGGTAACATATCCCAGTAAAGCAGAAAAAACAACAAGACTCTGCATATACATGTCTGATCCCAAGTCTATACAAAAATATATAATTTAGACTTACAATACGGGACACGATTTATCGCTCATGGTCTCCGTCACGTGATTTGATCGTCATTCTCTTAGAAACTCGTGCTTGTACCTTATTTTTGATATAGACTCTGTCTAATGACTCTATCAAATACATATGAAAGAATAAATAAATTACGCAACTCACTAAAAACAGGAGTTAGCAGGCAAAGCCATGCAACCAGAAATAGATCGTTCCTTATAATTGGGGGAGTTAATGACATATGCAAGCAAATAGTTAGAAATCATTACAGACTCTCCCTTTTATTGTACTTATATTTGTGCATATATATAAGCACGATGCCCAACAGAAGAACGTCCTATTATACCTCTCGTGCACTCCATATTACCAATGTTTTTGTTATGAGTTTATTCTCTATGTGCTCCTCTTTTTATTATTTTTTGTATGATCCACACTCGTCGCGTCTTTTAGAATGTTGAACCATGATTTGTTTGTAAATCAAACCCCAAGAAATAGAGTGCAAGAAGAGAGAGAGACGATTGAATAACAATAAACAATAATATGTCATATCTTATTAATAAAATGATATCTCAATTTATAATGGAGATAGTGCAATTGGGTGATGTTACATGGTGTTATGGATATTTTTAATGTATGAGTCAATCTCTTGGCCGCTCTCTGACTCAATCGAGAAGCTAGTATGAGTTCAATTTTGTAAGGTCAGTTTGGTTGGCTAGGCTAAATCACTGTTACTGTTCGACTTAGCTTCATTGGCTTAGGGTCGATAAAACTGATTCACTCTGCTAGAATTTGCTGATTGATTGATCTGGTTTGGTTGTCAACCATCGAACCCGATGAAGAGGTCCTATCAGTAGAGCGACGCTAGACTGACATGCAAAAGGTGAATCACCATGATGCTATAAGTAGCTCACTCCTTAATGAAGAGAGCCTAAGGGATTTCTATAAGACTCTTTGATGCATGGAATTCCTCAACCCTGTCGAGGAGCCTCGAGGGCATCCTTAGGATTGTTGGTGACATTGTAGAACTGATACTTTCCTCGAGTTGGATCTACAAAAAGGAAAGTTGCTGCTTTTCATTGGCTTCATGTAGTGGTCGGCTTAAATACCTCTTTGTCTCATTTATGAGAGAATGACTCAAATTCAGTCGTCTTCATAACTCAACCAGCTTTGGCCTTACTTGCTCTGGCTTTGGATGATTGCGTTTGATACGATAAGGGAGCATATTGGTATTCTGTCAATATGAGTCTCTCATCTTCTGCCTTATTTCTTTATGTTAGATTTTTTTAGGATCAACACTTGCATATTTTCAATGTACACTCATATATTTTGATTTTCCCATAAATCTATTAAAAAGTCATTTAAAAACATATTTATTTTAATAAATGAGACCGACTTAGCCTGAAAAATAACTAATAAATTAAAATTTTAACATATACGTATTAAAAACGTTAGAAATAAGCGAAATAAACCCCAACCAATATTCAAAAAGCAAATTCTGTGCGGACATGACCATTTTGATAACTTCTCTATATATATCTTTTAATTTAACAAGCAACTTAATATTCCTCACCAAGATAATAAAAGTCCAATAAAAAAATTGATCGCATTATGCTTAATAAGACTATCCAGTGATTTAATTATATTATTTAATAATTTAATAATACAAAAATAATAAATAACATAGAAAAAATTTTTAATAGCATTACAATTATTTATAAAATATATAAAAAATATTGAAATTATTTTCTTACACTCCTCTGCTTCAGTTCACCCTTTGACTAATCGCCCAGGCAAGGAATATTATCACTTCAGATTAAAAAATATATTTCGTCGCATTTATTCATCAAGGGAAGGCGACAGTCCGGGTCCCATCAGCCTCGACGTCCGGGATAATTAAATTTTATTTACTAAAATTAAATTTTATGTTCGGCTAATGCCACGCCAGCCCTAGCAATCTCCGCATCCACAGCACGAGCGCCACCCGTGCTAACGCAGACCTCCCACGTGCGAATCTTCCTCTGCCCCGCTCGCACGCGGGCGCTATTGCCGACGTGGACGCAGATCCGGTTGACCAGGACACCGCCCGAGAAAGGGGGTCCCTAATGTCAATATATTTACCGTTTTACCCTCAGATTTGCATCAGAAAAGATTGAACGGCCGTGATTTATAGTCGGAAAAAAGGCGGGCGGGAAAAAGAGAAATACAATGGAAAAGTAATATTATGCTTTTAAAATTCATTTAATGCGAGAAATAAAAAATAAAAATGGCGGACGTGAGAAGGGATTGTAATCGGTTTATTTCGATGGGGAAGGGTTCTGAAGTCCAGGCTGGAATCTCATCTTTATCGGCTCAGTTTTTCCTCCGGCTCTCTCGCTTCGGTTCTTCTTCTCTTTTAGATTAGGTCGTCGGAGCGCGGTGGCGGCAGGCGGTGCAGCGCTTTTTCTTTTTGTCGTTTTGAAGGAGGTTTGATATAGATTTGTTTGGTTTGGATAAAGATTTACTTCCGTGTCGTGTTCTAGTCACCTTTGATATGGGAGTTGCCGGGTGGGCTGGTTAAAGGGATTGAGATGGTGGAGCTTGGTGCATGAGGTTTTGATGCTTCTGTTTGTTGGGAAGTAGGGCGGCGGTGTTGGCGGTTTGAATTGGGTTTGGGGACTTGTAGTTATAGCGGGGTTTTTGGGATTACGGTGGCGGCTTTTGGTTTTTTCTTTGGATTGAAGGGGCGTTCGATGCAACCCGGTGGTTGCCATATCTTATGCCTTCGCCACATACCTGGGATCGGAAAGAGCCCTTTGTCAAGGACAGGAAGCAGGAACGGGGTGCGGGGTGTGATGCCGTAGGTGGAGGTGGAGGGGGCGGTGTCGGTGGGGGCTCCTGCTCTACTTCACGATGGCGGGAGCCCTACCATGGGCAGCGGGAGTTCCCCCGTGCATCCCCAAGGCGGCCGTCCTCAGGTATGTTACGATATCATCTTGAGATCTTGGAGATATTTGAAGTGTTTTGTTGGAGTTGAAGTTTTTGATTTTGAATATTTATTGTCTGCAAATTTCTTCAAGGTCACTATAGGCACGACGGCGGGTACCAGCAGTTATATTCTGAAGAATCAAGCGGGCATGGTTGCACGCCTTCCCGGTCTGGGGACAGATTTTGGCAGGAGGAAGACATCTTCAGGCTGTCTTCGGGAAGATGCGGGGGTAAAGAAAGTCGGGGGTCTTCTCGGCGATCGCCTTCTCTTGACTCTGGTGGCGACAGTGCTCGGCCGCACCTCGCTCCTCCTTTAGCTGCTCAGAGGTCTGTTGCCGTTCCGATAACAAACGCATCGTCCTCTTCCTTGTCTCCGATCCCTTGGAAAAATGTTCTTGACAAGAGTGATGGCGTGGAAACAGGCCAAAAATATGATCGGGACCATTCTCTTGGTCCGATCGCCTGGAAGCCTCTTAAGTGGAGTAGGCCGTCGAGTGTGCAGACGCCAAAGACTGGCCGATGTGAGGCTGAAGATGCCAATCTTGAGATTTCGGCGCCCCACGTGAAGGATTCTCCAGCGAGATCTCCTTTTACATCTCTCTTGCAGTCAGATGATAGAGCTCCGAATAAGAAGCCCCGTCTTGGCTGGGGCCAGGGTTTAGCGAAGTATGAGAAGCAGAAGATTGAAGGATCTGTGGATGTTTCTGCACATAATGGATCGGCTCAGTCAACCAGCAGTGCTAAGATTGTCGTCGGTGATTCAAGTCCAAAGTTTTCTGTTCTTCCTGGATCCATGTCTCCCGCCACCCCTACGTCGGTCGCATGCAGTTCATCTCCAGGTGAATTAATCTTTACCTCTCTTCTTTTTTCCTATTCCGGAAGTATTTACTTCTTCTGATGCGGGTTGATCGAAATAACACTTTGCTCTTATTATTATTATTTTAAATCTTCTTCCTCATCTTTCTTCTAGTTTTATTTGGACTTCCATAGATTAGTTTGGAGAATTGGTTTTGGGAAGAAATCTCTAATGAGTTTTTTTTATCTTGTCATGGCATCAACAACTGCTCAGTTTAGTCATTGTGGCAGACTTTATTCTCCCTTGCTCGTTTTAATACCGGTATAAATCAATTGGTTATTGTGTGGAAGAGAATATTGTGAAGTGTTTAAGTTATTCCAAATAAATTTTTTTTTCCTTTTATCCTTTTTGATGTTGAGTGCTAAAGCACAATTATTACTGTACACAGCTGGAAATGCTGTATTTGTTCCAGAATTTTTTGTGTTTGAATTTGTAATTTGGATTATGGAACATGTAGATTTTTGCCATTCTGGTTGTTTTGAATGTTAAAGGTCTTTAGCTGTTAAATGATTTTGGGCTGAGGTTCATCATGATAAATGCTATCTTTTCGATGCATTGCTTAATGTGTGCTTCTAACACTGAAATTTCACATCAAATCTTATTTCACAAATGCTATGATTGTAATTTTATAACCTGAAAAAGAAAAAAAATGGTTTATGTTTATTATTTTGAAGATCAGGCTGGTACTATTATTATTTGTGTCTAATTTCTTGTTTCTCTCGTTAAGCAGAATGGGTGATAGATGCTGATTTGCTTCTTTTTGTTGTTTTTTAATTTTATTGAAAATAGTCTTAAAGAAATTATTGGCTTTTTCTCTTTAAAGTATCCAATATTTATACATAAAAAAAGTATATTTCAGCATCCATTCCAGCACATTTTTGGTGATTTGAATGATGACTGAGTTTTTGTTTTCTTTGTCTTTTACCATATTGGAATGTTTCAGCTGCTACAGATGAAAAGCTCCCTATAAAAGGATTAAATTCTGAAACCGATCGAGCTCAGTGCAGTGATTCATCAGGCCTTGGGATTCATAATTCACCAAAGGATATTTCTATTAAATTTGATCAATTGGATGCCAATTCCATAAGTTCCCTGGCTTTACTTCTCAGTGATTTGTTGCAGCCCGAAGATGCTTGCTCAGGAGATTCGTCGTTCACTAGAAATTCCACTATAAACAAGCTGTTACTATTGAAGAAAAACATATCCAAAGAACTGGAAAAAACTGAATGTGAAATTGACTTATTTGAAAACAGGCTCAAGTCTATTGATGGTGATGGGCAGATAAATAGTTTTCAGGAATGCTCTGAGTCATTGGCAGAATTATCTTCTTCTGATAACTGTATCGCGGCTTCTTCTGTGTCTTTAGAGGGACAAATGGCCGTGCCCAGAAATTTTTCAGAAGAGCAGGCAACTACTGTGAAGGGCACATTTCATCCTTCCTCTGATGGTATTATATGTGTTAGCTCTCAATTTCCGTCTTTGGAGACAGAGAATCCTAATTCTAGTTTAGATTACAGAACTGAAAAAGAAGATAATAGTTTGCTAGATTTTATAATGACTTCGAACAGGGATGCTGCCAAAAAAGCTTTAGAAGAGTTTGATGGGGCCATACCTCCTTGGTTGGCACAGTATAATTTCTCGGAATTAGATTTCTCACAGTGCAAGAAAAATTACATAAGCATTAGAGAGAGATTAGTGATTAAAAAGCGTGTTTTGAAATTCAAAGAGCATATTCTCGCTTTAAAGTATAAAGCTTTGCACCATTTGTGGAGAGAGGATCTTAAAGTACTCACTATGAGAAAGCATCAGCCAAAATCAAGCAAGCGTTATGAAGTGAATAGCCGTTCATCACATAATGCTATACAAAAGCATCGATCTTCTATTCGTTCTCGATTTGCATTGCCTGGTTGGTATCATGTTTTGATCCAAAATTTTATCTACTTTGATGCTTTTCTTTATAAAGTTCATAGACCAGTTGCTCTTGTTTTATGATAACTTCTTCTAAAGTTTTGTCTCTACTGGTTTAAATTGGGCACCAGCAGTTTTAGAAATGATATTCTGTTATCTGTTAAAGATTCCGTATAAACCCTTCTAGTATTTGTTTTTTCTTAATCAAGGTTGTGCATTTGTGTTTTCCATATTAGTGTTTTTGATTAATAGGTTTGATTGTTTTTACTAAAGTGTCCCATAATTCTATTTTGGTGTGCACTAGTTACCAAAAATTGCGTGGATAATGTCAGGGGCTAGTTTTTATTTTATTATATTTTTGTGGCACTCTTCCACAAGAAATTATATCTGAATCAGTGCTATGACTTTTTTTTGTGATTCTCTCTCTCTCTCTCTATATATATATATATATATATATATATATATATATGTGTGTGTATGTGTAATATATATATATATATATATATGTATGTATGTATGTATGTATGTATGTATATATGTATGTATGTATGTATATGTTTAGTTGCATGTTACTTTTAATTTATTTTTGTTTTCAATATTCATATGAAGACAGACATAATGGAGAATGCCACATCTTAATTTGATTTATGATGCAACGTAGGCAAAGTTTAGCTACTTCTCTTGCTAGTCACAATTCACAATTGTAACTTGATTGAGGTTAAAAATTAGCAGAAGGTGTATATATATGTATATATTGATTTGGTTTGAAATGTAAGAAATTTGAATGATGACATGAGTAGAAGAATATAGTTGAAGATTAAATTATGAAGGTTAATAGGATTATTGATATGGTGATAGTTATTAAGGTAATTTTCAATAAAAATATTATTGAAAAAAAAACTTAATTGTCTCAAGTTTGATGTAGTTTGCGGAAGTAGTTTTCAAAGGAGATGTATGAAATGTTACAATACATATGTGAGGAAAGTGATGGTTATTGGGGTTATTGAATGGAAATAGAGGTTTTTGTGGAATGGATTTAAGAGGATTCTTGGTCCTTGGTATAGAAGGTAGAAATGTGATATGGAATCTATGCTTGACATTATATAAGCCTATGATCTTTTGCAATAAAGAAAATGTACTTTAAGAAATTATATTTCACTTGATTGCTTTGAAAAGAGGAACCACCAAATCGCAACTAAATTTCCCTTTTTTTACTTTGAAGGAACACAATATTTCTGCAAAAAGTTTGCCGGGTGTGATTTTGTGATAGTTTGACCATGCTACATGTACTAATGGCTAAGAATATATATTTAAAGCGTAGAAAGAAAACAAACAAATGAAAAACTAGCTAGATGATAAAGTAGTAAAATTTTAAAAACAAGAAATTATTAATTTTTCAAGAGAGCAATATGTTATGTTAAAAATTCTGCTTTTAGTTATCTTTATAATAGATTAGATATTAAATTTGATGAAATATATATGTATAAACTAGCCAAACAAATAAAAAAGAAAATCAAAGATTTAATTTAAGCAAAATGTATTAGAGATGAAAAAAAAGCTTTTCTTAGAAAAAAAATATTCAACATAAGTGGATGAGTTATTTTGATAAATTTTTCAATGAAGTTTATGAAAATACGATCGACATTATTGATTTTAATGTCATTAACAATATAAAATATTTATTTTTTTTACAGTTGCATTAGTAATGAAGAAGTTGGAGGCAGCTTTAAAAAAAACTTATGGTGGAAATTTTGTAAGACTTGATGATATCCCAATTGAAATCTGGAAATATTTATTAGATTTTGGAGTTTTTTGGCTTACTAAACTCTTAAATGTTATTTTAAAAACTAAAAAGATGTCTGAGGAGTGGAGGAAGAGTATTTTGGTCTCTATTTTTAAGAATAATGGGGATGCACAAGAGTGTTGGGGATGCACAAGAGTGTGAAGAGTGTGCAAATTAGAGAATGTGCAAATCTTTGTAATACATTTTAAACAATATCCTCATGCATACAAATCCAATCTCATATTTTGTCCTTTTGTTGATTCCCGTTGGCACTCTTCTTGGAAAATTTTCATATCAGTACATAATGAAATATAATGCAAATAGATTAAGAAATGAGGAAAAGCAATGAAAAGAAATCTTATTATCCAAAAAAGCTCCCAACAATGAAAATTCAATGTATATGAGAAGTTTCTAATTTTATTTGATCTAGACATAAAAAATAATCTTAATTTGATGAGACCTGCAATGCTCTATTGTGAAGAATGTTGGTCTTTAAGTGAAAAGCATATAACTAAGTTAAGTGTTGCAAATATGAGTGCTTAGGTGGATTAGTGACTTTGCACTTATAGACAAATTGCGAAATGAATATATACACGATAGGGCTGGTGTGGATCCAGTGGCGGACAAAATTAGAGAGAGTCATCTTAGATGTTTGGTCAATTTAAACATCGACCATTAGATGATCCGGTTAGGAGGTAGATGTTTTAGATTCAACTTATGTTAAAAAAGACTGAGGTAGTCCTAGAAAAACTTGGGCATATATTATTTAAAATAATCTTAATTTATTGGAATTAAATGAAAATATGACACTCAATAGGATGAAATGGAGAAAAAGGGTTTATGTAGCCGATCCCACTTATTGAAATAAAGGATTGTTGCTGTTTTTGCTCTATATTTCAAAGAGAGGCAAATTGGAACTTTTGAAACAACCCCAATTTGATATGTGATTGATGGAAATTTTCGTCAAAAAAATTTTCATAAAGTTCTGAGGAGAGTCTTTTAACAACTTGTATATATTAGTAAGGTGATTTGGTCCTGGGAGCTTGGTGATGGTTCTTTTGTTGTGTCTGGCTTGAACTTAATGGATGTTCTTTTTATTCAGTTCATTCTCTTATGTCTGAGCGCCGTTATTGTGCCTTTTTTATTTTTCTCTCGTATGTGTGGTTTGTTCTTTTGCTTTTTGTGTGTTGTCTCTATCGGTGGTGGATCCATATGTTTTTATTTGTGTGCGTTGTATTTTAGGTGTAGTTGGTACTTCTAGTCAAACGTTATATTCTTGTTTTGATATTAATAAAATTTCCTTTGGGGTAAGAAAGAGCATTTTGTTTAGTAAGGTTTTAGGGTACCTTTTTTTTTAAAAGGTGTGTTTTTTAATGAATATAAAAATTAAATAATAATTTGTTGATAACGAATATCGGAGCTAGAATCCTTGTAAATACGTTATCAATCAAAATAAAAATTAGTCCAATTTTGATTTATATAATAGGTTTGATAATAAGGATAAAGGAATTAAAATAAAGATGATGAAAACAGATACTATATCTAGAAACTCTAATCCGTTACAGTCAAAATTTATAGAATCTTAAAATTTAAGGCATCAAGTAAAAGTTGGAAAAAGCTGCTTTATGAAATCATTAATTATGTGAAGGAAGAAGTATTTTGGAAGAGCATGTTGGAAAAAAACTAATTGGGCATATCATCTACAATAAAACAATGTAGAATTGAATTAGCATTGAAGGTCATGCATACAGGTAAAGTTTTGGGCTAAAAAGAGACGCTATATATAGTGGAGGGCAAAGGGGTTACTGCAATGATTTGGTTAACAAATATTTTGAATTAAAATTTGAAGATTAAGCAGATGCCAAATGATTGGAGAAGTGTATTAATGACAATTTTAGGACTTAAAAATATATAGAATTAATATTAACCAGATAAGGGCTTCATGCATTCATGCATTTTTCTTTTGGTCTTTAAAAAAATGGTAAAAAATGCATGATGCGAACGTTATGATGCATTTATGTATAATTCCTTTGATCTTAAGAAAGGGTAAAAAATGTATTGGAAATAATTTAGGAACAGATTCATGGTTGTTTGTTATGGATTATTTTACAAAAAAATATGTGTATATACTTGCACCATATTGCGAGCTAGCTAAATTTATACCCTGAAAAGTATAAATTCAATTTGGAATCTACCACATTAGTTCTTTTCCTTCAGTTTATCATGTTATATCTTATTTTTTAGATTTAAATGACAATTATGATTGAATTATTGCCATTGTTTCGTAATATTTACTTTAGACTACATTAATGATGCATAACTAACCCAAGGTTTTGCAACTTTAGGAAAGAAAAATCAAAAACTTTAAGGGTCTAACAATGTTATAATTGATTTAATTAACATGATTGTGTTTGAACTCACCATGAAGTTCAACTCTCAATGGCCCTTAGGTAGTTTAAACTATTTATGTTAAGTTGCCATACATGCAAACATGCATAAGCAATAGCCCTAATGCATCAACCATCAAACTATTCTTTTGTCTACTGAGAGGTTTATGAAGATCGTGCAATTTGAAAATTGGTAAAAAGCTTATAGATAATTGGAAGAGAAGGAATATCACCATACCACTATAATTGAAACAAAAAGTCCTTTTAAACATATTATTCACTAATCACTACAAATCATAGTTCTCCAACCATTGGTATCCATGAGCAACATAGCCAAGTTATCTAACCATTACGGTGTAGAATAAATATGAAGAGGAATGATGATATGTTGTTTTAAATAAGTTTATTGTAGATAAAATAAATAGCGTGTGCGGCTTTGTGCTTTATGTATGCCTATATTTTACTTCATTCTTACCACTTCTCTGCATGATAGCTTTTTTACATCTCTTCTTTGCATCATGCAACTATCATGTAGCCAAACTTGGAACCCACACTAATGGTTTAAAAATTATTGAATGGTTGAAGTTGGAGGCAAACCTATAAGTGAGTGGAAAGATGTTTTATTTTTGTATGTTTGTTGCTTCTACATTTAGGTAATAATGATGGTATGGCAGCACCTATAAGCTTTGATTGATTTTGCTTCATCAATGAGTTTCTACCACCCATTCTATCTCAACATGTCTTTAAAGTAATTGAATGCCACGGGCAGCATAACTAATATTATACATCCAAGTATATTTGTCTTCTGACGACTTAAAATTTGAAATATAGTACAGCATAAATTGAAAAACTTGCTGAGGGGCTATATCCTCGAAAACAAATTAGCTTTCATTAAGTAACAAGCCAATATGTATTTATTTTAAAGTTGATGGGGCTTCAAGTCACGTAGAAGTTTTAGACATCAATGTTTAAAATGTACTCATCACACTTTTATTTTCAATTCGGAGCAAGTTTTAGTCTAGTGTAGATCAACTTGCTGGACAATTTGATCCAAATTCAGCATTAAACTTGATGTAATTCAAGATAGCAGTGTGTCTGAATAATTTCAAATGCCAAATTGTTCGTGGCAAATTTAGCTAACAGTTTACCTTTCTATTGTCTATTTTTTTTAGCATGTTCGGCATATCATTTTGGGCAGGGTTGTAGGGTGGATAAACCAATACCACACAATGAGGTTGCAGTGTCATTGACAGCACTACATTCCAAATTCACTTGACTTGGGCAAATTTTGAATTTGTCAAAAAAAATACATTGTGCGGGGTTTAGAACTCTACATTTCTTCACACTTTATACCCCAAATACATGAAAACAAGCTACCTCTAAGAAGACCACCCTAGTTACCAACATATCCCAGAGAACATCCTTCTTTTATATAACTTTTTTGAGATAAAATAAGACTCTAAAATACTTGTTGCAAGTTGTAGTTAATTAAAGAATTATATAAAGAAAGCCTTCTAAAAGCACTCTAAATTTTAAAGTCAAATCGATGGTGTGATTATGCCCCTTATTTCTAAATCGAAAATCCCTTGTTATAAAAAATAAGCAACCTTTAAACAATGCCAAAGGTTTATTCAATAGTTGAACAGTGAAAAGTTACATAAAATCCATGGAAATTGTGCATTTGATAGACCATGACTTGGAAATGAGATGAATTATGCTACATGTCTAGAACAGGTAGATGAAGGCTGAAAAGATAATACTTTGTATGTTTGAATTATAAAAAATGATGCTATAATATGTCTTATAGCGCAGCTGATTCACTTATTCAGCAACAACTGTATATGGAATTTTTTGGTTTACGTATTATGCGCCATTATGCAGATAGAAAATTAATTTAGTTTACACGAATAAGTTTGGTTTTATGTTTGGCAGATTGATCATTGAATCAATTTTGCATCAAGATACTAAGATACAATTATATGATTTTTATTGTTCTTGGGAAAGCATTTGAGCAAATATTATGAAAATTGATTTGTTGAGCACTAGGGACAATGTATTTTGAATGTATATTGAAGTTATTGATGATTTATAATAAAGAGTATTGACAACCATTAAATTTGATTGTATAGTGAATAAATAACCCCTGAATATAACAACTTTCCATCAAAATCTTTGCATTTTTTAAAGGGATGACGTCTCTTTTGAAACAAGTTCAAAGTTATGATAACGGAGAAAGTATCTAAGAAGGCAAATGACTTAAGAGTTACTTGAAGAGGGATAAAATATATGACATGCAATATTAGTTTGTGACTAATAATTATTGGACATTTTGTTTAGTTAAGTTAAAACTTAAGTGTGATATTAGTTTTGGATTTAGTATAGAGCAGTCGGGATGTAAAGTAGAGTGTAATTTTTTAGTAGGTATATATCACATCAATTGAGACCATTTAATTTTATTATTGAATATATATCACATCAATTGGGACACATTTAATTTTATTATTGAATAGTAATTACATATATAGGGAACAATTTTGAATAGCAATTAATATATATATAATATATATATATATATATATATATAAAACTAAATTGAGCTTAAAAGTTGATTAGAAATCGGTTACTTGTATCTCAACTTTTTTCTAATTGTAATCAATTTAATTGATTTGGTGTTTAGACTGGGCTTAGTTGAACTTGCCTTGATATTCCTCTCTTAACTCTAGTGTTAAGGTTGAGTGGTTGTATTATTGAATAAGAGAATTTCATCAGTTTTTAAGGTAGCATTTGTAAAATGTTTTTTGAATCGGCTATATTGAACGCATTCAAGTGTTGCGCAGTGAAAGCCATTGACACATACATGGAGGGCGGCAGCAATGAGAATTTTAATATGGAAATATGACACAATTAACAAGGACAGATTAATGAATGATTACATTGGCACAACAATTAGAATTACATTGATTCAAGTTAAAGTACACAAGTTTATGTTCTGGTAATTTGAACATATTCAATAAAGTGTAGGAAAAAAAATTTATCCATTGTAATTTTATGTGAAATTTCCATCCAATAAACCTAAGGTAAATGGATAAAAGTTATCCTACAAATTTGCAACAATTTTTTTTTGACATTTTAGCAATACTTAGAAGGAATCTGGATTGAATTGAAATTGAGGATTTATATATCTGAAACCAAGCAGTTTGAGATAATACTAATGATGGCACAACTCATTTTATGCAACAATCAGTAATTTTTCGTGGAATACAAGTAGATACACACAAATAATAATTAATCATTTTTTTTTATTCGAAGGAAATATAGGTTATGTTGAAAAAAATGTGATAATTCGTACAAGTATAACGTCTTTATTGATTGCTCATATGAAGAGAGTTGCAATAATTTTTAGTGTCTATCTTCATATATTTAATTTAATGCACAACGCTATCTTGAACACCTTTTTGAGATACTTTGGGTTGATAGGCTAATCTATTGGTGAGGAGTGACGATGTTGAAATTTTGAGCATGGTACAAATTTTTGTTTCTTTGTTAATTGTAATTTAGAAGTGCCTGCAAATTTTCCCTATCAAAGCTCTTTTCAGTAAATCGACTCGTCTGCTTTTGTATATGGCACATCCTTGTCAGTTAAATTTATGTCCTTTATTTTCAAAAAAATTGCATAAACTAATATTTTTGAGGTTTTTATATAATTTCTCATGCGGAGCAATGTATAATATATTTTTATGGTAGACTAGTTTATCAATTCTTTTTTTTTTCTCCCCGTAGTCTTATCTTACGATATACTTTCTCTATTGCAGCAGAAAATCTAACCCTGGTTCCTTCAACAGATGTAATAAACTTCACCAGTAAGCTACTTTTGGATTCCCAGGTGAGGCTTTACAGGGATAACCTCAAGATGCCAGCACAAATTATTGATGAAAATGATAGGAGGTACTCTAAATTTAACTCCAACAATGGTTTAATAGAGGACCCGGTTGCTCTCGAGAAGGAAAGAGTAACTGTGAATCCTTGGATGCAGGAAGAAAAGGAAATTTTCTTAGAAAAGCTCGCTAGGTGTGGTAAAGACTTCGAAAAGATTTCTTCCTTCCTGACCCACAAAACAACAGCAGACTGCATCGAGTTTTATTACAAGAACCACAAATCTGAGAGCTTTACTGAAGTTAAGAAGCATCTTAAATGGAGAAAACAATTACAGAACAGACAAAGCAACACGTACCTAATAACTTCTGGAGCTCGGTTTAATCGTGAAACCAACACTACTTCCCTTGAATTATTGGGCGCGGCATCTTTGATGGCTTCCGAGGGCAATTGTAACAGAAGAAGCAGTAGTCTAAAGCAGAGCGGCAAGTCGGGTTGTTATGATGCAAGAGTTTCTCGTCGGAGCAATGGTTCTTTAGAAAAGACGAATAGTGAAATTTCGGGAAGCGAGCGAGAAGCCGCCGCTGCCGACGTTCTCGCTGGTATATGTGGTGCTCTTTCGTCGGATGCAATGAGTTCTTGTATTACAAGCTCTGTTGATCTGCCGGAGAAGTTCCGCTTTGCGTCAATTGACTGTTCTCTTACCCCGGAAGGGGCCCATACGATCGACGAAGAAGACATGTGTTCTGATGACAGTTCAGACGAATTGGAGTCAGCTGATTGGACCGACAAAGAGAAATTGATGTTGATTCAAGCATTAAACATTTACGGCAAAGACTTTGTTAAGGTTGCACAATTCGTCGGAACGAGGTCACGAGATCAATGTAAGATTTTCTATAGCAAGGCAAGAAAATGTCTTTGTCTTGACGTGATCCAACCTGGGTCGGCCAATGAGGTGACGCCATTGAGCGATGTTAATGGTGGGAGAAGTGATAGTGATGATGCTTGCGCTGCTGAGATTGATTCGGCGATCTGTAGTACACAGTCATGCTCGAAGATCGATGCAGATTTCACGCAGTCAATCTTAGAAACCTGTAGCGAAGGGCACACCCAACAAGCAGATGCAGATGGGCCATGCGAGCAATGTGAGATTGTTGGATCCATTCCAGGTGAAGCTGAGGCCAATCTCAATAATAAGGCTTCGGTTCTTAATGAAAATAAGCTTCTAATTGTGGGGGGCAATCTGGAATTTGTTAAAGATCACGGGGAAATTTGCAGTTTTAGTTCGAGAAGCAATGAGCCTGAATCAAGTAACAAGAGTACTAATGAAATGTTACTTACTGAAAAGTCAAAGTCACAGACTGTGGCATCTGCTTCTGCTTCGGATGAACTAAGTAAAGAACAAAACTTGAATCAGTTAGTTGAGGTATTCGACTCTGTAGGTGAGAAGACAGCAAGTGTTAAGATCGAGGAAATTGTTAATGTTGGCGAATCTCTTATGTTTTGCCCAATTTCTTATTCTAAAGGCAGTTCTTGTGACGATGGAGAAAACAAGAATGTTGAATATCCTCCTAGTCTTCTCTCTTCCAATTTCCCACTCCATGCTCCCTTGGAAGTGCCGTCTTCTTTGCAGAATAGACCTCAGATTAAAATAGTGCAACCTGATTCGGCTGTTTCGATTTCTTTTAATGGTAAGGACTCTTCCATTTCCCTTTTCAATTTGCAGGATGGAGAGAAGTCCCTACAAGAATCTGTTTGTAGGGATCTTTCTCCAATTCCCCTTCATCACCCATTTTCGAATCAGATTGATCCTCTGCTTGCTGCCCGGGGCTGTTCCATGCAGTCCTTGATTGAGAATCACAAGGAGTTGAAGATTAACAGAAAGATGATTGTTGAAAGTTCAGTGATGGCTAATACATTCTCCCAATCAAATTCTTCTTCTGTTCCAGGATCGCACAACGACAAGTGTGTTGGTGAAGGGTTTTTAAATTCCAGGTCTGAGATCTCAATGGTCCCCAGACCGGATCATAAGTCAGAGCAAAACCTCACTGCCGGTTCTGGTGATCAGTCTCATCGAGGTGGTGATTTGAAGTTGTTTGGTCAGATTCTCACCCATCAATTTTCACAAAAATCGCATGAAAGTGGCAAAGTGTCCCTCTCACCCAGACAAAATTCAAATGCAACCAATAATTCATCATCTACTCGTTGGAAGGATGCAGCTATATTTGCTCCAAGGCCCGGAAGGAACGGCCTCGTTCACCATCTGGGCGAGCTGCCTCAACGATCCTATGGTTTCTGGGATGGTAACCAAATTCAAACTGGATTACCATCTCTTCCGGAACCAACCATCATGCTTGCAAATTATCCACCTTTCAGTATCTCCAAAGAAATAATCGCGACCGGAAACAAAGATGATTATAAACAAGCGCAAAATTGCTCTCTTTCGACGGAGAAGTTTCTTGAGACTTACCCTGAGTCGCAGAAACGAAATGGTTTTGACTCACTTTCCGGTTTCCCGCATGAAGGCCGGATGATGCACCACCTCGGCGGCGTGGTGGTCGGAGGCAGCGGGGTGTCGGATCCTGTGGCGGCCATCCAGATGCATTATTCAGGGAGGAGAACGAAGATCTTCTCCGGCGACTTGGAGTCGTTGACGGGGGACACCAGAGGAAGGTAGCTTTGTGGAAGGTTAGTAAAATCTGTTGTGGTAGAGGCATTAAGTACAGATGCCAGCAGCAGCTGTATCATATTCTGTAGTAGTCTCATAAGCTGAATGAAAACGATGGGGTGGGAGTAGGTTGGCTTTGCTGTTCATACCTGTTCTGTAGTAGTTTTTTTTCTTTTAGTCTCTTAATGCTTTGAATTCCTTTTATCCATTATTTTCTGTGTCAGCACAGGTAGAGAGTTTAGGGGGAGGTATGATTCCTTTTAATTTTTGTTTTAATGTCATCATTATTTTGTTTTGGTGGTTTCTCCATACAACACTGTCGACCAGACTCCCACTGGTTCTATCGTGTATTTTTCGGATGCTTGTAGTTTTCAATTCTAGTGGCAAAGAGGCCTTTGTTTGCGCATACAGTCCTTATTTTTTAAAATTGCATTTGTTTTTTTTTTCCTTTTTTTTTTCTTTTTTTGGGCATTTACATACATACCACCCAATTTCTATGGATTTACTATAATCCTAAAATAAAAAATCTAGTTTTTTTTTATTTTTATTTGTCGAACAAATCATTTATTTCACATAAAAAAAAATCACTATTTTAAGTTTTGAAAATTGAATTGCATCTCCCTTTTTTTTATGCATGGGTAAGGGTGGCATGTATGTAAAAAGTGAAGTTCTGGTGTTAGATATGTAAATACATGGGAGTTGGATGATGTGTTTGAAACTCTTTGTCGTGTTCTTAGTAGGTATGCTGTGATACTCTTCTCATTCTGTTTGGCAGTTTATTACAGATTTGTTGTCCACTGAATCAGGATTTATATTTGGGAAATTGACATGCATACACCGCACTTGTATTTTTATACTTAACAGCTACAGTTTGATATTTGCATTTATAGCATTTCACTCTTAAAAAGTGTAATTTTTTATGTGATGTTAAAATTTGAGTGTTCAATACCTAAACATGAAACTTTTGAATGTAAATGCATAGGAGTTGAATGATACGGTGTGGAAATCTTTGTGTGTTTTTATTAGGTATTCTGTGATGCTTCTCTCATATTGTTCTGACAATTTATTGCAGATTTGCTATTTTGCTGAATCAGGATTTATATTTGGGCAATTTATGTGCAATACAACACACTATTTTTTCATATTCAACAGATGCACTTTGATGTTTACATTTATTGCATTTCACTTCTAAATACTTTGTAATAGTGCACTTTTTGATGTGATGTTAAAATTTGAGTGTTAGATATGCAAATATATAGGGATTGGGTGGTCATGTTCGTAAACCCCCTTTTGTATTTTTCTCTGTTTTAGGGGCATTTATATGCATACCACTTAATTCTCAACTATTCACAACTCCAAATAAATCTGATGTTTACATATCTAACACCCAAACTTCAATATTTACAAACATTGACTCAAATCTTTGACCAAAAGTTCTGCTGCTACTCTCTTCTCTTAAAAATGAAATGTACCTTTTCCTTTATAGGCTTATTGCAGAGGGTTTGTAATTTTATTTTGATTTTTATTTCAATGTAGTCCAGACATTTGATGTGTTCCTATGTGTGTTAGATCAAACGCATAAGAGTTGGGTTGTATATATGTAAATCTTCACCGTTGGATTTTATTTCTGCTGAAACTAAACTGAATTATATAAAGTTTGGAGCAATCAGTGGCTGAGATTGATTTCAAGATGGTCAAAATTTATGGTGTCAAGTTTTTAAGTATATAGTATAAGAAAATATAGCGAAGGCATTATTGGGGCATTTACATACATACAACCCAAATCTTATTTATTCACACATCCAACACTTAAATTGTCTTTTCCCCCCATTTATAATGTTCATTAAAAATAACTATTATTAATTTCTAAACAGTGAAACCAACCTGTTTAAGCTTAGTTTTTTTTCTCTCTTTTTAATCATGGTTGAAAGTGAACCCCACATTAGATGAAGATTGGTGTCTTAAGAATTTGTAGGTTGGAAATGTAAAAGATTAAGAAGGTTGTTAATTATAGGCATGAGCTTGAATTTAAAATATCAGGAAGGGGCCCATGGCCCACATAGGCATGTTTAGTATTTAAGATCACCACAATTATTTTATTTTAAAATTATTCTTATTTCTTTTAAATTTTTTTGGTGAGAAATTATTTTCTTAATTTAACATATTTAAAAAACGACCGCTATAAAAAAACTGTTTTTTATTTCTATTGTTTGAAAAACATATATATATATATATATATCTCTTTCACCATAATTTTATAAGCAGCTTGTAAAAAAACTAGAATCATCCCAAAAAAAAAAGCCCTCTATTTCATTTTTCAACGCAAAAATTTAATAGAAGATAAATAAATATTTAATCTATATTTTAAAATGAAATATATCTTTTGTTTCATGTGATTGGGATAGCAAACAAATTATAATTATATAATAATAATAATAATAATAATAATAACAATAAATTCTGATATAAAAATAGAAAAAGACTGTTCTTAAAAAGTATTAAATCTTTTTATAACGAAATTCGTAAACCACATAGCTGGCATTGGAAATCGACGTTCTCATTTAATGCGAATGGATTAAAATATACATCTGAAATAGCCACCGCATAAAATATCCTAACACTGTACCGTCCTGTGCATGCAATTCATTAATTCGTACAATATGTCTTGCGTTTGGAAATAAGCCCAAAATATTTGAATAAAAAAAATCCAAAGCTATATGTTGATTTTATTTCATAAAAAAATGTATTAAATGAAGCTTTGATGAGATGCAGGACATATTATCTAAATCCAATCAACCAAAAATAGAGAGATTGTAGCTATTATTTAAGAGGCATTCAATAGCATTAATTTTATATTGCCTGTACAATTTGATTGCTATTTATATTTTTCTGAGTTTGAAAACTATAGTATTGACAGCACTCTACTGATTTTCCATTTTCACGCTCTTCAATCCATCTATCCATTACATGCTTAGTTCGGATGCATCCGAACTTTATGATTCTGCATGTGTTGTATAGTGTGTTGCATAATGTGTACAACATTGTTATACATGAAGTCCGGATGCATCAAAACTCCACATGTAATATTTTCTCATCTAACTATCTTATGCCTCCTACTTTTCACTTCTATAAAATTATTGTGCATTTTTTAAACGTTGATCATCTCCTCTGGCTTTCGTTCCGAATAACCGAATTAGGGTTTCGACGCGACTGGCCCCACAGCATGCGCTCAACCATGGACTTACATGGTGCATAATCAACACCTTGTAGCTATCATGGGACCATCACAATTCCAAAGATTCCAAATTTATGATCATAACAACATTCTCGAAGGACCACTCATTCCATTCTAATCTTCTCTATCACATAAACTTCTTTATAATCTAAATCTCCAACCGGTGCACTCTCCTAAATCCAAAGATGGCCGCCATTAGCACCTGCTCCCGCTTCAACCTTGAAGAAGCCATGGATAAGGTTTGGTTCCACAATAATATTCTCTTCTTTCAGCCTCACAACTTCAGCATCTTATCCATGCTGCAGAAGGAAGAAAATATATTAAAATCAACCACTTCCTCTGAAGATGGCAGCTTTTGTGAGGTAAATTTGTAATAAAAGAATTTAAATTTGCAATATTTCTTCTTTTTTTAACTTCAGAATGCCCTATGAAAGTAAAAATATTACGCCTGTATAATGCACGTCTGAACCGCCAACCATCAGTTGTCATGTCGTCGCACATCTCATTGATGGGTGATATGGTGGCACGGTGGTTGGTCACTAGGATATCTATTTCTTCCTCTATTAAACCTCCATTTCTTATCACCTCACGATTCTGCACATGAGAATTGGTGGTATTTGCAAAACATTATATCACTAATACTATCAAAATACTACCAAATTCGCATCTATAAGTACCTATCTTATCCGCACGTTATAATTTTTCCTATTTCAGTCACTTCAGCAAGCTGCGGGTGAAAGCAAGAAGAAGAAGAAAACAGTTCAAAAGATGAAGAAGCTTGGAAGACTGAATATAACAGAAAACAAAATGGATTCAGAAGACAAAATAACACAGCAAGCACAGCTGAGAATTCCGAAGATATGTGGGAGCCATTGGAGCATATGTGAGCTCGAGAACTATGAGATTGGAGAGTTTAATGGTCTCAGTTTTGTGTACGGGAAGGGGAAGTTTGGATCAGAATGTATGGATGAAGAAGAACTGAGGAACATTGATGGAACTGACATGAAAATATATCTGAGATTATGGGCCCAAAGGGTGGCTTTTTTAGTTGGCCATGAGTTTAATTTGTGAGGTTTGGCTCTGATGTTAACTGAAAATATGGATTAGAGGTGGATTAAGATAATTAACGTTTGGTTGTGTGATATATTTTGTTAAATCTATATATAAATATGCAATTATTGGGATGAATCAAGATATTTTTTGCTTTGGCCTAATGGCCTTATGGCTTTTTTCTCATTAATTACTTAATAATTATCTTTAAACAAGGAACAAAACTCTGTTCATGCAATAATAATATAGCATTAAAAATACATAATCCATACAACCAAATAGCCCCACCTGTTCAAAAATGAAGATAAATAAAGCAATGGATAATTTAAATGAGAAATTTATGAACATGCCACACAATTCTCATGTATTTACAAATCTACCAACTAAGGTTTGATATTTAGGCTTGCAATACTTTCGTGTCGTAATCACATGAACGCCTAAGCATAACAAGATATATTTCATTTTAAAATAGTCGGTAATAATGATATTTTTGATGCGATGTTAAATATTTGAGTGATATGCACGTAAATATCAAACTCACCATTAAATATTCTCTATGTTTAAGAACATACATTTCTAAAATGTTCATATGAATGAGTCATGATGTTCATAATTCAAAGAAACACAAAATCATCAGCCTTTTATCTTTCAGTAGAACTTATCAAGACGCTCCTCCTTCTGGTTTCCTAGAACCAATTTTCCAGTCTGAGTGTGTTCCATGCTATGAGGTGAGTAACTCACTAAGTGGAATTGTAGATAGGGTAAATAGAATGTCAAATTGTTTTAATGAAGCGGTCGATTCACAACAACACGCGAGTAACTTTTGTTGACTCGGTGAGTGGATCTCTTAAAGTACAGTAAGTGATCATGGGTGACTAATGTTCTTCATGGTGAGTGTGTCATGATCTAACCTGAGACTTGGAATTAACTAATGATGTTATAGATGATCGAATAGTAGAAAATTGAATTTTTATATATTTATTTTCTATAACTAATATTTTAATGATGAAAGAGACACTATATAAGAGTTAAATTTACCTTATTTTTAGTTGTCTATATCTTCTATAAACATTGTCCGCTCAATTGTTCATCCTTTAGTCAATAAATTTAAGCCTGAAATCTTAGTTTAAAACCGCAGAGATCTAATCAAAACCAATGAATACTGATCACATTCATGACTACAAAAACACAATGAAAAAAAAAATAATATGCATGTGAGTTAAGTTATTATTAAATCAATATAAAATATTTGATAGTTTACGAATATAATCGCTCCGACATTTAATAATAGTTAAAGTGTTTTATAATATGAATAATATATTTATATCATTTTATATATGTACAATCGTTACATGAGCACCGTCTCAAAATTATACTGGTTAAAATACTTTAATATCAATATATTTTTTCCATTTATGTGCTCGGGCGATAGATATCTTAGTGTTCACACGCCAGTCAATTCCTATGCATTTACATATCTATCATCTATACTATATTTTTCTTCTACATTTTTACCATCAAAATGTTCATATCGCAACAATAATACCAACATTTTAATTTTGAAAAAGTGATGCAATTTTTCAAAGCTGGCGTGTATGTATGTAAAAATTGAAGTTCAGGAGTTTAGATTTGTAAATACATAGAGAAAATGAATGGTATGTTTGTAAATCCTCCAAAACAAAATTGTCCTAAACAATCATTTTAGGGCTCATTTAATTGTCTGTACAGAAGAAAATAAAGTATAAACAATATTATTTAGACCCATTGTCTTATTGAATAATAAAACGATACTTATAAATATACATAATAATTTTGTTCAGTCATTTTCTCCATATATTATATAATCAGCATTTCAATATTAACAAATTTGACTATTCTAGATATCATAAAAATCATCTTAATTGTAATTAAAAAATAATTAATCATGACAAGATAATTAGTTAGGGATAAATATCAAATTTCTCAATAATTGAATTTTGTCCGGATCCCTTTATCAAACAATAATTTAAGATATTTCTCAATGCGGTGGCGTTTTGAAAGCGCAACCGAGCTGTTTGGGTAAATTGCGTTTTGACAACTTATGTGTTTTCAAAATGCTGAAAATAGTATTTTCACACCGCACCTGTCTAGGTGTGGTGGTAGCTTTCTGGCTGTGGTCTGGCTTTTTCATAAAAAAAAAAATTTGTAATAGACGCACCTAGCTTATCAACAGATTATTTTTAATCAACTTATCAGCAGATTATTAAATAAGCTGCAGCTGCCCCAACAGACGCTAATGGAAATACGAATTGATGTATTTATAATATGATTCAGCTATATTTATAAAAGAAAATGAATGAATGAGAATATTCTAATTAAAATCTGATAAAAAATGTATTTATGAAAATAATGTAAGATGAACAGAATATAAGATTTGCTTTATTTAATCATGCATTACAGATCTAAAAAATATATATATAAGTTTTAGTGTTAATTTTGACCTCAACAGTCAAATGTTATAACACTGCTTTCAGTGTTTTCAAAACTCATAAGCTGTCAAAACGCAGTTTACCCAAACAGTTCAGGTGCGTTTTTAAAACCACACCACACCAAATAAACTGCCCCAAAGGCGGATTTGAGCGGGATTTACGTATTACTTAACATAAATCTAGCCGAACAAAAAACACGAGACAAATTAAATCCGTACTTTGCTAAATCCAATTTTTGTCCTTTTAGCTATTTTTTTAACATATATCCAAATTTATTGAATTTGATTATTACGTGAATTTAACGGATTTAGCTTTGTGAAAAAGCCCTAGGAGTGTATTTATGTCAAATGCCATTAATGATTTTAAAAGATTTAACCCTTAATCGAACCAAACATTATTCTTTTATCATATTTATTAAATCTTATTTAACCTAAATCTTATAGGAGCCGAAACACCCTTTTATGACATGTTTGGTTTGCTAGAAACAAAAATGCAGTACAAAATGAATGCATGACAAAAGTTGTTCGGTTCAGTGTAAAATAAATGTAGGACTTTATATTTTTATTAGAGATTTGAAGAAAAATGAAATTATTAGCATCAAACAAAATGGCGACAATGCATAGTTCGCCGAACATTATATTTATAATTTGCCAATATCTATCGATTTCCAGATACATTGACAATAAATTAAGAACTCGTTAAAAACTAAAATAATGAAATTAGAGATCATGATAAAAACATAGATTTTTAAAAGCATCAACTTGCATGAATTGAGAAAAAATTCAATAACCATTAAATAATAGCTGCATTTACATACATACCACCCAATTCATATGTATTTACATATCTAACACCCAAACTTTGTCCACATACCACCAAAATATTTCAAAATACATGAAGCATACCACCATTGAAACTTTTAAAAATTGAAATAAACCTTCTCATGCAAAGGTATGCTAAAAAAATTAAGTTTAGGTGTTAGAAATGTAAATTTATAGCACTTGATTACTATGTATTTAAATCTTCCTAAATAAAAATAATAATAATTTGAGAAATCATCAACATATCTTGCAAAAAATTAAATGTCTTCAGAAATTGATTTGTACTCCACATGACATTACATAACTTTCAATAAAATTGAAATATGCAATTAATTACTTCTAAACAGTATAGAAAGAAAGGAATAATAAAAAAGTTTCATTTAAATTAAAAAAAAAAAAATTAATTGCAAGTAAATATAGATAATTAAGAAGCCATAAAATCACAATAATTTTCCAATCCGTAACTTATTTTTGCCAAAATATCTGCAGCAAAGATGAAAAAAAGAAATTGCTGCTTTTATTTTAGATGCTTGTTCCCTTGGTGGAATCTGCTTTAGACTGCACGGAATTTGAAGCAATTGGGTTAGTCACCGATGAGTTCTGCTTTCTCTCTGCCTGTAGCGACCGGCATAAAGACTCCAGTTTTTCCTTCTGATTTTTTGCTTTCTCCACCTGCTTCTTCATGTATTCACGCTGTAACGATCAAATAAATCAAATTTTAGAAGTTCTGGAGGCAAATTATAGGCAAGATAATTAATTATGTCTTGCATAACAGAAGATCAGGAAAGATGGAAGAGGCTTATTATTATTTATTTATTTAGGGGGTATTTATAGATAAGTAAAATGACATGAAAATATATATGTGAAATGGTGCATTTTAAGTCAAGATAAATTAATATAAGTGATGCTAAATATAAAGATTGACTTAGAAAAAGCACAGAGATGGCAGAAAATGGACCAAAAATACAAGTAAAACGAATTTGAAATTGGCTGAAGTAGCAGAGATTCTCATGGAAATCTCTTAGGTATTCAATTGTGAACAACTCAGTTATATTTATATGAGAATATATATCAACTATTAAAATTGTAGTTTTTTTCTTATTTTTCCTTGCAAAAAAGTCTTAAGATCAACTTTAGAATTAGCTCCAAACAGCTATATTACGCCTATTAATTATCAAAATTAGCATTTGCAATGACATGCTATACTTTGCTATGACCTGCTGGGTAGTTTGTGATGACCAGCAAAGCACAATAGAGGTCCATTTGGCATGTCTGAATTTCGTCTGTCAGAAAAGCTCGTTGTTCGCGAACAGCTCGTGTTCCACTCGTTCGTTAAGTAAACGAGCCAAATACGAACAAATTTTTTAAGCTCGAATTAAAAAACGAGCTGAACACAAAACTCTTTGTTCGTTGGTGTTCAGTCCGTTTTAGCTCGTAATAAAGAAATTATATCTAATATTTATATAATAATATATTATATATATTATTTATATAATAATATATTATCTATATTTATATCTAACTTTAAATTATAAGAGTTTGTGTGGTCATGTGGTTTATGCACATTCTATTGTAAGAGTTTGTGCAGAACCGAATCCAATACAGTACATCTATTATTTTTAACTAATTTTAACGAGTCAATTTCGAGCTGAACACAAATAATAATATTTAAATCGAGCTAAACACAAACACACTGTTCACGAGCCAAAACCTGAGCTCACTCAAGCTCGGCTTGTTTACAACCCTACTCTTAAGCCCAAACTCTTTGCATCTTTACAAAGAGACACCATTATTTTTGGCGGCTGACTACTTACCAGATATCTATAATCACAATCAAATTTCATAATTTTAATTTTTTTATAAAATATGAAAGGCCTAATTTGAAAATCTGATTTAGTTTGTTCGTAGCAAGATATTATAGATATTTAAAAAGCACTTTTGCTGTTTTAATAACTTACTTTTTGGATGTTCAATTTTAGGTGTAGATATTTTTCACTTGCTTTATATAAATCTTCAATACCTTGATTTGTGAAACTCTTGGCATATTAGAGAGCGTGGAATATTGAGGAAAGATAATGAACAAAATGTTTGATCGATTGAAATTGTGAACCAATGTGGGTGATAATAAATACGAAAAATACTGAATTGGTCGATAAAATAGAAAAAATCTTACCTCTTCCACAAGTTTTACAAGTGCAATGTCCGACTTCTCGCATTTGCTCTTCAAAAATTCATTTTCCTTCTTAAGCTCCTTAATTAACTTGGCCATCTGATGAAGAAATATCAGGAAATAATTCTTAGATATACTTCAGCAAGCAATTAAAAAAAGAGGAAGTCCTGTAAAATAAAAGCCTCCATAGAAATAACAGACTTAAAAATGGCGAAAACATTTTTTTTAATGAATTAACAATAAATACCTGGTAAGAATAGGCATACCTTTTCCATTTCCTGCTTGAATGTTTCAAAGACCTCGTTGCTTTTCATCAATGCATCCTGAACAAAATTTAACTAATTTTAGACACTTCAACACAAACTTCTTTAGTAACGTTTAAACGAAGAGAATTCTCCTCAAAATGATCAGCATCATCGTCACAAGGCTTAACCCAAATAATTAGTGTTAGAATTCTTGACTAATTATGTTGGCTGTTACATAAGTACTAACTCAGTTTATGCGACTTTTTATGAGCTTCTAACAATTTAGATTTACAAATAGTCTTTCTATTATTTCAAATTGATTATATCTCCAAATTGAGTAAAAGTACCACAAAGCCATTTAACATTACTGTTTAATCGCAATGAATTATGTTGTTGATGATTTCAATATTTTTTCGATTCTCAAATGTAAACAACAAAGATAATTATTTTTTTATAAAATTTAGCTCAAACCTTGAAGATACTCTCATAATAAATAATCATTGAGCACTGTTCTATTTTATCCGCTCAACTTTTAATCTGGTAATTATATTCTTGTGATGCACACAATATTTTAGTAATATTAAACTCTTTAAAATATCCTCAATTTATTCCGAAAACTCACATCAAAAGGGGCTTAACCTATCAAAACTACATCACTATATAAATATTGGTAAGAATTAAAGAGAAATAGTTGATTTTTTTTATCATTTGTGTTAAAAACTCATGTCATGACATTAGTCCTTTTGAACATTGTATAAATGCTAGGGCGTCTCCTAGAAGCGGTGCATTTTATGGCCCAGATACGGTGAAAAGTCTGCAAAAGCCGCTACAACGGCGCCTGCGTGTAGCATGAAACAAGCAAGGGTTCCGACATTACGAACGGATGCGAATAAATAAGTTAGTTCATGAAACAAATATTGGAATAGAACTTTTGAATATAAGTACTCTCACAAATAAAATAATAGAATTAATTAATATTATGATTCATACAAAGATAAATATCTTATGTAATCAAGAAATTAAATTGGTCATTAAATATTAAACTTTGGTATTCAGATAAGAGTAGCATTAGAAATGATGTAGGTAAAATTATAGATAAGAATTTTGCTTTAACGTATAATTTTATTATTGCTAATATTTTATTTAAGAAAAGAGATGAGCATATTACTACTTATAATAATAGATCTAATAAAACATAAATTGATTATTTTCTTATGAGAAGAAGAGATAGTCGAAAACGTAAAGATTGTAAGGTCGTTAGAACTGAGAATTTAAGTTCTTAACATCAATTATTAGTTCTAAATTTTACGATGAAGAGTCGTATAATAAAGAATACTAAGAATCATTATCGTGGAATTAGATGAGAGCACCTAAAAGTCACAAATACAATTATTTTTATGAGTAAAATTCAAAATTTTGGATGTTCATGAAGAAGTAAATGCTATGTGAGATAAATTAACAAACACTAATAAACCAGTGACAAAAGATGTACTTGGAGAATCAAAAGAAAAAAAGTTTCTATAAATAAAAATAGTTCGTGGTGCAATATAATGTGCAAACAAATATAAAATATAAAAAATTATGTTAAAAAAATTAATTTAAATGTAGAAGCTTAGAGAACTGAGAAAAATATAAAATGACCCGTAGGGAGTATAAGAAAACAATCTACGACACTAAAAATTTTACTTTTAGTGATATTTATAACATATTAGATAATAAAGAGGGTGAAAATATATATGTATAAATTAGCCAAACAAAGAGAAAAGAAAACTAAAGATTTAACCCAAGTAAAGTGTATTAAAAATGAAAAAAAAAATTATTTTCCTTAGAAAGATATATTTAATATAGGTGGGTGAGTTATTGAGAAAATCATTTTAATGAAATTTTTGAAAATAAGATCGACCTTAGTGGTCTTAATATCGTTAATAATAATAAAATATTTCATTTTTATCATCACATTAGTAAAAAAAGAGATGAGGAGACTTTAAGGAAAATAAAGGGTGGAAAGTCTGTAGGACCTGATGATATCACAATTGAAGTGTGGAAATATATATAAGATTTGGGAGTTCCTTGGTTTACTAAACTCTTTAATATTACTTTAAAAATTAAAAATATGCTTGAGGATTGAAGAAAGAGTATTTTGGTCCCCATTTTTAAGAAGAAAGGGATGCATAAGAGTGTGCAAATTATAGAGGAATTAAGTAGATATGTCATAATTTAAAATTATGGGAGAGGAAAATTGAACATAGGATAAGATTTCTCATTATCAATTTGGATTTATGTCGGGCAGGTCTACCAGGGAAGCTATATATTTACTGAGAGGTTTGATAGAGAAGTTCAAATAGAATAAAGAGGATCTACATATGATTATTATTGATTTAGAAAAAGCTTACGAAAAGAGATATCCTTTGGAGAGTTTTTGAGAAGAAAAGTGTTGATATGACTTATATTCAAGTCATTAAAGATATGTATAATAGAGCTATTATTTGTGTTCGAACAGAAGGACGATTGACCAAATATTTTCCTATTTCAGTTGGATTACATCATGGATTGACTTTAAGGCCATATTTTTTTGCATTACTTATGGATGCTTTTACTAGACATTTATAGGAGAAAGTAATTTGGTGTATGCTTTTCGTTGATAATATACTTCTTGTGGATAAGACCTGAGAGAAAGCTCAGGAAAAACTTGAATTATAGAAGTCTACATTGGAGTCTAAGGCATTCGTTTGAGTAGAACTAAAACTAAATACATGGAATGTAATTTTAGTAGTAGTAGCTATAGTGACAGAGTTGTAACTATGGGTAATCAAATTATTAAAATGTGTGAACTTAAAAGTAATCAAATTATTAAAATGTGTGAACGCTTTAGATATCTCAGATCTACTGTTCAAAATGATGGTGATATAGATGAGAATGCTATTAATAGAATTGAAGTTGGTTGGTTGAAGTGAAGGAATGCTTCAGTCCTATTCTGTGATAGAAAAGTACCGTTTAGACTGATAGGAAAATTTTATGAGATGGTGGTGAAAACTGTAATGCTCTATGGTACTGAATGTTGGCCTTTAAAAGATAAGCATAAAACTAAGTTAAGTGTTGTAGAGATGAGAATGATTAGGTCGCAGAGTGGCTTTACACTTTGAGATAAAATGTGAAATTAATATATCCGTGACAGGATTCTTGTAGCTCCAGTGGCAGACAAAATTAGAGAGAGTCGGCTTAGATGGTTTGGTCACATTAAACATCAACCATCTGATGATGCGATTAAGAGAGTAGATGCTTTAGATTCAACATATGTTAAAAAAGGCAGAGGAAGACCCAGAAAGACTTGGGCATATTGTATAAAAAATGATCCCAATTTATTAGAATTAAATGAAAACATGACACTCAATGGGACTCAATGGAGAAAAATGATTCATGTAGCCGACCCCACTTAGTGGGCTAAATGTTTGTTGTTGTTGTGTTGAATTTATATAAATTTAGAAGAACCTATAGTTCAAATCCTAGTAACCACAAAATCATATATTTTATAAATCCAAAATATCTTCAACAAATGGTTTTATTTTTAATGTTAACCAATGTTAATTCTAACTGCGCCTTATCACAATCCTTTTAAAGTTCAATAAAAATCATAAGGAGATGGCAGGTTGCAAGTGAAAGCCCCGTGCATGGAAGGGTACTCCTGAAAATGATCTATTTCACGGGGAAGTTCTTAAATCACTCTACAAATAGTTCAAATCCTAGTAACCACAACATCATATATTTTATAACTCCAATATATCTTCAACAAATGATTTTATTTTTGATGTTAACCATATTAATTCTAATTGTACCTCATCACAATCCTTTAAAGTTCAATAAAAATCATAAGGAGATGGCGGGCTGCAGTCGGAAGCCCCGAGCATGGAAGGGTAATCCTCAAAATGATATATTTCACGTGGAAGCTCTTCAATCACTACAAATATTCAAATCCTACTAACACAATCATATATTTTATAACTCCAATATATTCTCAACAAATGCTTTTATTTTTAATGTTGACCATGTTAATTCTAATTGTACCTTATCACAATCCTTTTAAAGTTCAATAAAAATCATAAGGAGATAAATTCATTGTCTTTATGTATTAAGTTAATGTCATTATCACATGTATGGTACAATTACGCTAATATCTCTTAATTATAATAAAAGTAAAAAACTCATAAACACTAAGAAGTTTTTGGTGAAATAGTTGGGATTTCTTCAAAACGTGTACTATTTGCATAGATGAGAGTTTGGATAGTGACAAATGATATTCAAGCAATAGGCCACAAAGAAGATGAGAATTTCAATCCATGAGGGCAGTGTGTTATGTCAAGATATCCACCTATTAGATTTATTTATAATAAAGAGCCATACAATGAGAACCGTCTCATAAAATTATATATGGGACACTTTTACATTATTATCTTACTAGCAGAGTGATTATGGAAACCAACTAATAAGATGTCGACTCCTTAGAAAACTTGTTTGGCTACATATAAGAAGTAGAAAGTGGGAATTGGTGTGATAGGTGAATAGTGAAGGCAGTGAACCACATAAGTTATTTAATTGGCAATGGAACCTTTTTAACTAGAGGCTTATACATCCTAAAGTCACTTTTGAAGTCATTAAATAAGATAAATTGTTTTTTTCTTGGAAATAAAGTATCATTTTCACTCATACAAACATTCAAACTTACATTTGAATAATATAACTTATAACATAATACATTATAATACATATTAAACTTAATAAAATAAAAAAAAAGAAACAATCAAACTTTTCTCAAGCAATGATTGACAGTCTTAAACTTTATTGGTCAACCCATGAAAATGATATCACGTATAGATTTTTCAGGGAAGTGTAGCATTAATCATAAATTATTGTAGTGTAAAAATTATTTTAAATTATTTTAAAATATCAGCATACACCACAAGTATTTTACGAGGATCGAGTTCAATCAAAATTTGTTATCATTCAACATTTTATTTAGCGTGCCAAAATTTTAAGAATGATGGGATGATATTCATAATCACTTCTAAGAGCTAGCTTTAACGATCTATTTCAAATCAAAATCATCCAATACATGCAAGATGCCATTGACAATCCAAGCATTTAATTCCAAGCCATTGAAACAAGTTATACTTAGAAGTCTAAACTATTGAAAAAAAAATTATCCACCTGATGGATGACAAAACAATACTAAAATTTAATTATTGAATGTCATTAGTTATGACGATGCTAAAGAATATTCATGGTTTTGATCTTGCGTTTGAACTTCATAACATCAAATTTTGATTAGGTGCCAAGTGCATCATAAATAAAATATTAAATTTGCATTGCTAGTTACATGCATCATATTTATAAGTGGTATTTAAGGAAAAAAAAAATATACCATATCAATATGTAGTTATGATATAATTTAAATATGCCATTTTGCAAGATTCATTAAATACACGAAGCAAAACTCTTCATTGAAGTGCCTTTTGTTGTAGAAGTTGATTTTTTTTCAAAAAATTTAAGTTAAGCATGCTTAGCCAACCCAACCTAGTTGGTTAAAGGCTTGTTGCTGTTGTTGTTGGTGTCTTCAAGTTAAGCATGCTAATAGAAGTGATGTCATCTGATAGGTGACATTCCTGAGAAATTGCATCGAGTGTACAAAAATTGTGAGCTTTATTAAGCAAACAAATAATATCCCCATAGATAAGAATTCAGGGTGGTAATTACACTCTTAAACAACAAAGCACATTTTGGTGTAACGGTTAGAGTTTCTCCAAAAAATCAAGCTATAAGTATCCAAGTTGGAACACTCCAAAATGTGTAATCATTTCAGGAATGTACATCACGAGGACAAAATTTTGAACCCTATTAGTCCCAAACAAACAATATCTCAAAATATGAGAATTCAGATGGCAAAAATTGTCCCCCATAACTTTATTATATGGTTGCTATTGCTATGCTTGATTCTTATAAAATACTGTAATTCTGAAAATCTCTTTTATTTTTAAATAATGGTATTGAAATATTTCTGTTGGTTCAACATCTTCGTAGTCATCAGAATTCTAGCAAAAAGCTTCGTTAATATATTACTCATGAATCTCATAACTCTCTATATCTGAATAAATATCTAATGTGGTGACAAAACACTATTTCAAACCTTTTTTTTTTCAGAGCCAAATCATCTTTCAAAACTTTGGATAAATTTATAAAAACTTGATAATCATATTCATTTAGCTCCTCCATATATATTTTTTTCCTCACAACTCTTTTCAACGACCTATTGGAAAAACATTTCAATCTGTTTTTTGCTATATGCAGCATTAAGATTTGATTTCCTTGAACTCTTCTAAGAAAATATAAAATTGATTTACGAGCACAAATCTACACAAATGAGGCAAATTAGAAGTTAATGCATGGGATGCAAGATATTATATTTTCTTTTGAGAATGGAGCACTCTCAAAATGAAGACATAAAAGTAAATTTATAATGATGAACCTGAATGATTTCTATGACACATGCAACCCGTGGAGGAGCAAGGTCATACTCATCATGGTTTGGGACATAAGGCCTCTTATGATAATCAATGGACAAGGAAAATCCAAGAGGTCAGCGTCCAAGGTAACTTTGTGATGCTGAATGTTTAAAACTCTAGAATTTCACAAATGAAAATCTAACATTGATATGCAATAACGTAAAAATTAAATTGTTAGTTCAACAAATCTTAGTATGACAAAAGACTCCATCCTCTTGATGCAATCTACAAAAATTATAAAGCTTTATACAAATGATATTTAAAGAGCATCTAAAACTAAAATTATGTAAGAGCTTGAGCTAGAAATAAAAACATATGATGGCCAAGACTCAACACTGCAATAAGAAATAGCAAAACTGACCAAATTCCAATCACAAAGTATTTGGATGAAAATAACAAAGAAAAAAATCACCAAAGAAGATACAGGCCACATATCGGCACAAGAAGAACGCTTCCTTTGACTGTTATCATCAACATTTACAATACCATAAAAATTCAAATCCAATAGCACACAATTTTGAAAGGATTGAAGTTTTAAATGCCTCCAAGGTCATATTTGTAATAAAGCAAAAACCCAAAATTGATAGTTTTCTCAAAAATAGTAGATTCTAACTTAAAACTGCAAGTTTTCAACCTCAAAATCACATTAGCAACAAATAACTGCAAGCCAAGGTGCACCTAGTTCTAAAAATAGCCAATTCCAAACCTTGATAAAGCGCCCAAATTAGAAGCACGAGATCCTGTACCTTTGTCACACCAAAAAGCTAACTCAGGTTTACTAAACAGGAATACTATGACTAAATTGTAAGTTGACCAAGTATTTCTAGGAATTAAACAATTAAATACTTCAATTTCACAAATTAAAAAATCACAAGTTCTGCATGCTATCAATCATGATATAGTTATGAAGTTGATATAGCTTTAGATTATCTATGGAATTGCACATTTTAATAATCTTCCCGCTACGATACTGTTCTATGGTTCATAGAAGGTGTTTCAGAAATGGATATAGTGGGGAGGTAGTTGTGGAATGCAAGGAAGTGGAAATATGGGGTATCGACAACGTTGGAATGAGGAATGAGATGAAATATGTTGTTGGACAACAAATTCAGCGCATTCGGGGGCTATATGGACTGATAACAATGATCGAATGTGAAATGATGAAGTACACGCAGCAAAGAGGATTGACCAAGCTACAAACACAACTTGTAACAGGAAGAGGATACAATACTCCCGAGAATAGAAAATCAAAGAAAAAACTCTCAAAATACATAAGACCAAGCCAATGTTTCAAAACAACCAAAATACCACATATATAAAAGTTTCCTAATAGAAATTAATCTAATTAGAAATAGGGAAATAGGAAAAAAATAGAAAAGGCAAGAAATTTTGGTAAAATTAAAATGTGGCGAGTAATGTGCGAGTATATCGGGCGAAAATGCATCCCACCATCACGGGATCTTTTGCAACCATGAGGAACCACAGAAACACGAGAGTTCACATCTGCAGGAAGGATTTTATCCCACATCACTCTCTCCGGTGGGAGGAGCTTTGTCTTCAGCCTAGGAAGCTTTTTGAATTGATTTACCAAAATCATAACAAAGAGAGTCTTGTTGTGTTTGAGGAAACTCCACCATAAAAACTATGCACAAGTCATCCAAACAACTCTAAAACACATACGCCATTCAAAAGTATGTCCTGATAGAATAAATAACCATATTTTTTTTGTCACAATCAGAGCTGGAATTCAAAAGTATGTCCTGATAGAACAAATAACCATATTTTTTTTGTCACAATCAGAGCTGGAATTGCATATAGATGGGAATTCTCACAAACCAAATATAGAGCCATTAAATATGAAACTTGCTTCTCCCACTTCTTGTACTCGGCTAAGCAATAAACAAGCCTATCTAAAGAAACTGACCCTAGAATGAAACATATGACATACTTAATATTGGATTACTCTCAGTGACAATCATCTAGGAGGTAAACTATCAATCAGGATATACAACAACTCCCTCAATAAGTTTTGATATTGACTCCTCAGAGTCACAAATTTTTAGGGAAACCAATGTTAGTCCAGCTAGAGTCTTTCAAAAGGGCTCCTCTTAAAAGACCCATTGAATCGCTAGCATTTCTCTCTCGTCAGCTGAAAACTGACACTCCCTCTGATGTAATCATTATATCATATGTTAATGTACATTTCTTTAATTGCTCCTGGCTCACTGAATGAGATAACCCTCTTGTTTGGGCAATCAAAAGCAATGCGACCAAAACTGTAGCACTTAAAGCATTTCCTAATAGTGAATGATATAGAAGTGCTAGCGGTCCCCATCTTTTATCCACTCTAAAATGGTTTCTTTCCATGTGGGGTCGGCTTTGATACTCCACTGGGTGTACTCTTGTAGCCCGATCTGATATTTGGAACCTATTTAAATAGGCATATTTGATAATGTTCTATTTAAATAGGGTTCAAATATCTGATATTTGGACCCTATTTAGATATGCATATCTGATAATGTTGTGTTGTCTCTCAAACTTCATGTTACATCATGTAACGTCCAATAGGATTAATTGTATTATGTTTCAATTGAACGATCTCAATCCTTTCATATAACGAGGTATTGCGTTCTCCTCGAGCTCCATAGCTCATGCTTCAACATAAGCTTCTCAAACTCAACGGTGTACTCTACTTAGAGATCTTGTTGTTGTAAGTGTTTAAATCTCAAGAATAAGTCATGTTTGTAACGTGTTGATAGGTACTTGCGTCGCATCTCCCTTTTCATCTTGGACCATGGAGTGATTTTGTTTCTTCTCTTATAAATGTGTAAATGTTTTAAATTATTTTACTATAGAGTCACACTCTTCTTTAACTTCATAACGGTTAATGTTACCCTTTTGTCAGGTGGAATATCCTTATATTCAAATGATCCATTCCACTGTATGTAATCACTCAATGAACTCATTCGGATCCATAATGCCATTAAAATCCAACAATCCACATTCACTCTAAAATCACTCTCTCCTCATCTACTCAATGATGAATCGACACGAGATCAACTCTTCATCGCTCAATGCTTCCTAGTAGAAAAGGTTTTGTCATCTTCTTCATTTGGAAGGTCATTGTTAATCCTTAATACTGTGGGTGACTTCCCCATACTGCCTTCTTTCAAAATCAACAAGCCTCCGTAGCAATTGGAGGATTCTTCGTTGCATGTCCTCCATAATGATATCATGAGTACCTCGTTGAGGGTTTCTCTTTGGCAGCATGACCTCTCGTTCTTCCAACTGAAATTTTGGCTAAAAGAAACGGGTGATTTACACTTAAGGATGGGTGGATGATGTGGGAATTTTTTTTCTTATTAGGTTAGGTTGTGTGAAAATTTGGTTTGGAGGCAAAGGAAAATTTTAAAAATTCTCATACTCATATACCAAAATATATTGTTCTAGGGCTCCTAGAAAATATTTAGGAAGCGGATGTAACAAAGAGGTGGCTGTGAAATAACAAGACAGTGGAAATATAGGGTATCAACGATGTTGGAAGGAGTATGAGGCAAAATTTATTGCTTGACAACAGATTCAACACATTTAGCAGCTGTCTAGTCTAAAAACAGTGGTTGAATGGTGAATCAGCGAAGTACAAGCGGCCAGGAGGATTTGCCACTTATTCCTGAGCAAGCTACAGACACACCATTTGGAATAGGAAGACGATACATCACTACAGAGAGCAGAAAATCAGATAATAAACTCTCCAAATAAATAAAACCAAGCTAATATTTCAAAATAACAAAAATACACCTATATATAACAGCTTCCTAATAGAAATTAATCTAACTAGAAATAGAGAAAAAGAAAAAGAAACCTAAAAGGTAAGGAATTTTGCTGAAATTAAAATCTGGGGTGTATCCCAGGCGGAAAGGATCACGGGATGTCCCACAATTAAGCGGAACTGCAAACACGGGAGTTCACATCCATGGGCAGGACCGCGTCCCACATCACACTAACTTCTTATTTTGAGTTAACTTGTTATTTTGATATCATCGATTGCAAAATCAAAGAGAATATACCTTGTATTAAATGCAAAGTTGTTTGTAAAACTATAGCTATAATAACCTAAATAGAGCCAGCTAATTGAAACTGCTATTGAGATGGCAACAAATTCACTGATGCCACAACGGAACGTCATTCATTGATGCCACAATGGAACGTCATTCGACATGATTATCACTTCAAAATATGCATAATGCACGCTGACAGTTGTAATAAACAGCATTTTGAATTGAACACAGTAATCCAGTTATGATTTATTGACAATGTAAGAGTTTAAGAAAAAGAGGCACCTGAAATTGCTGAAATTTTTCTCCATCAGCAGCTAGCTGTAATCTTAAATTCTTTTCAGTTTCCAATAATTGGGTTACCTGTTCAACATACGAATGCATCTGGGATTGTTCCTGAGCCGATCGCTCTTGCTGTTGTTGCATCTTTAGGTCAACAATCTGAAGTTCAAGTGATTTCTGTTTCAGCTAAATGTTTCCACAAAAAGAAGAGAAGTCAGCCTAAAGGTACTTAAATCAAAGAATCCAAAGGATCTGCAAAGCTTCATTCTGAAATAAAACCATGAAGACCTTTTGTGCGAACTGTTCCTCAGAAAGAGAATATTGGTCTGCAAGATGTGCGAGTTTGTTCCTTAGCCTGCACAAAGACTGTATTATTAAATTAAAAATATATGAAAAAGATTTCCCACAAAATGAAAAAACTCTGCATGTTTAAATGCATGACAAAAATGTACGTGTCCCAAGTGCAAGTAATTTGAAGTTTACAATAAATAAAAGTCCCAATACATAGAAAGAGAGTAAAATTTTTATGCCTCATAAAATATGTAATCGCTCAAATATCCTCGTTTGTTTTTATTGAGAAGTATGTCCAAAAATTCATTCCTATATAAAAATATGGGTCACAACCGTGAGTCAGGACTTACACGAACCTCCAAACAAGTGAATTGTTCAAACTTTCCTATTTCTGACAATCTCTGAGCTCATGCAAGGCAATCTCTACTTTCTAATGATTATTTGTTCAAGAATAGCAAAGTTATATCTTCTGCTGCCTAACCTAAGGACAATTTTATCTTTTATGCATATAAGGGCATTTGATTATTTTATTATTTATTACTGTTTGTTATAAATAGACCCTTGAAGGCTTAGGATTGAGAGTATGCATAAGATTATTATTATGAGTATTAAGTTTAGGGTTTGGGAGATATTTCCAACCTCTCGAATTGTAGGTGCTTATTTATTGTGTATTTGTGTAAGTGAATAGTGTTGTGGAATTTTAATTTGACGTTATTGGAAAAAAAAATATTGGTTTGCCCTAAAAAATCATGTTGATTTCTGCGTCGGATCCTATCACTAACATCTTGGTTGCTTTCCCACATCACTCCCTACTGTTTACTTTTTGTCCGACACCGGGTAAACAGGTGTCTTGTTTTCTGCTTGCAAACCGCCTTTTTCACCCCAACGCCATCTTCCAAACCCTCGCCGACCACCACCACTATCCTTGAGATACACTATAATTGTAATTGTTTGTGTTGTTTTTCTATTTCTCATTTCAAGTGTGTTGATGGTAAGTTACTATTTGCTTTCTTTAAGCATATTTGTCTTTTCTATCGTGGTTTGGGTTAACTTCGGTATCATATGGTATCATAATTAACCTAACTTTAATGATGTTGTAGAGTTTCTAGCATATGTCATACCCAAACCTATCTCACCCCCCTCTTCCGGAAAAACATTTCACCTTTTCCACTCAAATCATTCATATATATCATCTTCCACATACCCAAATCCCAAACCCTAACAATGCAGCTGCCGAGACAAGGGTCAGATGCCAATCAATGTTGTGGTATATATATAAAATAAAATGATCGACGACGAAGCGAAAAATAGATTTAGAAATTTGTAAAACCAAAAAACACAGCGGAACACAGATTTATGTGGTTCGGCAAATTGCCTACGTCCACAGAGTTGCAGAGAACTTTATTACTTGAGGAATTTACACCGTCGATGGCCTCGACGATTAAGAGAGAAAGTCTCTCACTTCCCCTTCTCTCTCTATACCCGAGAGCCACCACCAAAAAGAGGAGAAACAAGGAGCAGCCTTGTGATCCTCCTATCGCCTACCTGTATAAACCTCACGCCAAAGAAGCCAGAACAAGGAGCAGAGAGCTTTGCGTTTTCAATTCCAGCCACAGCCTTGCAATTCCGCGAAACTCACAATGCCTCGCTCTCCTGTCGCGAGAGAAGGAGATGCAATTGAAGCGAGAAGCCTAATTCGCGAAACCACACCGAGTGGGATCTTTGCGGAATGAGGAAGGCGGGAGTGGTTATTTGTCTCTTTTTTTATTTTTCAGGACCTGTCTCCGCTTAATAAATCTCTCACTTGGAGACTGATACGCTAGCAACATCGTTATCTTCCTCAAACTGTTATCCTTTATTGATGACGTCGTCTTTTCTTCAAACGTGATATCCTCCTTCCCTGTAACTCAAAGTCCCCTGACTTCAAGCTAGAAAATCAACTAAAATTGCGCACAACTTCAGTTTCTCAAGAGTAACACCCTTAGTCAACATATCAACAATGTTCTTTCTTCCACAAATTTTCTCAAGCAATAATTGTCTGTCATCCAACAATGTCCAAATGAAGTGATACCTGATCTGAATGTGCTTGGTCATGGACTGAAATGTTAGATTCCTAGCAAGAAATATGATGTTTTGACTATCGCTGTAAAGAATGCCCTTCTGATTCTTCTTGTCAAATTCCTCCAAGAAACCCTGTATTCATATCATCTCTTTTGCATCCTCTGACATTGATATATACTCAGCTTCTGTAGTATACAATGAAATTGTCTTCTACAGATTAGAGCTCCATGAAACTGCAGTGCCATCAAGAGTGTAAATATAGCATGTAGTACTTCTTATGGTATCAATGTCTCCAGCTAGATCAGTATTAACATAATATTGTACCTCTGAACTCTTTCCTGAGAAATACAAACAAGTTCTTGAAGAGCCTCTTAGATACCTCAAGATCCACTTTACTACTTCCCAATTTTCATTTCCTAGATTACTCATGTGTCAGCTAACAACTCTCACTGTATGAACAATATCCGGTCTAGTGCAAGCCATAACATACATATATGAACTAATTGCTGAAACATAAGAAACCTTACTCATGTGGGGTATCGTTCCTCCTCTGACTTGGATGACTGATTCTTGCTGAGTTTGAAGTGACTGCCCAAGGGTGTGCCAACTGATTTGGTGTTATCCATATTGAACATGTTATGTACCTTTTTCACATACTCAGCCCGAGAGTCTCAACATGCCTCTGACTCTATTTATGATAATTATCATATCAAAGAATTGTTTTTTAGTTCCCAAATCCTTCATTGCAAAGTGTTATGATATATGCTCCTTCAAATTATTGATCTCATCAATATTACCTCCTACAATAAGCATATCATTCACATACAATAGTAGGATGATATAAGAATTATCAAATGCCTGATATAACAACAATGATCTGTCTGATATCTGTTGTACCTTGCACTGTGCATGAAATTATCAAATTTCTTGTATCACTGTCTAGGAGCTTGCTTTAGGTCAAACAAGCTCTTCTTAAGTTTGTAAATTGAATCTTCATTTCCCTGTACCGCAACCCTTCAGGTTGGTGCATGTAGATGTTTTCTTCAATGTTTCCATGAAGAGAAACTGTCTTCACATCTCACTGCTCAAGAAAGAGATTTTCAGTAGCCACCACAGATAATACCACTCTTATGGTTGTGAGCTTCACCACATGAGAGAAAGTCTCGGAATAATCAATACCATGCTTCTACTAAAAGTATTTTACAACAAGTCTAGCATTGTACCTCTTATTGTCATCATGCTCAATTTTCACCTGGTACAGCCACTTGTTGTGTAATGTCTTCTTCTCTAGTGAAAGTTCTGTCAACTCACAAGTCTGATTTTCTAACAAAGAATCCATCTCCTCCTTCATGACAAGCTCCCACTTGCTCGAATTTTCATCTTGCAAAATTTCTTCATAACTCTAAGATTCTCCACCATCTGTCAGCAGAATGTAGTTTAAAGTTGAAGAATAATCTTGTGGAAAAAGTCTAGTCTTTTCTGACCTGGGAACTGTAGTTGTAGGGGTAACTGATTTTGAACTGACTGTGGAATAATAGGGGTGTCGTGGACCCCCACACCTCGCCACCTGCATCTCTGCCCTGCATTGTGACCTCGGTAAATCATCAAACCTTATCAATTCAGATTCTTGCATTGTTGTTTCAGAAACCGTACTGGCCTTGAATTTGTACATAACTTTCTTATTGAAAAACACGTTCATGTTTCTTATGATCTTATGATCCTAATTATCCCAAAAACGATACCTAAATGTCTCGTCTCCATAACCAATTAAGTAACATTTCTTTGATTTAACCTCAAGCTTACAACGAGCATCAAGACATATGAGAACATAAAAAAGACATCCAAAAGTTTTAAGGTGAAAAAATTTGACTTTTTTCCCACTCCAGACTTTCTCTGGAAATTCACAGTTTAATGAAAAAAATGACTCTTTATTGATCAAGTAAATTGCAGTGCTAACTGTTTATACCTAGAAAGTAGGCGTGCAATCTCTTGTTTCTAGCCCGCTCATTAATGGTCCTGTTCATGCACTTTGCAGCATAATTTTGTTGTGGAATGGTCTTCTCTATTCTGATGCCCTAAGTTGCACAATACTCATTGAACCCATCATCAATGTACTCACCACCATTATCAGACTTTCGAAATTTCAGCTTTAACCATTTCTCTGTCTTAATCATGGCTTCCCAAGTCTTAAACACATTAAATACATCAGATTTATACTTCAAGAAATAAACACATATCTTTCTGCTATAATCATGAATGAATGTGACGTAGTAACAAGAGCCTCTAAGAGATGTCACTGAAGAAGGTTCGCACACATCTGTGTGTACGAGATCCAGTTTTCCCGCCTTTAGCATCCTGTCACTTTTCAAGAAACCAACCTTTCTTTGTTTCCCCTTAATACAACTCTCACACATGCTAAGATCAACTGACTTCAGTTATGGTAGCTTGTCTCTGGACTAAAGTTCTTTCACACATCTCTGACTCATGTGACCAAGCATGTAATGCCACAACTCTGTTGTGCTCTGTGAAACAGTAGTATCAACACTGTTAATTAAACCAGTATATAGCGTACTTGTTTTCTTACCCCGAGCCAGTACTAGTGCTCCTTTAGTAACCTTCCAGGTGCCATCTGAGAACTCATGTACTATCTGAGAATATTACTGAATGCTTACACTCATCGAGCTGCCCAACATAAATGAGGTTCTTCTTCAGTTCATGAATATGTCTGATCTTTTGCATAGTCCAGTTGCTCTTGTTTGGAAGTGCAATGTCAATGTCGCTAATTCCTACCACGTTCAAAGCTTCTCCATCTATCAGATATACTTTTTCAAAGTCACTTGCAACATAATTACACATCAATTTTCGATGGAAAGTTGTATGAAAGGATGTCTCTAAATCCAGTATATAGTCATCAACAGAACTATGAACTGTCAGTAGTAGTGCATCACGTGCTTCTTTAATTACCACATTTGTGTTATCATTCCGTCTTCTTGGGATTTCTGTAGTTCATCTTTATGTGATCAGTTTTGCCACAATTCCAGCAAATTATTTGTTTATCAGACCTTGACTTGCTCCTGCCTCTGTGTTTTGATTTTGATCTTTCTCTATTTGAGTTCATATCCTGTGATCTCCCTCTAGAATCAATATTTAATGTTGAACTCAAAACCTGAGGTCTCGCCAGAATTTTTCATGCATCTCTCTTCAACCAAAATCAAATCATGAATATCATTATATTTCAATTTAAATTTACATGCAAATTACTGACAGTCATCCTCATAGTTTCTCAACTATTTGACAATGAAGTAAACAATATCAGTGCACATATCTCATCATCAAATTCAATTTCCACCGATGATAATTGATTTGTGATAGTATTGAAATCATTTAGGTGTTGTACAACAGACGTACCTTCCGTCATCTTCAGATTGATAAACTTATTCATCAGATATATCTTGTTATTCGCCGATGGCTTCTCATACATATCTGACAGAGCAGTCATGAGATCTGCAGTAGTCATTTCCTTGACGACGTGTGCAACGGACCTCAACAGAGTCAACTGAATATCCCAAAAAACTAGTCGATCCAACAGATTCCATTTAATCTCATCCATCATTTTCGGTCTTTTCCCTAATAACAAAAGATGAAATTTCTTCTCATAAAGGTAGTCCTCTATATGCATCATCCAGTAACCAAAATCTGTGCCATTAAATTTCTCGACCCCTGAAATCATCATTTTTCTTCAGATCCGAAAGCACGAGACTTTGATATCAGTTGTTGTGGTATATATATAAAATAGAACGATCAACGACGAAGCGAAAAATATAACGAGAAATTTGCAAAATAAGAAAATACAGCGAAACACACATATTTACGTGATTCAGCAAATTGTCTACGTCCACGGTGTTGCAGAAGATTTTATTACTTGAGGAATTTATACCGTCAATCGCCTCGACGATTTCAAGAGAAAGTCTCACTTCTTCACTCTCTCTTCTCCTTCTCTCTCTACCAGAGAGCCACCACCGAAAAGAAGAGAAACTAGGAGCAGCCTTTTGATCCTTCTGTCGACTAAATGTATAAACCTCACGCCGAATAAGTCAGAACAAGGAGCAGAGAACTTTGCATTTTAAATTCCAGCCGCAGCCTTGCAATCCAGCAAAACTCACAATGCCCCTTTTCTATCGCAAGAGAAGGAGATGCAATTGAAGGGAGAAGCCTAATTCACGAAAGCACACTCGCGGGATCCTTATTTGTGAATCGCAGAAAAAAATGGCAAAGCGATGCTTCGCTTCATGGGATGAGGAAGGAAGGCGAGAGTGGTTGTTTGCCTCCTTTTTATTTTTCAGGATCAGTCTCCACTTAACAATCAGGAGTTCACCATGGAAGATATACATCGAAAACTCCATCAAGTGCTACAATGGCTCGATAAAATTGAGAAAAGAAAACCATTCAGTGGGGTCACCTGAACACAATTCAATTACAGAGATGAAGTGTTTGTTATACAATATAGAGCTGCAATAGTTGTTAGAGATTTAAGAGGTGAAGAGCCTCTACCCCGAAGAATTGACCTGAAATATTTGAGAAGCTGTGATTTTAAGGTAACAATAAATTTGCCATATTAGGACGGTCACTTAGATCCGAACGAGTTCATCAGTGACTTCAGATTTTGGATCTTCTCTTTGAGTACCAGGATATACCAAATGACGAAATGGTGAAACTAGCCGCCAACAAATCAAATAAAAGTGCATTGTTTTGGTGGAAAAACTTGAAGCACCTATGTCAATGTGAGAGATAAGATAATATCACTACTTGAACCCAGATGAAACAGGAGATGCAGCGGAAGCACCTACTAGCTCGCTATAGAGCTGATGTTTAGAACGCGGCTTCAAAAACCTAGTCATATTCTAGAGGTTCTTTGAGAGACCACATTATTGGAAGACCACCACATCTCATAGGCAGGGTTCAACCACATGATCTTACAACCAGAGTACACCCAAACGAACATCTCAGCTGACCCTGCCTGAGAAGAAATTGATTCAAAGAAGAGAAAAGATGGAACCAATCCACATTCCCAAATCCATTCCACTGGAAGTGTTTCAAGTGTCACAGATTTGAGCATATTAAATCAGATTACACAACCAGGAGAATAAATTATATCATTGATCAAAGAGCAGTTGAAGAAATAGAGAGTAACACCGGAAAGGATGAAGATGTCAAAGATGAACCTCAATTTAAAGACAAAAAAAAAGTCACTATGTTGCCTCGAACGACCATTTTGTAGAGGATGTTCAAAAAGATAGTAAAAGGTAATAGAATTTCCTGTAGAGTATGAGATGATGTTGCCTCGAATGACCATTTTGTAGGGGTTAAGAGCAAAATCAACAAAACTAGCATTGAATGTCCAAAAGAGTGATATGAGATTCAAGAGCTGATTCTAGACATAGAGCTTCAGATAAAAGGATGTTCGAATTTTCAGATACATAACCTATCTCATGGGTTGCCCCTACTGAGGAAGGCCTTAAATATCAAAGATGAGAATATTTTGAGCTACTTCTGGAAGACAATAGAGAGTAATTTGGGTATTAAACTCAGTTCAGCAGTGTCCCCAACAGAAGTTGATCAGACAGAATGGATGAACCACAAAGTTGAAAATTGCCTCGGGATTTTTGAAGGATAGAACAAACTACAGTGAGATTCAAGTCTTTTTTTATGAAAAAGAGTTATTTCCTGAGTGGTTACGCTTTAGTGTGACCCAACATGCCCTAGATATCGTTCTAAAGTTGATTCCTCTTGACAAACATGGTTATAAACTACATTCCACTGAGTATGAGAAGCAGAAGAAGACAGTTTCAGATTTAAATGTTCAAAATTTATATTGTGAAAATCTACATCTATATACAACTCCAACTCAGATTGTGCCAAAAGAAAATGCATATTTATTCTATCAGTACGTGTTATGAAATATTGGTTCCTACATAATCTACTTGTCATGATATTATGTCATTTCTGCTACCTTCAACGATGCTGACCTGACCATTATGAGGAGACAGAAGCTTCGATGAATGACGTCGGAGCTCTCCTAACCATGGAAGACAGATGTGGAATTGTCTAACGACGCAGGATGCATGATAGCTCAAATGCGAGAGAGGTAGGCCAATGCGGGAGCGGGAGATGGATGCGGGAGTGAGCAATTGAAGCGGGAATGCGCATCTGATGCCCGTCAGCAGCCCGAACCGGTTCGATACAACATCTGTGAGAGCCAGTCGGCTCTGCCTATGAGAGTACCACCTAATTTAAGTAAGGGGCCCCCATCTACTTATCCTATTATTATATATTTTTGTTTTGGACAGTCTATGGTTAGTTATTGCTTGTATATCTGTCAGGACAGTCGTCGGCTTCCGTTGCCCCCTCTAGGATTGTATCCGAAGCGAGAAGGTGTATCGGCTAAAACTCATCTGAGATGGTGACGGTCTCCCAAGGATTGAATGGTGCTCTGATTGTAATTCGATCCCACAAATATATTTATCCTGGATTTCCCATCCTACACAACTCTCCCTTCGACGTTGCCACCGCCGCCTTTCCTCACCACCAAAACCACTAGACATCACTCATTTTGTCTTCCTGCAACCCCAACCGCCGGCCACCACCTCCTACCATCATTTCCAGCCACGTCCCACCTTGCTGCAACTCATTCCAACCTCCGGTCTTCATGATCCAACCAACCCCCCTCACTACCACAGCTTCAGGACAACCCACCAATTTGTTGTCCCACAGTCCCACGCATTCCCCACCGCTGATGTCGTTATTCCCGCTCACTACCGCCACCCAAACAAATGTTCCCGGCTGTTTTCCATTGTTCCGTCCGACCAGCTTTTTCCCTCATTCCAGCTTGCTTCCATTGCCGCAACTCCCCTTCACTGCAGCTGTCCTCCTGTGCTGCCGCAACACAATACCGCCCTTTCTAGCTGTCACGTGGCTGTCCAGCCCCTCATCTTTGCTAACGCATCCATTTCAGCCATCCATCCGAGCTGCCATCACCCCAGACGGCCCTCCCACATCACTCATTGATGTTTGTTTTTTGGATGGCACTAGGAAAACAGCCGCCTTGCTGTTTTTTGTTTGCCAACCGCCCTTTCCACCTCTGCACCACATTCTAAACCCTCGCCAACCATCACCACCATCCTTGGGATTCACTCTAGTTGTGTTTGTTTGTGTCTGTTGTTGTATTTCCCCTTTCAAGTGTGTTGGTAATAACCTCCTATTTTCTTTCAACAATAATATTTACATTTTCTATTGTGATTTAGGTTAACTCCAGTATCACAACAACAAAACAATCTATCCCAATGCTCACTAAGAAATTTGAATAAACTTCACAAATATTTCTGACTAAAATTGGATGTTCTGTAGGGCTATTTATATTCTAAGAACTCTGTAGAATAGTAACACGTTATTTTTTACATTACTCAAATAGAAATTTCTTTTCAAATTTCATATTTGCAGAACCTCACCGAATACTGCCTCAAGCAGTAAAGCTCATATTTTTAAAATCATTACTGTAAAGTAAATAGCGAAAATAAATCTTGTATCATCAAATCTTTTAATCAAGCCTTCAATCAAATGCATCCGTGTAAGGAAATCATTTACAGACAGTCGAGAGGTCCCAAAAGAAAAACCTTTACATATTTACCTGAAGTAGAGAATGGGTTCATGATCTTATTAAAAAATGATGCAGTCAAAGACAGTACAATTGAGAAGACACTTACATCTCATTCTCTTTCAATTGCGAAAGGCAGTCATGTTTCTGCTCTTCAAGTTTACCGTTCACATCCTAATCATGATTAAACACGAATCTGATATGTTATTAATTGCTAGAGGTAGAGAAGTAAAATCAAAGAAAGATTAAACCATAAATGAACAAAACTAAAACAGCATTCTTAGCAAAAAAATATGCAGAGTAGGAAAAAAGTTGGGTTGAAAGCTGGTTGTCAATCATAACATTATGATGATACAAAATGCCCAATAGCATCTTGCCTCTATTTTACCAATAGCATGTTTAAAAAATGACTATATGTTGATATTCTGCATAAGTTGACTAATTTTAAATTATAACAATATATCTATTTTGGAAAAGCATAATAAACAAAATCCTCTTGCATACCTTAATTGCATCATTAAATTTCTTAGACAAATCCAATCTCATATTTTGTCCTTCTGCTGATACCCGTTGGCACTCTTCCTGGTAAATTTTCATATCAGTACCCAATAAAATATAATGTAAATAGATTAAGAAATGGGAAAAAAGCAGTGAAAAAATTCTTAACCTCCAAAAAAGCTCCCAACAGTGAAAAATACAATGTATATGAGAAGTTTCTAATTTTATTTGATCTAGACATTAAAAAATAATCTTAATTTGGTGAGATCTGCAATGCTCTATGGCGCAGAATGTTGGCCATTAAAAGAGTAGCATAAAACAAAGTTAAGTGTTGCCGAGGTGAGAATGCTTAGGTGAATGAGTGACTTGACACTTAAAAGACAAAATGTGAAATGAATATATTTGTGATAGAGTTAGTGCAACTTCAATGGTGGATATAATTAGAGAGAGTCATCTTAGATGGTTTGGTCACATTCAACGTCGATCATCTAATGATCCGGTTAGGCAATTAGATGTTTCATATTCGACTTATGTTAAGAAAGGCAGAGGTAGACCTAGAAAGACTTGGGCATATGTGTCGGTCAACTTTTCAATTTGATTTTGAAAAATAGTTTTTTAAATTTAATTTAAATATAAGAGGTATATATTTTTGGTTTTAAAAGTAGTGTGTTTTAATTTTTGAAAAAATAAGACCAAATGGATCTCATTCGTCCAATAGTTTACATAATCGTGTCCAATACCGCGAATATTACACCCTCCCGAAAGATAAGTGTATACCTCGACGATAGGCCCAATCTTATAAAATAAGAGATTTGTGACATCTGTTTGGTCTGAGAACCTTTTATATATTACCGACAAGTTCTCCTATCTAATAAAAAATTAAATAGAGTTTATTTTATTTGGGTTCCAAGTTCTCTCTAGAGACAAGCCCCTATAGTTAATTGCATCCAAAATAATTGGGGTCACTTGAGAAAACTCTCGATGATGTCATAGATACTAGTCTTCAAAAATTCAAAGTTTAGGTTTTCATGGTAGGATGTGGAAAAACAAGTGAGAGTGACTCAAATAGGAAAAATTATTTTCAGATGTTCAAAAGAAGGAAAAGAGTAGGGGATGTCACAGATCCTGAGGAGAACTCTCGGTGACTTCCCAAACTATCCTACTGTGTGACTGTATTTTTGAGATGATATTATTCTAGTGTTTAATCCTACCAATTTTATTATTTGAGACTGAACCTTGCATAATAACTGATTATGCAAATAGCTCGCAGAGATAAGAGGGTTTACGTTGTGTCACACGATAATCTTGAAATCTAAGACGAGTTAGGACTTACGCTGCACAATATGATTGTACATGAGCCTAAAGAAAGTGAGGTTTTACGTCGCGTTGGGCGAGCTACCTCTAAATCCTATGTGTTGTTATTTAGACTAAAGAGAAAGATTGTTGAAGAATATCCTCTTGTTACTCGATCCAAGCTCTTTGTCGTGCTACCCACAAAGCTCGCTCCAAGCTCCTCGTCGAAGTAGCAGTCTTAAAACTTAAAGTTCAAAAGGTTTTACCAGGTGTGTTTCAAGGTTTTGATTTTGTTGTCATTCAAGCATTATGGGGGGGTTAAAGTTGATTAGAGCGACACCGGTTAAAATCTCACGATTCCCTAGTTCTGGTACCACTATTTTCTTTTGAATTTACTTTGTCTAAATGAGTTGTGGGGCTCATTTAAACTGAGAAGATCTCGTTAGCAACCGTAGGTTACCTCATCCGAGGGACTACCGTAAATTCAAAAATACGTGTTCTATTTTTTTCGTTTTATTATAAAAATGTTGTTTAATTTTTTAAATTTTATTTTGTTTTGAAAATAAAATCATAATCAGTGTTTGCATGATATGTTAGAACAAGAGTAAATTGCATTGATAAAATTAAAAAAAAATGTACTTGCGTACCTAGCGTATCTGCTGCTGCATGTTTAGCTCACAAAACATGATATAATTTGCAGCGAATTTAATGAATTGCAAAAAAGAGAATAAAATAGTAAGCAGCAGAACAAGTCGTAACAGCAACTAGGAATTCCAAACAGGTGATCCTAAGGCTCCCTACAACTCCGGACAACAACTAGCAAGCTTGTACGGTGATCCTACAACCTCCTACAGCTCCGGGCAGCAACTAGGAAGCGTGTACGGTGATCCTACGACTTCGGACAAAATCTAGGAACTGCGGACAGCAATCCTAAACGACACCCTACAACTCTCCTACAACTCTCCCAACACATAAACGACAATGGACAACACCTCCACAGTGATTAACAGCTTCCAAACAGCCACTTTTAGTAATGGACAGCTTCCAAACAGCCATTTACAGCAAAGGACAGCTTCTAAACAGTTCTCACAGCAATTCTAAACCTCGAACAACACTTCTACAGTGATTAGTAGTTTCCAAACAGACAATTAAAGCAAAGACCAACTTCCAATCAACACTTCTACAGTTCCCAATGACTCCAAACAATAATTCCGAAGTTCCAAACAGCACCGTACAGCTCTCCCACAGCTTTCACATTCAAGTATTTTTCAGCACTTTCCAGCCCTCTTAAAGACACCAAACAACAAAGAAACATTTTCAAAAAAGTCCCGAAACGACAACTTAAAAGTCCCAAATCCCTCTCTAAAACAGTAATTTACAGTACTCCAAACAGTGGCAATATTGAACAAGCGCAGCCCTAAGAAATAAGTAATCAGCTTTGAACAGTAAGCATATGTGACCAAAAGCAACTCTTAAACATTCCCTAAATTGGCAAATATAGGGAGCAAAAACAGCAATTACAAACACCAATCCACCTTAACATCCCATTAGAAATACCACCCTCAATTTCCTCCAAGAAAGCGTTCACATGCATATATACCACCAGGTTTTCATACCACAGGAAATAACTCCATTTCATGCATATGAATTGTGTAAGAATTGAAGTTTAGGTGTTGGATAAGTAAATACATATGAATTGTGTAGCATCTATGTAAATTTCCCAATATTTTAAGGAGAAATCATCACAGCAAATTATGATCCAGATTTAAGCACCTTCTGCAAAATCAACTTAATCCTCTAGTTTCTCCAAGTGAACATCTGATCACTTTTATATGCATGTCAATAATTACAAAGTAAATGAAGGTTATGAGCTGATCACAAGCATCTTAGAATAATTACCATGAATAATAAAATCGATTAACAGTGTTGCAGGGAACAAAAGAAGCAAAAGAAACCATTGAAACCTGTTTTGAGGTGGCTGGAAATGGAAATCAGCTTTGAATTGTTTTGTTTAAGATGGAGAAGGGGCCTTCTGAATATTGCGGCTTGGATAGCAGAAAGAGGAGAAGCTCTGCTCATGGCTCAAAAGATCAGAAAAAAAGAACACAAATTGGGGTCTTCACTTGTGTGAGGAAGCCGAACGCTGGTGCTTAAGTTGAGAGTTGTTAGGGTTTGCGAGTGGGAGAATCGAGAGAGAGAGAGGCTCTAGAGCTTCAGGTGTGGAGTGGAGAGAGGAGTGTCGCGCCTTGGTACGGGAGTCGAGCGAGGAGGTAGGCAAGGGCTTCGGCGCAGAGGGGAGGCGAGGGTTGTAGTTCACAAAGAGGAGTCGAAGGAGAAGGTGAGAGCATCGAGCGGTGTCGAGCAAAGGAAGAGAAGAGGCGGAGGTGAGGATTTCGGTTCACAGAAGAGGAGCGGGGGCCTTCGGTCGAGCGCGAGAGGGAGGAGCAGGCGAGTGGGGGTCTTCGGTCGAGTGAGAGGAGGAAGGCGAAGCCCTCGGTCATGCACGAGAAAGAAATAGGCGAGCAGGAGAAGAAGCTCAGATTGCAGAGAGGAGTCGGGATCGAGCAGAGGAAGCGGGAGAGCCGAATGGGACGAAGGCGAAGCCCGAGCGGGATTTGTATCCCTCGAATTCCAAATAGTCGTTAAGCTTGTGTTGGGCGGGGATAGTTTTCATAGGCAGAAGAGTTTTATTTGACTGGTAATAAATTCCAAATGAATTTAATTAGTGTGAAATTAAATGACTCATTTGAAATTTGAAATTTTAAAATTCAAAATTGTTTAACACTTGTTCGGCCCGAGTCTAGCCCGAATCGAATCTGAGTTAAACATGGGTTAAGCCCGGGCCCGAGCCCCGCTAATTAAAAAAATGTGCATCGATTTTCATGTTAAATGATTGCACGTGGAGCATTGCGTTGGGCGAGAATTGAATAGTTTCCATAGGCAGAAGAGTTTTATTTGGCTGGTAATAAATTCCAAATGAATTTAATTAGTGTGAAATTAAATGACTCATTTGCAATTCAAAAATTTAAAATTCAAAATTGTTCAACTCTTGTTCGGTCCGAGTCTAGCCCGAATCGAATCCGAGTTAAACCTGAGTTTAGCCGGGTCTGGGCCCAGCTAATTAAAAAAAATGTGCATCGATTTCCGTGTTAAATGCTGGCACGCGGAACCATAGCAATTTAAGTATCATTTCTAGCTAAAGTCGACGTCCCGGATGCATCAGTGTGGTCTGTTTTGTCATTCGAGATCGTTCAGACAAGTTCGCCAACTATCGGGTCAATTCAACTCAACATCACGCGTGGTGTAGTGAATGCATAAATTGCAGCGTTCGCGAGTGTTTGAGTCATGAAGGGTTCACCTATGAGTGTTTGATCCTATAGGAACTCATTTTAGGGCCCTCTACATGTTAGTCCTCAGCCTTTGCAACTAAGAGTTGAGTGCTTGGGACTACTCATGCGAAGTCTGCACAAAAATGAGTCAAGAAGTAGCTCGAAGTTCTATGGGAGGTGGGCTCCATTACTAGTTTGCAATGATGGTCAATAAGAAACTCTTAAAGCTAGATCCTGGGTTCTAATAGCAGAAGACTAAGACCTCACTGAAAATGAGATCAACAATATGTATAAAAAATGATCTTGATTTATTAGGATTAAATGAAAACAATACCCTCAATAGGACGAAATGGAGAAACAGGATTCATGTAGCCGAACCCACTTAGTGGGATAAAGGCTTGTGGCAGTTGTTCAAGAAATTACCTCCATCAGGAAATAATTGAAAGCATAACCATCAATTTGAATTATAAAAAAAAAAATAAAAAATCAATGTGCAAAGTGCAAACTTCAAAATTTAATGTCAACTTTAAATTCATCAACAGAAAAAAGGGCAAAAGTTTAGGGCCCATTTGGAATAATTTCAATCTTTTATTTTTAAATTTTTTTTTAATTTTTTTTTATATCTTTAAATAAAGCAAAAAAAAATTCAGTATTTTTTATATTGTTTTTTTTTAATATAAATTATTTTTATTTTTACGGAGCATTGAAAAAGTTAATGGCAGTAGAATTGGATGGCAGAATTAGGTTGGTGGCTATAGAGCCAGTTGTTTCAAAAATACTCAGAACGCTAAAAATGTGTTTTTGATATTTTTTTTAAAAACAAAATAAAAATAACTATCAAACACTATAAAAAAGAATGTTAGAAAATAAAAATAAAACAATATTGATACCATGCAGAGCAGCCCCCTTGCTATTCTGTGCCATTTAAATAACACGAACAACACAAAATTCTCATAAATGGTTCATGCCAAGCAAATGAGGATAATAATTAGCATGTTCTCTGGCTTTAATATAGGAAAATTATGGGAGACAACACATCCTGCGTTCAATGATTTGGTAGAACACAAAAAAATTAAGGATATTCCAGCAGTTAAACCACCTACTTGACTGAAAAGATAAAAAGGTCCAATTTTCTTATGGCTACTAAACTGGTGGGTTTCTCAAAATTATCGATAACAAAGCAACTTGGGCATGCTAAAATTAAAGCACGCGCAACTTCATCTAAAAAGGCTAGCTAAAATATATAAGGAAGATTTACATGCATACCACTCCATTCTTATGTATTTGCATATCTAACACCTAACCTTCAATTTTTACATGTATTCCACTTCACTTTGTTCACATTTTAAAAGTTAAAATAGTGGCATTTTTTTATGTGCTTGAAATTTTTTTTGTGGTATAAGCATAAAAAGTAAAATTTAGGTGTTATATGTAAGTACATAAGAATTGGTAAAAAGAAAATACATAACCAAAACAACTAATTAAATTGACAGAATTTTACCATTAACATTTTATTCTGACGTTGTAGCTCTCTACAAAGTGACTCTAGTCTATCCCGCACCGCAACAGCTTCAAAATGCAAGCAAACAAAAAAAAATTAGGAATTGTAATTTTTTGAAAAGATTATATAATAAATATCTTATTTTAAAGCAACTATTAAAAGGAAAAAATGGCTTGCAAGAAAACCTGCGAGGGAATACTTAAGCGCACACCATTAAGCAACAATACTAGGCAAAATTTAGATCCTAATGAGAAAAAACACAGAGGGCAACTTAAGATAACTCAAAGATTTATTCCTCTCCTTCAGTAGAGCCTAAATGTTGCAGGATGCTTGAAAAAACGAGATTCATTCAAGCAATAACCATAGACAAAATATCTTCCTCCAATGAATCATTTGATTTTAGGAAGATTTACATACATCCCACTCAATTCTTATAATATTTACATATCTAACATCTTACATATCTAACATCTCAACTTCATTTTTTACATACATATCCCCATACCTAAGCATGAAAAGGTGTATTTCAGTAATAAAAGTTAAAATGATGGTATTTTAAAATGTGATATAAAAAATTTGAGAGGTATAAATGTACAAAAGCAAAATTTAGTAGCACCTAAGTGAGAACAACCAAAAGAACCACAAAATCCTGCAGCAGCTCAATAACAATGCGCAAGCTGATAATAGAATAACGAAATACCTTAAGTTCTATTGCACAGAACAAAAACAGACATGAAGCGGGGGCAAAAGATTCATTCAAAAGATAATGAAATGAAATAAATTTGAGCAACATATAAAAGCAACAGAATCATCAGCATAATTTACAGCTTATCAGCAAGATAAATTGGCAAAACAAACCCGAATGCATAGCTCCCTCAATATACAATAATAGGCAGATATATTCTTAATGCAACCTCAATTAAAAACTTTATAAAATGAAAAATATTAGAATTATTAGCCTAATTACTACCGAACTTATTAATAGCTTTTATTTGCATCCTTTATGTTCCGTTTCTATATTTATGTATTTTCTAGTCAATCTATTTCTGAATAAATGTTTTTCCTTTTATTTGAGACTTGTAATATGTATTTATACCTCTTTTCCTATCAATGAAAGCACCTAGCTCTATTCAATCTGACATGGTATCAGAGCTCTACAGCTAGTTGCCGACCACCTGCAGGATTCCTCCCTGCAAGATTTCTGCCGCCAATCCTTACAGGTTCTCCCTGTTTATGTTCTTCCTGCTGCCAGATCTTAGCGCCAGCCTCCCTGCCCTCACCACCAACCTCCCTACGGGCCACCAACCGCCAGATCTTAGAGTTGTTGCCTGGCTTGCAGGCAGCTGCTTCAAGCCATCTGAAATCCCCATCGTCCACGGATTTTCCTCCACTTCCTAGGGACCCTTGTAGCCACCAGTTCTTCCCTTCTCCAGCTTCCATAATTTGTCTGTCTCGGAAACCCAACATCACTTTTAGCTCAGTTGGAATCATGGCAAACTCTACCACCCCGAGCCTTCTCCCGATGGTATACTTGCATCCACCGGAGAGTCAACATCGATGTCAATCCCTCCACAAAACAGAGAATCAGAAAACCATATAAACTTCCTAATCACCACCCGTAAACTGAACGGATCAAATTTTCTCCAATGGTCTCAAGTTGTGTCTTTTTTCGTCAAGAGAACGCGGGGATGATTAGTGAACCTCCTAAAACTGACTGGAATATGAAACGTGGGAAGTGAAAATTTTCATGGCCATGTCGTGGCAGATAAACTACACAGAGACTGCGATTGAAAGTTCATATATGTTTCTCCTTTTTGTCAGTGCCCTCTGGACTGCAGTTTGGGATACCTACACATATGTAGGGAACTCCAGCCAACTTTATGAGGTTTCCAAGAAAATCCACAAGACAAAACAGGAATCGAGAACAGTGACCCATTACTACAATGATTTGGTGGCCTTATTGATGAAATGCGATCTATACTATGATTACACGTGGAAATTTCTGACAGATATTTCCCTCTTTCAGAAAATTGTAGAAAAAGATCGAATGTTTCAATTTTTGGTCGGACTTAACAAAGAACTTAATCTAAGAGTGTATCCTTAGTCGGGATCCCCTTCCTTCTACTCATGCTGCTTTCACAGAAATTCAACACAAAGAAAGCCGAAGAATGGTCATGCTCAACACTTCCACTTCAGTCGAATCATTTGTCTTGGTTACTAATAGTGTTCAACACTTGTAAAATCCTCCTTGAGCCACCGAGTCCACTTCTGATTATTATCACACACTTAACCATACTCAAGAAAAACGTTAGAAACTACATGGGAACCGGCATACAAATTTCAGTCAAATCCTCCTCTATCAAGGGTCTCACTATGACATCTGAATCTACTACTGTACAACTAGCTCCCACTCGGAACACTCTAGAATCACCCAACTCTCTTACGAGTCAGATGAAGCAATTAATCAAACTGCTCGAATCCAATCAGTTCACTTCCGGCCCGCCAACCACCCACGTCCGTGAAGGTATCAGTCTTGTGGTTTCACTTTTTTTTCTAGTACATGGATCATTGATTCAGGTGTCACAGACCACATGACCGGATGCTCTCAAGCTTTATCAACATATTATCCATACTCTGGGAAAGATAAAGTTAAAATTGTTTATGGCTTCTATAACTCTATTGTTGGTAAAAGATCGGTTGTGTTAACAACCGGTCTAACTCCGGAATCTTTGTTACATGTCCCTCTGTTGAAGTGTAACTCGTTATCTGTTAGTAAGCTAGCACATCACATAGATTGCGTTGCTAAATTTTCTCCTGAAGTTTTTACATTTCAGGATCTTTATTTGAGGATGATTGAAACTGCTAAAAGAGTAGTTGGGCTCTACTAACTCTATTCTTGGTAAAAGCTCGATTGTGTTAACAACCGGTCTAACTCTGGAATCTTTGTTACACATCCCTCTGTTGAAGAGTAACCCGTTATCTGTTAGTAGGCCGACACCCGACATAGATTGCGTTGCAAAATTTTCACCTTAAATTTGTGCCTTTCAGGATCTTTGTTCGGGAAAGATTGAAACTGCTAAAACAGTAGTTGGACTCTACTTCTTCCAAGAGAAAGACACAGAGAATGAGGACACTTCTACCAATGGTTGCAGTTTTTCTAGATCCACTGAATTTCCTATTATACAATTTCATTATCATTTGGGTCATCCAAGTTTTTAATATTTAAAACAATTACATCTGTCGATGTTTACTAATAAAAATCTTGTTAATTTCAAAGTTAAAATAACTGACCAAATATTTAAGCTAAGATTTAATCGCCTAAAAGTTAAAGTAAATTATATTCTCCGCAACAGTTTGTCTAGGGTGACAAACTTTTTATTGACTTCAGCTAATAAAGAGTGAATGTCATATCAAATACATCAATATATTCACAATCAAAGCAATTGTATGTCAGTAAAAACGTAGCCTACATCCTCTGTCTGTGTGGCTTAGTCGTAAAATTGACACCACGAAGTAGCAGTTACGACCAATGCCCTATGACTGGATGATTGCCGTCAAATGACACCATTATACTACGATCACGACCACAACCCGTATGTTCCCCAATGGCTTCTACCCTTTGAGTTGTGAATCATAAGGGTGCAATTGATTAGCATAAGACCTTTTGTTAGCTAAGGTCGATTTAAATTTGTCCCCTTAGAAAAATATTCAACGTAGATCTACAATAATCTCTTGGACGACGCAACCCAGGATACTTCTATCAGGTTTGGCCGACCACCTCCTCTGACTAAGTAGATCAGTTACCACGACGACTCAAGATGATGGAGCCATGAGATCTTGATCGAGTTTCGCCTTCATTCACCCACCATCTACTTTAAGCTGCAAGTGATGAATTTTATAATTTAAAATCCTAAGTGTTGTTATTGTATGTCTAATACTCAACTCTTAATGACTAGTCTTAATCGAAAGTGTTCTCTCGTTATAAGGAGGGTAATTAACTATAGGGGTATGCACCCTATGAGAAACCTCGAACCCGAATCAAAAAGTCCTCACAAAAATGAGGACGAAATCTCTGGGTAATGTCTTACCTACAATCTAATCTGTCTTCTGAATATTTGATTCTCCAAAGCTCTATCTCTCAGAACAAAAATTAAAATAAATGCAAAAAGTTTCCCGGGAAGCGATCGTGAATTTTCAAAGCCCACAAGCAGCTCTAAAGTTTTGAATTATGGCTCTAGTACCAAGTTAACTTTTATAAATAGAGATTTATACTTTCATTGATAAGAAAAAGGTACATAAATACACGTTACAAAAACCCACATAAAGTAAAAATTTAAATTCAAAAATAAATAAACATGGAAACAACTGAAAATAAAAAAAGCAAATAAAGCACAATAATAATTGCAACCTTAGTTAAGCTAATAATTCTAATATATTGTATTTCTCCTCACTTTATTTTTGTACCAATTCCGCTATCATTTCTACAATAACTCATGCAATATATTGATGGAGAATGCCATACAAGAAAACTATTAGAAATTTTATTTTCAATCAAAAATCTTTTATGTTATTTACCATTACGAGAGTACATATAATCCACAGTAGAGATGCAAGGCTCTGAAGGACCTATATGCATTCAATCTGATACTTTTAAATATTCGACCACCTGTAATTAGCTCAACTTAAAAAATAATAAAAACAATCATATTACCTCTTTTGTCAAAGAAACATCTCCCTACCAAATCACTAGTTATGGCATGACACCTCAGCATACGTAATACACAATAGAGAATAATTCAAGGGATAATTAGTATACTTGCCTGCATCTCTTTCGGCGATAACTTTTTGATATTTCAAAGTTAACTCAAGGAGCTCCTTTTCCAACTTAGAGCGTTTGCCAGTCTTGTGTTTTACATCGGTGGTTTCCTACAAAACAAAAAACATTTAAAATTGCAGTACTATGTATATTACAATGAATAAAAATAGATAACTCAGGTTTCAATATTAACCATGAGGTCCATGACTATAAACTCAGCTGTAAAAGGTAAACTTGAGCTATGAAAATAAATTAATTGTGTAAATCTAAGTTCTTTTACTTTTGTAAAAAAAAACAAAGTAATGCAAATAATGATTTTTGATGGGGCACGAGTCAAAAATATTATGAAATTTTAGTACGTTTGATCAACCTATTAACAACTACCTTTTTATTAGCACTAATAGAATGCATAAAAGTTCAAAAACACTTTACTACATGAGCAGACTCTCTAGTCCCACGGCGCCTTTATGTCCAACAAAATCACTATTGACTATATTGTGGTTACTCATGAACTTTATCCTTAAATAAAACAACAGCTATTTATATTTATAATTGAATATGAAAAGACTTTTGTTGTTGTGTTTTAAATTTCCTATTTTCAATTCGTGCCCGCAATTTTTTTATTCTTTTGAGATTTATTTTTTGGATTAACGATGTTATTGTGCATGCCAATTCTTCTCTTTTCAATAGTGAATCCCTATCATTTCTTCTCAACATTCTGCCTAACTTTTTAGATAAAATGCTCAGCGTTGATGGTCTCAATAAATAAATTGATGAGTGTTGCTTGAACAAGAACTTAATGTTCATTAATAGTATTCAGTTTGTTAATGACACTCTTATATTGTGTATAGCTGCTGATGTGCAACCTATTTACTTAAAACACATTGTTCATTTTTTGGGTAAAGCTTCTGGTATTAAGATTAACTTCAAAAATCTTTCCTTATCTAGAACGGAAAAATCGTTGGTCAAGTTGTGTGTGGAATCCCTTCCTTTCAAGTATTCCAATATTACTCCTGGCTCCCTCCACAACCATACAAAATTCTTTTGAAATCCAGTCATTGAAACCATGCAAAACAAACTTTCTAACTGGAAAAGTAGATTCCTTTCTAAGGGTGGAAAGTCGACTCTAATCAACTTTATTATCGTTGCTCTCCATCTATACAATCATTATTATTTTAGGTTCCTTATCAGAAAATATGACTATCAAAAGGTGAATCTTTGGAAGATGTTGATGTGAATAGGAATTCAAATTATCAAAAGGAGTAAAATTTACAAGATTAAGAATTTTGAGGGACTTGCCGTGCTCGTCTTAAGGTCAAATAGAGCGATTCTTTATTTACTTGCAGAACTATCAAGGAGAAACACTTCAAGACCAAGATCCCCACAAATTTATGATCGAAAAATACTTTGAATTGTTCAAGCTTCATCAAAGAAACTATACAACCGCTTATCTCAATACCTCTTAGGAAGTCAATGGTGGCAACTCTTACTAGATTTTGCAAAGAAAAATAGCATCTAAAATTTTAATCTATCCAAGTATTTTTCAAAGATCATTTCCAGATTGCTTGAAATCCAAATATAGAAGTACCATCTCAATTTGCTCCTACCCATGGCTTGAGAGTTTAATAGCAGTTTTCCTACTAATTTATAAGATGTCATTGATCAATTATACTCTCCTTGATCCTATTACTGTTAGTTCTTCCAGAAATTTGGTCCGATCTGCAATTACACAGTTATTTAATTTCCTGACAAAAATTTTGACCCTTTTTTTTTTTAGCGGCTAGTGTGCAAAATAGATATGCTATAGATATTAGAATTTGATTTATAGTTTCCACACTATGGGTTCTACGCAAATAAACGTATCGTTCAAGTAATATAAAGCTTTAATGGAGTCTCAATTATTGATCCCACAAGGAAGCAAACTAAGAAATCCCTTAAACTAAGTTCTAGTCTACTGCTATCAGGTCTTAATTTGGAATGTCGATTAAGGGTGTTTTTCTAAGTACTCCTCCTGAATACAAACCTAAATCTAAAGTTAAACCTAACTAGATAAATTGGTTTGGTGAATTTTGAAGTGTAAAAACAATCTTTCTATTGTGGTCACCAAGATAAAGTGTAGGGATGAGATGTTAGAATCTTATGTGTCTAGTGACAATAGGAACAAAAATCTAAGTTACCCTCTTCTGAATGTATAACGTAGCTCAGTTAACATAGGGTTGATTTCTTAAAATAATTAAATTATCACGGCAAAACTTCTAGCTTGTCACCCTAGAGCCTCCTTCTCCTAATAGCCCTCTAATTGGCTTAATCTTAAATTTAAGGTACGAAACCCTAGGTCAATTTTTTTAGGAATCTAGCCTATCACCCTAAAAACATCAATTTGCACCCATCAATGAATATCTCCATGACATTGCATTGAATCTTAGGACTACTTTTCCTTCACCCATAATTTCAATGCGGTTCCTCCTAGTTGTTAAAGTCATGGCCCTCCTGGAACTTATGGGTTTACAACAAACTTTAACATACCAATTTGCCAGATTGATTTGCAAATGAAGCATGAAGTAAGAATCATCACTATGATATGAAAAACCTATTCTAACATGTATCATAACATCCTAAACATTCATCCAATTCATTGCAAAAGAAAAGTACAAGAATTCTACTTCACAAAGCAGATGTCACACACAACAAAAAGGCACAACAAAGCAGATGTCACACACAACAAAAAGGTTCATTAAATCAAAGCAAATTCACTAGATAAGTGTTTACAATAAGTACAAGATAATGAATAACACAATACTTAATTTTTTTCTTCTGAAAAAAAGATGAAAATCCCTCCAACAAAGTCTTTTACTGATCCATACAATGCTAATACAATTTCTTACAGATATCTCTCAAAATCCCCTCATCAATCTCTCCCAAAAAGGTAAAAATCTAGATTCCTACTCCTATTTATGACCTCTCGATCTTCCTAGAAAATTTTAGGACTTAGAAATGTCAAAAAGTGTTTTTCTAAACGTCTAGATCCGTCAAATAACTCTTTGGGGAGTGCAGAAACCGCCTCTGGACAGTTCAGACGCCTAAGCGCCAGTCTGAGGCACCTAGGTGCCGTCTTCTCTGTTTTCTAGGCAGAATTTAGGAGCCACCCTATTGGCAACACCCCCATTTGCTCATGTTTGCCTCTGTTTCGCCCCGTTTCAGCTCCAATCTACACCAAGTTTTATAACTGCAAAATAAACATGAAAATAACTTTTCTTTAAAGTACAATTTCATTCAAAAACATGTGATAAATGTGAAAGAAATTAAGTATAAAAAGGACATCAAGACCCCCCATAGTTATATATGGATTTAAAAATCTATCTCCCCTGTTAAGCTATCTACTATGGCTTGACTATTTTGATCGAGAAACTTTCGAGCACATCATTCTTATTTAAGTGGAATTTAATTCCCTTAAATGCTAGTTGCACTTGTAATCTTCACCTTAAAAATGTTTCTCATCTCTTTCTCAACTGTGATTTTATTCAGAATATTTGGACTATACCAAACTTTATACATCAATTCAACTACAGTAATAGATTGCATCACTTTCATGTTTACTTCTAAGAGAAAGAACAATCTTTCAGCAATCATTAGACAGACTTTCGATGATGCATTATTTCTACACCAATGTTTGTTTGACATGAGACCAAGGGAAAAAGAATTAAGATAAGGTTATCTAGTATAGCATTATTTATCTAGACTACTTCAAAATCTACAATTAAAGGTGAAAACGATCCCTTCGTGGAGAGGTTCTGACCTTTCCTCCAAATATGAGATATGAATAGGCGATGAGGTTCCTTTTTCTAGATGTCAAGCAAAAGAAAATTATGAAATTATAATCTGAATCACATTGATGTGGAACGTCTGTGCCTAGGACGCTTGAAACAGGCGTATGCACCTGAAGCACCTGTACTGAAGGCTTGGAATTATCACCCAATTCGAGTGGGGCCCACTCTTAGTTATCCTAGGACTATATATTTGTTTTTGTGGTGTTTAGGGTTTAATTTTTGTTGTGATTTATTTTGGGACAGCCATCAGCGTCTCTTTTCCCTTTATGCCTAGGGTTCCAAGTGATGCTCCGGTTGCTTTTAGGCTCCAGGTAATGTTTGTCCTTCCTATGCCCTTCCCAATCCTTTCCTGCATCGACCCCTTTCAACCTCACCGCTCCCCCATTGTTTCCACCGCCCAAAAAATAGCAGACCTGCTATTTTTCCCATCCAATCTTGTTGTTGCCACTCAAGACATCACCCCCACTGCAGTCCTTGCTCAACCCATCGCCCAGGTTGCCACCACCTTCACCCTTGTTGTCGCCACCTTCCAGCGTGCTAGCAAATCCTCTTGCCATCTCCCTTGAGGTCTAGATCTCTAGCCGACATTACCTCCACCTTAGATCCAACCCAAGTTCTAGTGTTGTGTGTTGTGTGTTGTTGTGTTGCAATTTTAATTTTTCACATTGTTTGTTGTAATTCCATATTTGAATTCAATAATAATATTTCTTTTGCATTGAATGTTTGTTAAATTTCAGTATCACAGATGGTTGCGTTTTTTTCTATTTATTACACACCCACACGAGCATGCTTTTACACAATAACAATTAGAAAAAAAATATATGACATTACTAACCAATGACATCGACTTGCAATGTTATCTTCTACTAATTATAGCACACTTTTTTTTTCTTTTTCTTTTTTTTTTTTTTTTTAATTGGGGAATATTAACATGCACAATCCCAGCATGGTGTTCCACAAACATATTATTTAGAATAATAGCATTTCATGACACCAAACATAACTTTTACCATTCAAAAGTAGTGGTTGTCAATATATCCCAATGCCATCCATATTGAATTTACTAGTACAATGGAATGCCTTGAAAATCCTATATGTTTATAGAATAACTCATTCTCTATTTAGCAACAACTTTTTCTCAAAGAAAAATAAGGAGACTGCATAACGGGATCAACATCAAACTATAGTCACAACCTAAGTGGTTATAAAAATGGCATGACAGTTATAAATTGCAATTAGTCTAGAGAATCACTATTTTGATTATATATATTTTTTTTATCGGAACATTTTATATTTTATTTTTTGGGAGGGATGGATTTGTAAATGATGGTTTTATAATCCTTATTGAAGTTGGCCTACTTAATCCCCATTCACTAAAATAGTTCTCACTTTCAGCTTATTTGTTAAGTTCCATGTAAAATTTTTTCTAGGTTTTGAGGGGATTCCTCATTTTATAGAGAGATGGAGAGAGGGTGAAGTCCAGGGCTTTGCCATCTTTAATGTAAAGCTCATACAACCCTCTCCAACATTACCAACACTAGCAAGCAGCAGCTTCAGCGGTTGGGCTGAGACATAGATTTTCAAGAGGCCCTTAGAGTTCTGATTAATAGTTCAGAAGGAGCACCGGCGCTACTGAGAAGCCATGGGTTCTTAAACATGCTAAGAGGAAAAAAATTTACCAGTTTTCTTCCTTGCAAATGTTTTGAACTTATGGGAGTTAAAAAGGTCGCGTTAAGGTAAATCTTCATCTAGTTGACCGAGAATCCAAGAAATTTCTCCGGAAGTTGACAAGGAGAAGAAATTTAGGGGCGCCAGAATCTCATATCAAATTCTCTAATATCATTTTGTTATATTATCGTTTATTCTTCTATTATATCGGTGATCTACTAATATATTCATTGGTTTCTTGTAAGGATCGATGGCTAGTGTGGATCTTTCAACAGCTGAATTTAAATCTGAAGGAGCTGAGCGACAACAACAGTAACTGGAAACCCTTATGTGTTGGCAGCCTGATGGCTGACCTATTTAAACTTCCTTTTTCTTAAATGGTGCTTAGCTGTTTGGTTGAGTTTTGTTTCATTCTTAGACTTAATACGGGTAGTATTCCCGTTTTTTGGAGTGGTGAAGAGAGAGCGTTATTTGTAGTTGATTTCAGAAATATTCCACCATCAACACCAATCTCCTACAGCCCCCACCAGGAATTAATGATATTGGCAAGCAATAGCACGGACTGTTGGGCTAAGCCATTGGTTTTCAATAAACCCTAGGGCCTTTTGGATAGCATTATAGAAAGGCACCATGATGGTTTTAGGTGGTCCTAGGATTTTCCAGTAACATCGACGAGAGTCATTGGGGCAATTGTTGACCTCAATTTTGAGGTCTTCCTTTCTCTTTCTTTAGATACCCTAGGATCTAGCCTCAGAATTTTTCTATTTTGACTCTCCTAGAGATCTAGACCGGGACCTCCAGTATTTAGAAATTAAAGTCATTTCTTCGCTCCTTGAAGTTTCATATGGACGGTTTATAATTCTTGATGTCCAGTGGACTCGATTAAAGTCGACATATTGAAGCTCTTGTTGAGCTCTCATAGAAATTTGAAAGACATAGATAGACCACATGTGTGTGTGACGTTTGACTTTTTGTTGTGTTTGACTTTGGTTGTCACTTATGTGAGGACCGGTCAGAGATATACTCGTTAAACGGCTCCGATTGGACCAAAAAAATTTCTTTTACCGCAACACGCGTGAATTGAAGTTAAATTGGTACGATATTCAACAAACTTGTCTGGGTGACCTCGGATGACGAAACTGACAGCGCCGGACGATTTTAGCCGGGAAGAACATATATATTGATAGGGTTTCGAATCGAGATAAGTCGTGCATGAATTGATAAAATTTTGAATAAATATTTTTTTTCTATTATTAAGTAAATTTAATTAAAAGGGATGGGAGAAATAATCTCATGCCTTTTTCTTCTCTTTTCCCCACCGTTCTTGCCCTAGCCAAACCCTTTTCTCCCCTCTCTTCGCTTGACCGAATCTCAAAATTTCCTTCCGGTTCTTCGGTCATCTCTTTCCTCGTCAGTTTTAACCGACTTTCACCGCCGGTCGCTTTGTCGGTAACCCTACTCTAACAGTTTTTCCTGCCCAAAAGGATCTAGTAACCTTCCTACTCTTGGCTTTGGGGCTTTTTCATTCCTTTCGGGTGTTTCTCCTCACCGTTCCGATGCTCACCGTCGGTGAGCCATTCTCTCATCTTTGCCTATAAATACCCCTCTTGGGGAAGGATTTGGAGGTTAGAACTTTTTTTTTGAATGATTCGAGGATTTTTTTTTTGGCTTGAGGTTTTCTCTGCGCTCTCTGAAAGCTGTTCGGAGAGAGTTTCGGGGTTGGATTTTTTTCGTACATTAAGGAAGAAGTTCATTTGGCTGGCATTCCTTTCTGGATTAACTTATTTCATTCGTGGGATCTGGAGATTGTTTTTTGTTTATTGCTTCTAAACTTTCTTATACTTTCTGGAAACACTTGGAAGTAAGTTCTCCTTTTCATCTTCTTTGGCCTTTTCAAGGGATTTCCCTCACTTGATGTTCTGTTTTCTATTAGTCTTAAGAACATTTTCTCTCTTGGTATAAGATGCTATAAATAATTAAATCCCCATTATAATCGGGTTCACAAGAAATCCATCTTGATTACATGAATTGTTCTTTATTTGGTGTTAGTTTTTTAAAAGTATTACAGATTTCTAAATAAAAATGAAAAGAAGCAAGAATCTACTACTTCAAGTCTTCCTTTGATTATCAATTAGTGTCTTTAATACTGATGCAATTTTAATTCGATAAATCATGAAAGATCTCACAATCTTTGTAGATCTGAAGCCTTCTTTGCTCAGCAAGTTGGTTAACCGGTTAATTTGTTGATTAATATTTATAAAATTGCCCTATGTCATGTGATATTAGTCTTGATGCATTACCGAAAGTTTAAATGAAGGGGTGAATCTCCTACTGCCTCACTCAATAACACCTATTTGGCACTTTTGTTGTTAGCTTGGTGGTTTTCTTGTTTGCTCTACCTGAAACCTGCTATTGGGGGTTCTTCTATATTAATTTGGTTATATCTCCTGTTGCCTTACTCGAGAACATCTATTCGGATCATTTTTTTTAGCTTGCAGCCTCCTTGCTGCCTGAGTTTTTATGAGGAATTTCTAGGTTGTTTAGCTTTTGGGCTACGGTTTCTCTTTGCTGGAAAGATATATTAAGATCTTAAAAAATGTTTTAGCTCTTTTGATTATTGTTTTCTGGCTACATTGCTGTAACATGGAGATCTTTGAATTTATTTGATTAATGGGGGCTTCTGTTTTGAGCTTATTGGTTGTCTTCAGTTTGAAATAACAGTTTGAAATAAATGCATTTGGTTTTGTTTGATTTTGGAGGCTTTGTCTTAATCTTTTCGGTTGTCCTCTGTTCGAAATGGAGATCTGTGGATTTATTTGATTTTGGGAGTTTTGCTTTGTGCTTCCTGCTGCACCTTTATTTGAGTATAAATATTGAAAATATTTATGGTGCTTTGAGTAGTTGTTTGGTGGCTCGGTTTTGATTCCTGCTGCCCCTTTATTTGAGTATAAATATTGGAAATATTTTGGTGCTTTGAGTAGCTGTTTAGTGGCTCGGTTTTGTTTCCTGCTGCCCCTTTATTCGAGTATAAATATTGGAATATTTTGGTGCTTTGAGTAGCTGTTTGGTGGCTCGGTTTTGCTTCTCGCTGCCCCTTTATTCAAGTATAAATATTGGAAATATTTTGGTGCTTTGAGTAGCTGTTTAGTGGCTCGGTTTTGTTTCCTGCTGCCCCTTTATTCGAGTATAAATATTGGAATATTTTGGTGCTTTGAGTAGCTGTTTGGTGGCTCGGTTTTTCCTCCCCCTGCCCCTTTTGCCCCTTTGTTCGAATATACATTGAAAATATTGTTTGGTTTTTTTAACAGCTATTTGAGGCTCGGTTTTTGCTCATATTGTTGATGTTTCTATTAGAATATATATTGGAAATATAATTACAATTGAATAATTGTTGGGCTTGGTTTTATTTTTATGGCAGTTCAGCTTGGCCCGTTATGTTGTGCTCGGTTTTGTCTCTTTGGTGGTTCAGCTTAGCCCACATATTGGGTTTGTTTTTTTTGTCTTTCTAGTGGTTCGATTTTTTCGTTTGCTGGTGTTTTCTTCCTTTGTTGTCCCTAGCCGTGAGCCCTTACTTATAGGTTCTTTTTATGTTGAGTGTTGGTTAGTGATTTCTTTCTTTGTTGTCCCTAGCTGTGAGTCTTTATTTATGTCTGGTTAGTCCCTTTGTGTGTCTGTAATTGAGAATAATAAAAGAAAGAGGATATGATTTGACATGCTTTAATTGCTTGAATAGGTGATTAGTTATTGTTTTTCAGACACAATATCTAATATCATTTTGTTAGTGGCATTTTTTTAATCATTCCATGTTTAACATTCGAAGATTGGGTATTATATCAAACTTTGCGATAACTACATTATGAAGTTGCTTAAACATTATCTTTTTATACCTTGAGACGTAAAAAAAATAAAAAATGGTTAGATAAGCATATGAAATACCGAGGTGGCTTATAAGTTCGAGATGCGGGGCAACAGACAATGATGCGAAGAACCACTAATCAGCTCTTCTTATAGCTGAAAACATAAAATCAGTATTCAATTAGTGAGATGTCATTTCACTTCCTTAAGTCGTTGGCAGCTCTAACCCTCCCTCAAAGGGCTTGAGAATTGGTAGTTGGAAAGGAACAGATACTAAAAATAATACACATATACTACACCAGCAAAAAAAAAAACAGATATTATATTCACAAAACGACAGATGCCACATTTGCAAAAAAACAAACACCACACCATAGACACTACACACTGATTAGTATATATATACATTTGATATCACAAACATATACACTCCACGTATCATATAATACATTTCATACACCATACATAGATACACTACACACCTTTAATTGATAAGTTTAAATACTATACAAGAAATGCCACGATACACAATACACACTACACATCACACTCTACACGACAGATACTAAATTTGTAACATATCACATATTACATACTAGACACTACCCGATAGATCATACATAAATACTACACTTGCAAAAAGTTCATATACTACATGTCACTTATTTAAACATCACATATAGGTGCACCACACCCTGATAAGTCCAAATACTATTTAATTCACACATTCATTAAATGACAGGGTTTAAGGCTGCCCGATTATAGGGGTGATTCGTTTGTGACCTCTAGTTGCTATTGATAGGTTGACTTCGATATATCAGTGGCCTAGGGGATCAAGAAATAAAAAAAAGAGGTCTAGTCTGAGCCTAAACCCAAATTAAAATCATATATCCCACTTTATATATCCCACTTTAAATTTTTTAGCATTTCTTTTATAATCTGCAAATGTTAGTCTTTCTTTTATAATCTGCAAATATTTATCTAACTTCTTTACATTATGCAATTGTAATATGTTTTGTAGCATCAGCAGAATTAACCAGGTACACCGTTAATTATTTCAGGTTCTTTACTTTTCCTACTACATAGTTCTTTCTTTACTGTACATTTCTTTTCTTTTGTATTGAACTGTACCTTTCTGCATATTTTTTGTACTTTTTTTACCTACTCTGTTACGTAACTTCTTTTTCTTTCTTTACTGCACTGTAGTGTATGCATTCGTATCTACTATTGCTTTTAGTTACTACCTTTTAGTATGTTCATACAATCCCCTAGGATGAGCTGCTCGAGGCATGATTTTTCTTTTATTTACTCTTTTCACGTAATGAGATAACGACGTGATCGATTGACAATTCATCTCCGGACAGCAGTCGAGACTCGAGACTACAACAAAAGGTGGAGACAGAAGCCTCAAATGAACCTCGATAGATTTAAATAACATACCTATAGGACGTCGAGGTTGTTCGTCCGGTACGACGTAAATCCTCACACTATCTTTTAGGACTTCGTACGACTGTATATCATACGATATAAGTACTAAACTTTTTAGAATTCTGAGGCCATCGTCTGACATGACATAAATCCTCTTATTTCTTCGGGTCATTTGCATATGAAATGCAGATACAAGTCCCGAATATCTAAATAATTTACAGGACTGAAACATCACACAATTTCTCTTTTAAAAATATAAAGTCAAATCATAGGTTAGTTTGAGATGTCACTGAATCTCCTTCAGTATCTTCGACATCTCCTACTTTTCACTTCTTTGGATTCCGGAAATAACTATTCTTATTCGAACCTATCCCACTTGCCTTTTTCTATAAGCGATCGTGGAAACCTAAACGATGAATTCTTGAAGACGATACCTCTTATCATTATCGAGAGTTTTCTCAAATGATCCCCGTCATTTGTGATGTAATTAACTATAGGGGCTTGCCTCTATAGGAAATTAAGAACCCAAATTAATCTAAACTCTGTCTAATCTGTGTATTAGATAAAGGAATTTGTCGACTATAAAAAATTTGCAGACCATAATAGAGTCATAAACTTTTAAATTTAGATCGTTAAGCCTACGAATAAGTGATACATTCATCTATTGAAATGATATATCATTTATGGTATTGTGCTCAGTTATTTAATCTATTAGATATATGAGGCATATCTGATCTCATCATTTTACAAAAATATATATATACCCTTTTCACAAAATTAAAATTACATTATATATTATATTAAATTTAAATTTTAAAATCTTATTTCAAAAAACAATAGCCGACAGCAATCTTCTCCCACGTTGATATGCTTGGCGTGGGTAAGGCCTTGGTAACTTCAATTTTATTTGTCCAAAGGTCTTAGAATCAAAGAAATCTCTAGAGAAATTAACAAGGATGAGGCATTCCAGGTGCAAGAACCTCCTATTAGGTTATCTATTTTCTTATTTTGTTAGGCTTATTCTATTATATGGATGAAACACCTATAATTTTATTGATTTCTTACAAGGGATCGGTGGTCATTGTGGGGTCTTTACAACACCGGAATTGAATACAAAAGAGTGAAGTGACCAGAACTGTAGCTAAAAACCCTTCTTACTGGATACTGGCAGAACAAATGATCTGGTTGTTTTCCTTCAAGACTACCACCTTTGCAATGTAGGAAGAGTTGGGCTTGATATAGTGTATCCACAAAAAGACTTCTACGATGAGACAGTGAATCAATTGATCAAAAAACACATAATATTGTCCCTTGGTGTTTCTGATTCTTGGTTTTTGTGATTGTTCCTTTGATTTACTTTCTCGTGACAATCCTCATTTTATTTGTTTGGCATCAAATAGTATTATAAGTCATGATTTAGTTTTATCTCCTAATTCCTAAATATTTTATTTGTATTTTTTCTCGAATTATTAATCAGTGTCGCAGGATAACTCACGTTCACATGCAAACCATATGCTCATTGTTGACTGTTTTTACAAATAAAACTAAGTATCTAACTAATAAATTTGAGTGGTTTAAAACTAAAAATTGTGTAGCCAAAAACAAGAACTAATATGGCTTAAGAGTGACCTGATTATCACAGCTGTTTAGGACCTAAAGAGATGCATCTCCAAGACGTATCCCTAACCTTCTTGATCTAACCCCCTTGCTTGCTCATCCAGCCCTCATCTTTAGCATGTATATTTCATGTTCAAAACAATGGACTTTAGTTACATTATGTTGTGTTATTAACTTATTATGGTCTGTTATGGTTGATTCATCCACTCTATTAGTAGAAATAATGAACTGATGAGCAAAAATTCGCTATCCATTATCAGATAGCTGTACATGAGCTTCATTGGGTTGTGCGCTCGGGGTAACATCCAAGTTGTGTATGTCGAACAATTTGAAATTGCATGTTTTGAGTTCAAAAGGCTTTGTCTATAATATTTCAACAATTATTCCCTCTTTAACTCGAGCTTTTGGTCATATCTTTTTACCTTATTCCTCTAGACTTCAAGCCCTTTCTATGCTTCAAGCCCAAAAGAATGCAACAAAGGGAGAGCTTTGTTGACCTCATTTTTTTGAGGTCTTTTCTTCT
>NW_018164951.1:1623321-1626546 GCF_001263595.1 Phalaenopsis equestris | reverse complement strand
TAATAAAAAGGGGCCTTTAAATACCTACCACTCATATCCCATGTATTAATAATAATAAAAAGGGGCCTTTAAATACCTACCACTCATTTCCCATGTATTATGGATCATCCAAAATTTAATTTTTACATACAGAACACCCGATTCCTACGTTTTCGGCATAAGTTGGGTGGTTTGTACCTAAAAATTGAAGTTTGGGTTTTTAATATGTTAATACACAGGAATTGGATGGTAGGTATGTACCTCTCCCTGAATAGAAAACACAGGTGGTTTAGGTGATACTGCCATAAGAGTGATGCCTTTAGACCATCAAAGGTTTTGAAATTTTAAGGATGCATGAGCTTTTGTTCATTTAGTTACATATATGCTGATATCGCCCACATGAATTGAGAAAATATATCTTAAGAAGTGTTTATTAGGGGAGCGTAGCTTTATTATTGCTAGAAACAAGGTTTAAAGAATGCAAGACCAGCCCTTCACAACTTAATTTCTACAGTTCCATGTAGAACATCAGGCATGATGTATATATTATGACTAGAAACAGGAATTAAAATATCAACTAACAAGCATAAATACAAAGAAAAATAGCTCAAGGAACTTCGTGAAAAACAAAATATAAGGTCATGGGTACCAACTTTCCAGTAACTCGAACAGACTGCCCTTCCTTGAAGAAAGGAGAAGATGGCTCTAACTCCTGTAAACCAACCAGTATACCGGGTTTTATTACAGAGGACGCCATTTGAATCAAGATATTTATGAGCAAAACCTTGGAATGATCCTTGAATACAAAAAGAAAAACAAAAAAAATAGTGAAAAGTTAACGAATTAATAAAAATCTATGAAGGCATAAAGTTGATAGTGGCAATATGACAAGCAACGGTAAACAAAGTTGAGTTTTGATAACTATTACCAAAACTATTTTGATTTCATGAATGTAAAAATAAACTTCTCACAAGAAACTTACATATGATTTGTGAGATATTCCACAGTGAAGGACACTAATCTATGTTAGCTTTACTAGATGTCGAGAAGAAGAGTTAATTTATATAACTTTTCATTAAATTTTCTGTCCATGAATTTGACTCAGCATTTGGCAATGAGTTTGTATTTGCTTTGTACATCAAAATACACTTTCCATTTAATTTTCCATTTCATCGATTTGAGTCAGCTTTCTACAATAAGTTCATATGCAATTTGTAAAGCAAAGACAATGTAATTGTAAGGGGGTGGGACTGTCTACCATGTGCGCCTCTAGATTATCAACAGGATATTACATCCATAACAAGCAAAAACATTTCTCATTCCATGAAATTCCATAATATAATAGAGAAGAAAAATGCTCTTATGAGAATATGAATAACACACCCTCATCAAAAAGCCACAATCAAGACTAAATGCGAGATGAAAAGATCTGTTACAATAGCTTTGAAGTAAAAAATATTTTTATATAAGGTTTGTTCTGAAAAATTCATGTTGAACTATGATTCAAGGGATGGTAATAAATGGAAACTTTTGGTTTGTATACCAACTAAATGAATCAAAATCCTATAAGAGCAAGCTTAAATTAATACTTTTGAAACCAACAACATTCATCCAATTAAAGGTTTCTTAAATGCATAGATGCAAAATCGCCATGTCTATACGGTCATTTGCAACATCTCGATTGTCAAAATAAATATATTTCTTCAACAACAGACAAGAATGTTGCTTCACAAAATTTGAAAGATAACGTAAAAAAAGAAGATCATAAGACTTGAGAAGCAATAGTCCCTTTATCAATTGAAAGAAAATGTTAAAAAGATCTCTCGACTCTTTGTAGGGGCCACTTTAGTCCCCGAGTCAATAAAATTACCAATTTAGTCCCCATATCTTTTTTAAAATAGTCCTCTATAGGAACTATTTTAGTCCATATTAAAAGCGTACGGGAAATAATTTGGCATTTTTATAGACTATGAAACTAAAATGGCCACATGTGAATAATTAGGGAACAATTTTGGCACTTTACTCGTTGAAAATATAAAGGTATTATTTGGCCTTTATTGCTATTATTATATTCACAAAACAGACCACTTCACTTTGTGCACTTTTCAAGAAGCCATAAACTGTTTTACTTGGAAAACCAATTTTGGATTCCCTCACTTAATAGCAAAACTTTAACTCAAGGCCTCAATGCCATAGTTAAAGGTCATTGCTTGCACAGGGCAGCCCATTTGGCTCCTAAGAAGACTAACCCATAGGGTGCCATTTAGTGGCTTCGAAGAGATGCGATGTGATCAATCATAAGTCATTGATGTTAACTCAAAGAAAGATGTGGATTGTAATTCAATCTTGAGCTTGGAGGTTACGAAGGTACCGTTTCAAATGTTGGATTTGATAAAAGTTATCACTATTCAAAAAAATTATATTCGAGATCAATGCCCTCTAATATTTTCTTTAATGGCAGTTTTTTTATATCTGAATCCTAATCGTACAGGTGACAGTTATAATTGAGATTCAAAGCATGAATAAAGGACAAAAAGCTTGCCCAAGTCTTAGCCACCCTCTCCAAACAAAGCTCTGATTAGTGACTACCACTAATGAGTAATTGATTGGGTGGACCCAAGTAAATAATGTTGGCGGAGCAGAAATACTGGAGGGAATAATTTTTTTTACCAGGGCGGGTTATTTCTATTAAGATAAGTGGAATGTCTCAAAAGCTCTACTGTTAGATGAGAAAGGGAATCATATAGAAATACATTTTTCTTAAACTAAACTGCTTATACAAAGATATGTATGCCTATATATAGTTAAGAGAGGAAAGCGCTAAGGAAAAATACATTGAAGAAAAATATTATCAATAATAAGTATATTAATAATAATAAATGCCTATATATAGTTAAGAGAGGAAAGCGCTAAGGAAGAATACAATGAAGAAAAATATTATCCATAATAAGTATATTAATAATAATAAATAATGCATTTTTTAGAAGGGTGAGCACTTGAACCCGGTCCCTTGAGATACTTAGGGTTGAGTTAGATAGAAAAGATATTTAATAATATTGTACAAATCTTTTCAGCAAAATTATGGTTTCAAATTATTGTAATCTTGCTCCGTCAAGAACGCCAAGAAATAAGAAATGAAATGCCAAATCACTTTCTGTAGAAAAAAAAAAGATCAAACAGCCATGACCGAACTCCCCTCAGCCACTTGTGCCTTCTCTGCCGAACTCCCTGCTTCTGGCTGCCCAG
>NW_018164951.1:1620408-1623277 GCF_001263595.1 Phalaenopsis equestris | reverse complement strand
GAACACCTTGCTGCAGTTCTATTGCTCCCCACTGCCGCGGTTCCAAGAACTGTATGCAGCGGTTAGTTTTGAATCCCCTCTTTGGCGCTGCGACCGCTGTAGTCTGCGGTTCTTGGATGCAGAAAGAAAATGGAGCAACAACAGTATCCAAGCAAAAAAAAACAGAGAAAAGAAAGTGTCACAGAAAACAAGCACGAGAACACAAGGGGTTACGTGGTTCGGTCCTTAGACCTACATCCACGGAGGGAATCGCTACCAAATTCACTAGCACAAAGGAAGAATTACAAGCTCATTACATCGAGGAATCACCAAGATCTCTCTCTCTACAAGACCTCTCCCTCAATTCTAAAACCTCTCCACTCCTTCCTCTTCTTGCTGAATTTTCTTCCTCCTCTTGATCTTCTTGATCAGATTTTTCTCTCCTTATGGTGGTCTTCTCATCCCTCAAGACCCCCTCATCTATTTATAGATAGATGAGGTCTTCTAAGAGGCATGAAATATTACAAGTGTGTCATTTATCATAATTAAGAGTCATGAAATATAACAATAATGCATTTTTTAGAAGGGTGAGCGCTTGAACCCGGTCCCTTGAGATACTTCACATAGTTTCCAGCAAATATAATAAATGTTTGAGCACTAAAGAATGCATATTATAATTAGTTGGCATATACAATAATTTAGATATGGTAACAATTCCCTACAAACTCAAGATAGCAACAAAAAATATAATGACGAATTTAGAAACAGTAGCGACCAAAGATGTAACCAAAGTTTTTTGTTGCATATCCCAAAGCGAAGCACCCGCGCTTCTACTACCCGACTGTCCCAACATATATTTCTAATTAGGTGGCTGTTTAGTATGCTTAGGTCATTAAAAAGCTCCCCGAACCATACGGGGAGTAAATCCTTTTGTTTGAAGCGCTTTTAGCTTTGTAGTTGAACCTTCCTTTCTCCTCTTTTCCATCGGCATCCTTACCATTTCGACGGATATAAGTCTCACCACTTGGAGCTCTACCTGATAGTCATAGAATAGAGTTTCGTTCATCTGACTTTAGAGCTACCGAGGTCCCCCCGTAGACGACGCAATTCACATATTGCTGAAAGAGGATCTCTGAACTTGTTGGGTCGACTACCTTCACGATCATATAAACTTAAAAGTCATAATGGCTTGGGATGACGGGTTTGTGCTACCCTGACATAGTTATCTCTACCTTTTAGGGATCACTCATTTCTTCTTTTGACTACCCTTGTTGAGTCCTATCGTTTCCTTTGCCTTCGTTGTTACCATCTCGACGGCCTGATTACCGATGAGCTACCACCCTTTTTGGGATACAACGATTTTCCTCTACCATTATGACCTATATGTGCTTTCACATATCGGGATTTCCTGTCGGCATAATTTGATTATTTTGCAGGTTTCGTATGCCGATGAGGTCGTTACCCAGGTAGGGACCGTGAGAGACTCACTCTCAGCCCCATGACATAGCGGGAGCTCTGAAAACGTCAAAGCATTCCCCGAGGTGGTCGATCGAGGCAAAAGTGATGTCGATCGTGCTGGAGCGGCCATTCGAGGCATAAGTGATGTCGACAGGGTCGTAAGGTCAGTCGATGCAAAAAGTGATGTCGACCAGGTGGGGTGGTCGGTCGAGGCAGAAACTGAGTTAGGGCGGCCGATCGATGCAGAAGTAATGTTGATCGGGCTGGGGTGACGAGTCAGGGCAGAAAGTGAACCACGACGGCTGGTCGAGACAAAAGTGATGCGACCTGGTCGGGGTAACCTGCCTAGGAAGAAGTGATGTTGACCAGCCCGAGACGGCTGATTGATGTTGAAGTGATGTCGATTGGGTCAGGACGACCAGTCGAGGAAGGAGTGACACCAACCAGGTCGGGGCAAATGCTTGAGGAAGAAATGTTGCCAACCAAACTGGGGCGGTCGGTCGAGACAGAAGGTGCAAGGACTGAAATGCAACATGATATGGTTCAGTTGATTAGAAACGATAATGAACCATACACGCGCTAATGATCTCACAAAGGCGTCTAAGGTTTAACACTTGGATGTGCAGCATTGACGTCTCCTGCTTTGGCGAGGTGCGTGAGAAGTTTCATCTCCGGGTCTACAAAAGGGAAATTCTCCATGATGTTATAGAATAGACTAGCTGCAAAGCTTTTCTCATTTCATAACTTCTCATGATTTTGCAAAATGAACTAGCTATAAATTTTTTCTCACATTGCAAAATCCAACATTCTAACCCCTCCAAGGAAGGTTAGTGAAAGCCAACACAAGGGAAAATTGAGATTCCAACCCACTAGGATTTAGGTCTAAGGTTCACAAAGGGAGATCCCTCGGCTTGGCATAGTATTTGGAAAGCTTGAGATTCCTAACTCAGGGCTTCCTCTAGGAAATCAACGGTCAATTCAAGGGAGTGTGGCCGCGTCGACTAGCGTCGATAGGCCAACTCACCCCGTGTGGCCAACCGACCCACAATGTCTATCCTAAACTATTACTAGGACTAGCTAAGAAGTAAGAAATGTGAAGGGTTTAAGAAGATTATACCGTCGCAGTGGTTGCTCAATGTCCGGCGAAGCTCAGGAAGAAACTCTCCTCAGAAAATGAGAGGACGCCCACGCTTTTTACGCTATGATGTTGTCGCCGCGTGCCCACGGTGAGGAGCTCTGACGAGGCTTCCGGCCGAATGGGAACAAAAGCCGGCAAATTCGTTGGAGGCTCACGTCATCGACCGTAAGGGAATGAGGAAGCGAGGTCGCCGGCGCCCCGGGTTGCCTGCCTCAAGGGAAGGAGGTCGGGAGGGTCGCCAATAGCACGAGAGAGGGAAAGTAAGCCTGTGGGCTGCTTACAGGCAGGAAGGAC
>NW_018164951.1:1566572-1620308 GCF_001263595.1 Phalaenopsis equestris | reverse complement strand
CACGAACAACGAACCAAATTGACAGCCCTACTCCTACCTTATTGAATATTATAGATTCAAAATCTAATACTTTGTGTTTGTTTTGTGTCATTTACTCAAAATCTTTTTTATGTATAGGATTGTGCAAATTATTATATATAAGACCATGCACATGACTTTGTGGAGGGCTATACATGAGGCGATGTAGATGGATACCTACGGAGCTACGTGGAGGACCATGTACAGGGCTATGCAGTGAATGATGCAAAACAAAAAGTTGATAACAAATCCAAATGGGAGGATTTAATGATTATAACGATAAATATTAGAATCACCAGCTAGTTAAGTTGACTTCTTCATTAGACCAGAAAAAAATAAGATACATTAATATTGAAACTACTATCATGATTATATTAAAGAAAATCTTACTATGTCCACGATATTGAAACTAATGATTTATTGCATAGTTCAATATTGAATTTGTTACCATGACTACCATAGTTACATTTGTTCTACAATATTGAAACTCATTAGGTAAAAGCTATTGTACCTAACATGCATACCCATTTTCTTTAATGTAATCATGGTAACAATTTAAGTATTAATGTATGTTATTTTGTTCGGGTTTATGATTTTTTTAGAGATATAACTATGAATGAGTTAGCTTTACTAGCCGATGATTCCAATATTCATTGTTCATCTAGCAAGTCTTATCGTTCAATCATTAAATCCCCCATTTAGATTGGTTGTTCATTATTGTTTTGTTGGTTTCTCTACACAGTCCTATATATGGTTCTTCACAGATCCCTGCATATACTTCTCCACATTGCCCTGCCCATAGTCCTCCACATAACCCTGTTCATAGTCCTCCACGTAGCTTTGTACCTAGTCTTTTTTGTTGACTGTGCATAGCCCCCCATAAAGCCATGTGCATAGTCAAAACAACTCGAGCGCGAAGTATTAAATTTTGAGTTGATAAAATAATTCAAGCGCAGAGTGTTAGATTTTGAATCTATTAGATTTAAAATGTTAAGCGAGATTGAAACTTTCTTTGGCAGCAAAATAGATATTGTTGAGCAATAAATAAAATAAATTATAAGACAAATGAAAAAACCTAATTCTCAAACAATACCTCCTCTCATACCTCCCTCGAGCCAACAACAATCAATATACAAGCTCCAACTAAAAATGGGCTTGATGCTGAGCAAAAGCCTTTAATTCCTGTTGGTCAATTTGAAAGAAGATCAATTTTCAATGATGTGAAGAAGAGATATTCAAAAATTAAAGTTTTACATAAATCTTTATTCACAATAGAGGGAAAAAAAAAGAAAAGGTTTACAAAAAATAGTAAAAAAGAAAGCAAAGGCTTGAAAAAACAGAGAATTAAAAAAAATTGAGAAGAAGGAGCGTGCTAAAAAAAGAAGACAAGGAAAGATTTGAGAAGGAGCGTGCTAAAAAAAGAAGACAAGGAAAGAATAAAACAGTTGAGGAAAAATTCATGTCGGAAGAAAGAATTGAGCTGATCAATATATTGTGCAAATCTGATCTAATGATAATATTTTTATAAATGCAAACATACTAATATTACTAATATTGGATTGATTTGCAGTCAAGAATAACTCATGTTGTTATTGAACTGTCGACCCATAAGCTGTTATAAAAAAATAAACTAGAATTTATTGATAAATGTTGTGCACTATTTAAGAAAAATAATGGTATATTGATTTTTTTTAATTATTTTTTAATTTACTTTAAGATGCATAAATTATTCATGATGAAATACAGGAGTGATATCATTATGAGTTCTGACAATCTTATGTTGTATAGAAATAATATTAATGATGTTCTTATAAATGAATATTTTGGTGAAATTAACGTGAATATATTTGTATATTTATTAGTTGAGATGAATGCACTTGCTTCTAGATTATGTTATTTCTAAAAATTTCATCTCTGCATTACCAATACTAAATAAATGTCTTCAATCATAAAAATAATGTTGTTAATAAGTTCTAACAGTATTTTTTTTATTTGCAGTGTCATTTTACATTTAATCTCATGAAAGAAAGCTGAATTATGTTAGTTTAAAAAAATGTGAAAACGTCTGAATTAGTTGTAACATCAATCGTTAATAATCGGCATTGGATTTTACTATTTGTCAATTTAATGCATCAAACAATAATAATGAATATAGTAAGTATACACTTTTTATTCTTTATTTGTGTTATTATAAATATACTTATGAACTAATTAAATTTATGTATTTTCTTAATGTGACCGATAAAATTTATATATAAAGTTTTTGGTGATGCATTTGATTACAGTTATTGACTGACCAATTAAAGTTGTTAGCGACAGTCCATGCTAAGCAGATAGTATTTATTGCCTCATATGTGTTTGTAAATTTGTAGTTTTTTATTTTTCGAGGCGTAGTCAACTTGAGCGGGCAACACTCAATAAAAATTTGAATACAATCATGCTGGACTGAACATGTCATTCAAATTACTAATTAAAGGTAGAAATATTATGCATAATATAGTTTTTCTCAACAAAATCATTAGTACAACTTGATTTTACTCAATAAAGACGAAACTATCATAATGATATTATCTATGTTATAGCATAGTACTCAAGAAAAATGGAGTACAATCATATTATAATAAAGAATATTTTTAAAATATCATATCCTATAATAAAAACATTTGCAATATGGGTGTGGGTGTACTCAAATAAAAATGGATTATGACTAATTAATGGTCAAAGCATTATGCACAACATTGTTTTATCGAATAAAAATATTAGTATAAGAAGAAACGTTCATAGTGATCTTACCTATGTTATTACATGAAGTACAACCGATTGTACTAAAAAAATGGAGTACAACCATGTTGTTGTAAAGAAAAAATTTCAAAATGTCATGTTCTTTAGTAAAACATTGTATGCAATATGGTTGTCCGTAAATAAAAATGGAAAATAACTAATTGAAGGTCGAAATATTATGCACAACATTGTTTTACTCAATAAAAATATTAGTATAATTTGGTTTTACTCAATAAAGATGAAACATTCATAATGATCTTATTTATATCATAACATGACGTACAACATGATTGTACTAAATAAAAAATGGAGTGCAACTATGTTTTATTGTTAAAATGTTATATCCAATAATAAGACATGAAATGCAATGTGGTTGTACTCAAATAAAAATGGAGTACAACTAAAGTTTATATAAGTGAAAAATATCCAAAATGTGTTGTCATATGTCAAAAGATGGTGAATAACCATGTTGTACTGAGGATTAAAAGAAGTAATCAAAAGATTTCTTAAAAAAAAATAAAATAGTAGTTTAAAAAGGAATGCTGAAGCGCAGGTGACCTCAAAATCTTCAATGATAGCACTATGCTTGTCATCCATCTTCGCGGCTACTTTCGATATATTTTTTCTTCTTCGATTTTGGCAAAAAAAACAATATTCAGGCATTGACCCTAAAGCTTCATTTTCTTCTTTTTAAGCTTGGGCAGGGTTGAGGAAAAAGTGACTATACCTTGAAGTATCCTTTTCTTCTTCGATTTTTTATTGTGTTAATCACTACGGGTTGGGTTGGGTTTTGTGCTTCCCTATTCTCTTAGAGAAGAAAGTAATGTTTTTTTAACTTTGACACATGTTAAATTTTATTTGGAGTTCGAACGAAGTTCTAGTCCGGACTCCAAATGCAATATTTTCTCCTGCTATCGAGTGTCGGACTGCTTTAATATTTGGTGGCTGAGTGATATTGCTCTACATAGAAGCCTTCTAGAAGTGCCCCCTAGTAGTTGTAATTTGGAGCGTTGGCATGGAGCAAGGTTTAAGTTACCCTTATTATGACTGCGAGGCTATAGCTTGGATTCATGAAATAATCGTCCTCTATTTAATGAGAAGGTTTAGGACATGAAACCCCTCTCTAGACCTTCAACAAGTATAGAAAATCTTGTTACAAATCTTTGTGAATACATTTACGGCGAGTGATTGTGATTCATGTTGGATCATAATACCTTGGAGAGGGAAAAAAGTTTTAGCTTCCTAGCTATAGAAATAGCTCTAAAACAAATTTGTGTGCAAGGTGATGGGTAGACTCTAAATGATGAATAACATCAAGTTTTTTGACGCACAACTTGTTTTTGTAGTAGTACGTACCATTGTAAGATTTAGGGTGGGTTGATGGCCTTAATAGATAAAGACAAATTATGTGGAGTTATCTTTTAATATTGATTGATCTTTTTTTGGGTGGAACTTATGTTCTAAGCTCTCTCATCGATGCATTGATGTTGGATCATAGATTTTCCATGAACTCGCATACTTTGGGAAATATACTTTGAGAGAGAGAGAGAGAGAGAGAGAGAGGAGAGACAGCTACGGAGAGAGAAGCTCTAAGATTTTATTGCTTGAGAGAACAAGTGTGAGTGTTTAAGTGCCTTACGTTACTTTGGTGGTTACATAAATATTTTGTAAAAGGAAAATAAAATAAGATGTCTAGCGCATGATGTAGCTTGATAAGCCACTTCCCTAATAGTGAGTTAGATAATCTAATTCAGTGCTAATCGGATCTATGAACACATGCTCATCACTAGATAAGATGAGTATTTTTCGCCACATGGATTGACGGGTAGCAAGATGAATCCGGTAGCTCTATTGAATTCACTTTCTTCACTAGGCCAGGTTGACTTAATCTCAGTCGTTTCTTTTTTAATTGGCTTGGGAATCCCAAACATTCAGGTTTGTTAGGCTTCATCTGGATTTCTTGATGTGACATGATTAATGCTCTCGATTTAAGGGCTTACAAAGCTCTCCTTAAAAAAGATCAAATTTTGCCACAATATTTAGTCAAGGAGGAGAATTTTTAATTATTACTAAATATTTCCCTTTTATGATTGTATTAAAATTAGATGGACTGGATGAGTGCAAAATGTTGATCGATGTAAATTAGGCACATATCTTGGGTTATGTTTCTTACTTTCTTTGATGTGTTTGTGTAAATATATATATATACATACATATATATATATATATATATATATATGGAGGTTTACCTTTTAGAAATTTTTAAGTCATATTTGCAGTTTTAGATGAATTAGACAACAATACTGTACTTACAAGTCAAAAAAGTACAGTATGTCTAAATGGCTAAGGTTTATTGTTTATATTATATGGGAAAAACCCTTCTATTAATAGGAAAAGATCAATATAACAAGGGGAAATGAATCCCTGGACACTGTATCTCTATTCTTTCCTAATGAACTTATGAATGCCCTCTCTCCAGCTCATTCTTTCGATATTTCAAAACTCTTTCTTTGAGATGCGAGTCAAAATGCTGATTTGAATTCGACATTTATTGAGTTGAAGGTATCTTAGTTCTGATTTTTCTATGGCAATGCGGCTATAGAATTATAACATTAGAGTACAGCATTGTGGAGGGTTCTAACTTTGTTTTAGTGATCTTTTTTTTTTTTGGTTGGAGGTAATTATTTTGTATTTGAGAATTTCTTTTTGGCGTTTCTTAGTTGTGTGTGGTTTTATTTGAACTTTGGGAAGAGATGATAAAAGACAACGTACCACGCCAGTGGCTTTTGTTTGTTTGATTTTTGTGTTGCATTTCTTTCGAATTTGTTTTATTTTGTTACATATCATTCTCGTTCCTAGTGATTCTTCAACATCGTCTTTTGTCACCTATATTGCAACATGTTATTTTCAATATTTTATTGGTCCTGGTAGAGTTTACGTGTGATGCTTTTGTTTGTTTGTTTTTTGTGTTACATTGCTTTCGAATTTGTTTTATTTTGTGACATATCATTCTCGTTTCTAGTGATTCTTCAACATCGTCTTTTGTTGCCTATATTGCAACATGTTATTTGCAATATTTTATTGGTCCTGGTAGAGTTTACGTGTGATTATTTATAAGGTGTAATGCATTGTTGCATTAGTATTTTCATGCTCATCCTTGCAGATTATTGCATATTGTTGTCTGATTGAAAATTGGAGCAGATGGGTCCTAGGCTTTCTTTGGCCATTCTTTGCAACATGGTTGCAAGATTTTGTTTGAAAATGAATAACTCCATTGTGTTAAGCAACCCTGAAAGTTGCGATCAACTTGCTGTGATTCACCAAATAAAAGAATAAATTTCATTTACATTCAATTTTGTACATACAATTTTGTACATTCAATTTCTCTCACTAAATCAAGCCACTTGCCGAAGTGGCTGAATTGAGCTCACCCGTTGAAGTGGCTAAATCAAGCTCTCCGACCAGTATGATCGTTCCCATCTTTCTAGAAAGGACACACCAACTCATCTATGCAATGTCAAATATCAGAAGAAGCCATCATGAGAACAATGGAGCCATCGTGACTAATAAGGGCTTTCATCAGTTCCTTATTAAAGACATTTCCCGACATTTGAGATTCTTTTTTTTCATCCAAATATCAGGGATGGACACCGTACCATCAATACCTGACAGATGAACGATAATAGTTGACATATGCAACTATTAAGATGCTGGAGAAAGACAACATATAGTACAGGATGTATTATTTTAATTATTTTATTAATTTTCTCCCTTATGTATAAAAAGGGAGGAAAAATGAGGATGGAGGACTCATTCCTTTTTTTTCCAAATTCCTCATCTATTTCTTTCTCCTCAGAGATTGCTTTCTATTTATATTCTCTCGAATCCGGTAACCCATGGAACCTCTAGAGAACCGCCTTCCTCTTACTTACCGGAGATCAAAATTTAATATATTTCCAAGGTTCCCTAAAAAAATTTTTATCAATCTCTATTTGTCACTCTCTTTACGATGCAAGGTCTTTACCGAGCTGTATGTGCTTATAAACAACACGAAGCCCTATGAACTAAAATAGTTCAACAAGTTTGTTTCATTCTTGTCAAAAATTCAGCCTCTACAACCAGCTACAGTCTCACTCTCTTAATTAATGCTTGAGAGAGAGAGAATTAGAGAGAGAGAGAGTAATGCTTGAGAGAGAGACTTAGAGAGAGAGAGAGAGATTATGTTTATCTAACACTGAGTTCTCTCCTTAAATATATATAAACTTGTGTTTTAAAATGTATACATGTTAAATCTTTCATATTACATCGAAAATATCAACATTTTATCTTTTAAAACACGAAATGCACCTTTTGACGCATAGATAAGGTGGTGTGTGTGTGTGTTGCTTTGATAATTATTAACTTAATGTTGAACTGTTCCTTTTAGGGTAAGCCTTATGCTTGAACTTGGAATTGATTCTTTTTATTTTGTTTTATTTTCTATTTATTTATTTTTGTTTTATTATTGTTCTTTTGTTATTCTCTTTTAAAATAGAAAAATGTTTTGAATGTTTTTTTTTTATAATTGATGGTTTGAATACAAGTTAAACATTTCAATATATAACTTTATTTGAATTTTACAATTTAAATTATGGTAGCTATAAAAAATATATTATCTAATTTTTTAGAAAAAAACAAATATTTATAATATTCATAAAATCTTTTTGAAAGAATATTCTTTTTCGTCGCAGCTATTTATAAGCAGCTTTATAACTATCTTTATAATTAGCTGCAATGGCTTCAATGGTGGTGGGTTTAGTCACCAAAAAATAAAATAAAATTAACAAATTATGCTCGAAATAGGATTAATTAAAACAAAATTTTTGTTTGGAATGGACCAGAGTAATCATTGTCAACATTTATAATTTTAGAATATAAATAATATTCACTTTGTTTCTTTTTTTTAAGTTCATGAATTTTATTATTTAAACATTTAAAATAAAATTGATTCGATCATGTTCGTATGTATATTTCCGCATACTGCTAGCAAGTTGGTGTAGCCGTGTATGGTTGATAGTTACAAAATTATAATTGTTCTTACAAATTTTGTTATGAATTATTTTTTTTTTAATTTAATTTTTTGGCTTGTTTTGTTAGACCATTTCTCATAAATAATTAGCACAAAGAAGGATAAGAAACTTAGTGCTTGTTTAATATCAATTATGTATTTTGTATTATGTTTATGTTTTTGTTTTTTGTTTTATTTTTAAAAACATGATTATTTGGTGTGTTTTTTATAATTTTTTTTGTATTTCATTTTTAAAAAAAATTAATATGTTTTTGAAGATACTTAAATTCAAAAACAACAATATTTTAATCAAATATATCAAACATGTTTTATTTTAGATCAGAACATAGATAAAATATAAAAAAATAAAAAATAGAAAACAAAAAGTAAAAGTGATCCCAAAAAGCCAGTTGGCTTAACATGTCGCATAGTGTAGCTTCTATTCTTTATCATCCATGGATGATCAACTCCATATTCGACAGGATCCAAATCTAAAAAAAAAATAGAAAACAAAATGTAAAAGTGATCCCAAGCAACCACTTGGCTTAACATGTCGCATAGTGTAGCTTCCTTTCTTTGTCATCCATGGATGATCAATTCCATATTCCACAGGATCCAAATCTAAATTACTATAATGTTTTAAATGAAAGATAAACATTTTTTATGATGTTGTTTCTTTTGTGATTTAAAACTAGTGAAGTGTATTTTCTTAAATAGAAGAAATATATTTTTTGTTGAAATATATGAAGATGAGAATGAAATAAAAGAATAGGAAAGAAGATCATGAACAAAAGTATTGAAGGACCAAAAAATAAATAGACTTTGAGAAATCAACAATAGTTGGTGTCTCGGTCTAATGATCTATTATTATTCAAGAAGTTAATTGAAGCTTCACTCACATGTGGGCTCTCTTTAGAAGGCTTCTTTTTGCCTCTACCCATTGTTTGGACAATAGTTACTTGGAGTAGACTATAGAGTCTAAAGTTCATCATTTTTAAATATGATATGTTTCACAAACAAATGAAGGTAACTTACTTGATATATCTTGATTGAGGATACCGGTTTGGCCCATTTCGATTCCATTGAGCTATGAATTGGGTCCCTATAAGTAGAGTTTGGCGAAATGAAAGGATAAGGTATAGAGGTTGTTGTGTTTCTAGGCACCTTTAGTGGAATATGGTTTGAATTTGCTAAGTGTTTGGGTACATGTAGCATTGGAATTACATAAAGGTTGACTTCTTATATGTTGACATAACAAGTCTTTATGCACAAGAAAGTCATAAAAAATTGAAGATCAATTTTTTTATAAGAAATATAGTGATATGATTTGATCTAGGTCAAGTATTTTGCATGTGACCATTTAGCTTATGTGGATTTTTAAAATTTTAATATTTAATATTTTGGTAATTAGAACATGTTATTCCTTTAAAGAGTTGATGCATTTTAAAAAGTAAATATCAGCATTAAGGTCAACTAATGGGTTTTGATAGGCAATTGATGGATAGCTCTAATCGAAAAAACATTAATAGCCTTGGCCCATTCTCTCTTACTTATTCTTCCCATTGGTAGTCTTGTGCTTGTTCATATTACAATCTTCTGTCAGGGACCAAGAATCATGGGATGGGAGTGGTTGATGTTTACTATCAATAATTACATTAAATGAGATAGGAGTGATTGATGTTTACCATCACTAATTACATTAAATGGGATGTGAGTGATTGATGCTTACCATCAATAATTACTTTAATGTTATTTCAATCAATATTATTTCCTTTCGATAAATTAGTGCTTGAATTATGTGATTGTATTTTTCCTTTTCATAGGAATGGGTTATTGTCTATTCCATCCAAAGGCTGTTTGAATATTTATTAGCTTGAGACCAATAATGAAGATTATTAGATGATTATTATTTTCTACCTTGTGTTGATTGGGAGTTGTGGTTTTTCTCAAATTAAATCAACTAAGGAGACCGAGGATCCCTCGAAGTATCCTACAATATTACCAGCATAGGTAGAGCAGGTATGGACGATCCTTGTTCTCTACCCATTCACAAACCCGCTACAAAGTCGCAAACACTGGCACGTAACAACTTGGTATTAGAGACAGGCATGTCTGGCCACCGTCTCGAGTATGTGGAGAATGAGCTTGGCTCATTGGCTGCGGGCCAAAAGTAACTACAACAAGCTATGAAAGCTCGTGAAGAACGTTTCTTGAAACATATGGAGAGCATGTGTGCTCGTTTTCTACTCGTGGTGGAGGACATGAGGATGATGTCGAGTCTTCTCGCGGGCCCCGTCGTAGCCTTTTCGGGAGGAGGCTCTCTCGCACCCAAAATCACTTAGTTGGACTTTCCACGCTATAATGGCATGGATGATCCAACCGGGTGATTTGTCGAGTGAAGCAATTTTTCGAGTTCCAAGGCACGGAAGAGGCGGAAAAACTCCCCATGGATGGTTATCACTTGGATGACAATGTTCAATTGTGGTATAAATGTTTCATAAAACGGCGAGAAGGCGTCAATTGAGAAGTTTTCAAGTACGAGTTGCATTTACAATATGGGCCTTCAACATACCAAAATTTCTTTAGGGATCTCACCAAGCTTAAACAATCAGGAAGCATCCGCGATTACCAAATGGACTTTGATCGTTTGTTACATCGAGCTGGCCATTTGTATGAAAAATAACAAGTCGGGTGCTTTGTGAGCAGGTTAAAGGTTGCAATACGAGTTGATGTGTAAGCATGTAATCCAATTTCATTGTCCACCGCTATCGATCTGACACAACTTTATGAGTCTCGTATGTATGACCAACGGAAGGGAGGGTACCACCATGGGATAACATCTCTAACTCGAGCACGTAACCCCACCATCAAGAGGTTGAGTTCGACTGAGTTGCAAGAAAGGAGGATGCACGAATTATGCTTCAATTGTGACGAAAAATTTTCCCCAAGCCATCGTTGCAAGAAGTTATTTTTAATAGAAGGATTTTTTCCTTCTATTGATGAGCCGTTGGAGGAGACTGCGATAGAGGAAGAAGCAGAAGAAGAGATTCCCAAAATTAGTTTTCATGCTATTTCAGAAAATATAACACCTCAGTCCATGTGTTTTTTTGGAAATATTGGAGATTTTGGGGTTACAATATTGGTGGATTCTGGTAGCACTCATAACTTTTTGAATTCAAAGTTAGCTACCAAAATGGAAATTTATTCTATAAAGAAAGGAGAATTCTCGGTTCAAGTGGCGGATGGAAATAAGATGAAATGTGAAGGGCTCCCTATTTTAGTGCAAAAGGTTCAATTCCACGTATATTTTTACCTTTTACCAGTGAAAGGATGTGATGCTATTTTCGGAACTCAATGACTTAAAAAACTAAGTTCAATTATTTGGGAATTCAATGATCTATGGATGTGATTTTGGTGGGAGGGGAAAACAATAGAGTTACGTGGGATCAGAGGGCCTAGCAATAAAATCATGGCTGATCGTGATCTAGAGGAGCAGTTGCAGAAAGGAAAAAGAGTTTTTTTATTACAATTTAATTCTTTAAATTTGGGAGAGAAGCAAGGAGTTGCAACAACCTGTTTAAATTCATATTTAATGCCTTTTTTGAATCAACATTTGACTATATTTCAAGAGATTCAAGTCTTCCCACCTCAACGATCTCAAGACCACAAAATTCCGTTGGAAAATGGAGCTAATCCAATCTCAGTTAAACCTTATCGGTATCCCCATTACCAAAAAAAATGAGATTGAAAGATTATCAAGCGGCTATTGTCATTCGGTGTGGTAAGGCCTAGCACGAGTCCATACTCCTCCCTCGTGCTATTGGTTAAAAAACGAGATGGCTCTTGAAGGCTTTGTGTGGATTACCAGGCACTCAACAACATTACCATCAAGGATAAATATCCAATACCCGTTATCGATGAATTATTGGATGAATTGCATGGTGCATGATGTTTTACAAAGCTTGATTTGAGGTCGGGGTATCATCAAATCCATATGTACCCGGGAGATGTTGAGAAAATAACTTTTCGCATGCACCAAAGCCACTACAAATTTTTAGTGATGCCCTTTTGCCTCACTAATGCACCAACAACCTTCCAAAGCGACAAGAATGAGGTATTCATGGAATTTCTTCATAGATTCGTCTTGATATTTTTTGACGATTTTCTTATTTTTGGCAAATCTTGGGAGGATCATTTATTACATGTTGGACGCGTGCTACATGTTTTGCAAACTAACGAGTTTTTTGTCAAGCAGGAAAAATGTCAATTTGGACAAGAAGGAATAGGCTAGTTGGGTCATGTGATTTCTCATGGTGGAGTAGCCATGGACCCCAGACAAAATTTCCTCCATGATGACATGGCCCAAACCAACAACTAGCTTGAAGGGGTTTAGCTTGAAGGGGTTGCGAGGTTTTTTGAGCCTCACCGGTTATTACCGAAAATTCATTCACCACTACGGAATGATCGCTCAACCCTTGATAAATATGCTAAAAAAAGATTCTTTTAAATGGAGTTCCTTCGCCGAGCAAGCATTCGAAGATTTAAAATTGGCAATGACATCAGACCCGTACTAGCTCCATCGAATTTTTCTCAACCATTTATTGTGGAGTGTGATGCTTCCGGCGTGGGTTTGGGTGCAGTGCTCATGCAAGGAGACCGACCAATCGCTTTTTTTAGCCTACAAGGCAAAAATCTTGCATTATCCACATACGAGAAGGAAATGTTAGCCTTGGTTAAGGCGGTTCAAAAATGGCGTCCATATCTTTTAGGAGCCAAATTTATTGTCCGGACAGACCAAAAAAAGCTTGCAATTTCTGTTGGGTCAAACCATTAGTACAGCTGCTCATCAAAGATGGTTGGTGAAGCTCTTGGTATTTGATTTTCAAATTCACTACAAAAAAGCTAAGGAAAATTCAGCTGCAGATGCCCTTTGCCAAAAATTTGAAATTTATGCAATATCTTCTCCTATTCCTAATTGGGTGGATCTCATAAAATCAGAAATTTCAGCTAACCCCCAATTGCAGGATTTGGTGGAAAAAATCAAGGAGGGAGGAGCTTTGGGACCATGGATATTCAAGGAAGTATTAATTTTCTTTAAGAATTGGATTTCTCTCATGGCCAAATCTGAATTGATTCTTCCTCTAATTAAAGAATTCCATTCCAACACGCATGAAGGGCTCCACAAATCTCTCCATATAATCAAATCAATTTTTTATTGGAAAGGCATGAAGGGGCACACACGAAAATTTATCCAAGAGTGTGGGGTTTGTCAAAAAAATAAAGTGGACCAAGTCAAGCCAGCAGGTTTACTCAGTCCTCTTCCAATTCCGCGCCATGTATGGGCAGATATTTCCATGGATTTTGTGGATGGATTGTCAACATCTAGAGGTAACTCTACCATTTTTGTGGTTATTGACTATTATCCAAATATAACCATTTTATTCCCATTAAACACCCTTGTACAGCCACAATAATTACCCAAACATTTTTTGACCGAATATTCAAGCTTCATGGCATGCCCGAGTCTATTGTGTGTGATCGTGACCCTGTATTCACAAGTTCTTTTTGGAAAAAATTATTCTTATTAAATGAAATTAAATTCAGTTTTAGCTTGGATTATCACCCCCCCCCCCCCCCCCCCCCACAACCAAAGGGACAAAAACAAAAAGGAGGGGAACATGCGGTGGCGGTGTTTCACGAGTTTTAAGCCCAAAGAGTGGGTGATTTGGCTTCCGTGGGTGGAATATTGTTACAATACAAGCATCCACTTTTCCACCAAAAAGACACCATTCGAAATTGTTTATGGGCACGAACCTCCTACTTTACTTGCCTATGTTCATGGCACTTCACGTGTGGAGTCCATTAACAAATTTCTACTTGAAAGGAATGTGGTGATTAAGGATGTCCAGGCCAATTTGAGAATTGCACAGGAGCGAATGAGGAAATATTATGATGAGAAGCGCACAGATAAGAGATTTCAAGTGGGCGAATTTGTCTAACTAAAATTGCGCCCATATCGTCAGCTTTCATAAGCTCAAAGGAAAAATCTATGCTTAGTCCCAAATTTTCTGGTCCATTTAAAATCTTATCCAGGATTGGCACGGTTGCATATAAATTGGAGTTACCACCCGAATATAAATTACATCCAGTTTTTCATGTTTCTCTCCTTAAAAAGAGCATTGGAGATCAAAAGAAAATCTCTCCCACTCTACCTGAATTACTAGTAGAAGCAGCACTCCACCCATTTCTTCAAGCCATTCTCGAAACTCGCACAAAAGGTGGAGAAATTGAAGTTCTTGTTCATTGGAAAATTTTTTCTACTGCTGAGGCCACATGAGAGAATTTGGCAAAATTGAAGACACGTTTTTTTCTTGAGTACAAGGAAATTTTTAAGGAGGGAAGAGTTGTCAGGGACCAAGAATCATGGGAGGGGAGTGATTGATGCTTATCATCAATAATTACATTAAATGGGATAGGGGTGATTGATGCGTACCATCAATAATTATATTAATGTTATTTCATTCAATATTATTTCCTTTCAATAAATTAGTGCTAGAATTATGCAATTGTATTTTTCCTTTCCATAAGAATGAGTTTTTGCCTATTCTATCCAAAGGCTGTTTAGCTATTTATTAGCTTGAGGCCAATAATGAAGATTATCGGATAAGTATTATTTTCAACCTTGTGTTGATTAGGAGTTGTTGTTTTTCTCAAATTAAACCAACTAAAGAGGTTGAGGATCCCTCAAAGTATCCTACAATATTACCAACATAGGTAGAGCACGCAAGGACGATCCTTGTTCTCTACGCATTCACAAACCCGCTACAAGGTCGCAAACTCTGACACATAACATCTTCATTCTTTGTTAGAAGAAATTTAGCTTCGTGGGATAGTGAGAGAATGTTGGATGCAAAAAGTGTTTCGGGCTGGTTACTACTTTTCCCTTGGTCCTCCTATGTGTCCTTAACCATAGGTAGCTTCATTTGGATTGGTAGGTATTGGTGTGTGTATATTTGAATTTAATCTTTGAGTACATCTGTTTTTCCTAGAGTTTGATGTGAGGCTTGCTCAGTTGTGTCTTTGCTGATGTACTTCAATGTTTACAGTAAGTTGAGATGTATTGCCCGAATCATTTAAATGATTGGGCGATGTCAGAGGTTATACGTTCAACAGAATGCCAAAACACATTAACAGTGTTCAATATTTATAAATTTGTCATCACCATGTATAATTGGTGATTATTTGAGTAAAACATGTCAATTTGTTGGAGTGGTTGAGGTTTTTCTTTGGGGAATTACTTAGTAATTGATTTTTTGCCTCTTGAGGAGAATCAATGGTTGTTTGAGTCGAGGTCACTATTGAGGACTTTGCTTGACTTTTATAAGTGCACACTATGCTCTAAGTGACTCTCCTAAGTTGCATCCTAAGTTGGTTAAGAGAACTTGATAGGGTTTTATGCTTAATTGCTAAGTGTGAAGATTACATTTTAAGTATTATAATGACCATCAATTCTTGTGTGTTGAGCTTCTAATCATAATCAATTTGTTATTTCATTCACGTCACTTCTCATCAATTAATGAGGGATATTCCACAACATTATATTTATGACTCTTCTTCAATCTCCTTCATCGATTTTAGTTCTCATTAATCTACGAGGTTACACCATAGCATCATACATGACCTTCCAATTTTCATCATCACCATAGAGCTATGCTTTATGACTGCATACCACAATAATATTCTGCATAAACACAACCATTGGGTACGATACGTTGTAGTTGAAGGTCATTTGTTGGTTATTATGAATCTTGTTTGCTATATAAGAAGTTATTTATTAAAAAAAAAAATCCAAAAATCAGTAATTTGATGTGAATTTTTTTTGGTGGATCATATGGTGATGCAACTATACTTACTCGTGGGAAATAAGAATATTTTTTTAGAAAATTTTTCTAACCATTAAGTTGAATATGATGGTTGTATGTGTATACTTTAAAAGCAGACTATCTTTAGGTTTGCTCACCAAATTAAATCGAGCTTAAAATAAACTTGCTTGGCCAAGTTCAATTAGCCAACCAGATTCGCATGAGAGCTCGCCAATGGAGTTCTAGATGAACTTTCTAGCAAGATTCCAAGGGGGACACCAATATCAGGGTGGAATCAGTTGATTAAGGGTATGCTTCAACAGACTTATGATGAACTCAGCATCATCACCGAGCTAACAATAACAATCATCTAAGTTCACAAAAAGATGCTTTGGGATTACTAACTGGGGGGCCAATGACTTCTCTAAGCTTGCCTATGGATCATTTGTTCGAGTTAAAGCCTGTATTTCTAGCAAGATCCCAAGGGGGACACTAATATCAGGGTGGAATCAATTGATTAAGGGTATGCTTCAGCAGACTTATGATGAACTCAACATCATCACCGAGCTAACAATACTCAAACAGTCATCTAAGTTCACAAAAAGATGCTTTGGGATTACTAACTGGGGGGCCAATGACTTCCCTAAGCTTGCCTATCTATCATTTGTTTGAGTTAAAGCCTGTATTTGGGCTACTTGCGTACTATATTTTATATTTTTTTCTTACATATTTAACTTATCTCGTGGCACTCAAAACACCTAATTCATATATATTGGCAGGATATTTAGGGGAAAGCTAAGGGTTCCCTGTTTCGATTTCGTACTTGTTGTACAATTTGCTGCCAAGAAAGCCGCAGGACAGGAAAACCGAAACGGGAAAAAGAATGAAAAATCGTTAAGAAGAAATGCAAATAAGAACACCGAGAATTTACGTTGTTCGGTCCACAGGGCCTACATCCACGGGAGGGAATCAAGAAACAATTCACTAAGACAATCTTGAAGATTACACCGCACAAAATAAATGAAGGACGAACCAATCTCCTCAAGCTCTCTATCGATCTTGATCTCGATACAAGCTTTTTTGGTTCCAAGCTCTCTATCAATCTTGATCTCGATACAAGCTTTCATACATTTCTACTTTTATAACAAAGTCTTTGGTGCCAAAGACCTGCATTGACCTTTGTTCTAGTTACTCCAATAGATTTAGATATCTCATTGATTAGATAAAGAGTGTCATTTAATACTTCTATGAGCCATTACCATTGCACCTTCAATCTTCTTCCATGATTTTTTTTTTATGAAAGTAGTCACGTGTCCTAACCTTACAAGGTGACTCACAAAAATAATATTTCTCTTCAAACATGAAGCATGTCTAATTTCATTTAATTTCAGACTGATCCATTTATCAACTTGATATCAACATCATCCTTTCTAATAATATACTTCAAGCCTTATTATCTCACATAGGTCATCTTGAGTGTAATTTTGGAACTTCTTTGTTGGGGAAAGCTTAAAAAGAAAGCTTAAAAAGAGACACTTGAATCTACGATTTAGTACCATCTAGAGAAAAAATAAATGGGTTACATTGGATTTCATTTGTGCATACATTTGTAGAGAATTTTTTTTCTAAATCTTCACCACCTTTTCTTAATGCTTTGCAGTTTTTCTTAGTGGCATTTTTTCTCGCAGTTCTAGCATCGCCCTTTCCAATAATACTGCAAGCTTTATTATATCCCAAAGATACCTTCCCTTGATCACCTTGAGTATAATTTTTGAACTTCTTTGTTGGGGAAAGCATAAAAAGAGGCGCTTGAATTTAAGATTCAGTACTATCTAGAGATAAAATGAATGAGTAACCTTTGATTTTATTTTTGGAGACATTTGTGAAAGTTTTTTTCTGAATCTTCACCACCAATCTTGTGAAGCTTTGTAGTTTTTTCTTAAAGTGTCGATCCTTCCCGCTATTCCAGCATTCACCTCTTCCGTTTTCTCTCCCTGACTTGGATTTTTCTCTCTTGGATTTGAATCGTATTTTGTCAGTATTTGTATTTGGATTTATTCCTCTAATTTTGACATTCAAAACATAATTTGAAGTTTCATTTGTCGTTTTCTTTCAAATTTCTTCATTCAGCAGTAACCCCACTATATGATCAAAATCTAACTTCATGATTCCTGAAGAATTACTCATCTGAGTAACGAGTTCTTCTCAATTATCTGACAATGAATATAAGAGTAACTGATCCCTAACCTCATCATCAAGCTTGATGACAAAAACAACAACTGGTTGATCCACCTTAAAATTACATATTTTTAGTGCATATTTTATGATCGTTTTATGCATATTTTTAGTGATATTGCACTTTAAAAGAATGTATTTTGTCTGTTTTTGGTTTTAGGTACATGAAATAGATATTTAGAAAAAATGAGAGAAAAATGAACAAAAATTGTGTAAAATGGTATGACGCCATAACGCCACCCCCTGGCGCTATAGCGCCACAGCGCCACAGAAGCGGGCAAACGACACTATAGCGTCAAGACTGGCGCTATATCGCCAATAACTTCTCTTCTAGAAGATCCATTGAATTTGACTGTATTTTGGAGGGGTGTTTGAAGCAACTCTTGGTTATTTTCAGAAATTTATTAATATGGACAAAAATTGGACAAAATGGAGGACTTTTTGGCAGCATTTAAAGTCCCACTTTAGTGCTTAAGTGTATGTTTTAGTGTGTTTTGTATTGTCAGAGTAATAGTTTAGAGATTTCTTCAAGGAGACTCTAGAATTTGTGTTGGGGAGAACATATAAAGTACTTTGTATTTGTGTTTAAGTTTTTGTTTCTAAGACTTGAATTTCAATACAAATTTGGTGTTTTTGTTTTATTCTCTATGAATTATGAGTAGTTCATTTTCTTTCACTTTGCTATTGGAAATTAGTCTTGTGGGATGAGAATGATTTAAAAATTTCTTTTTTACTTTTAAAAATTATGATGACTTTTTCGCCGATTCTTCATTGAATTTATAAATTAGCTATTTGTGAGGCTAAAATTCTTCTAGAGTCAATTTCAGATTCTTGGTGTTTTCATTTAATGATAGGTAGGTTCTCTAGATATAACAAATTTTCAATTTCTATGTCATAAAATAAAGTTTGAACCATAGAAATTCTCAACCTATTACTCTGCTTTGTTGGTCATTACCCACTCAAACTAAGAATTCAGAAATCTTACTATGATACAACTTGCTGGGAGATATAGAAATCAATTCGAGAGCTCCTAAGTAAAACTTCGAACAAGAGTGCACAAAACTTGAAAACATAGAGCACAAGATTTAACATGGAAAAATTCGAGAACCGGAAAAAATTGTGGAGCCACACCACACCAAAAAATTCATTATGAAGAAATGAAGAAATTCTACATATTACACAACACTCAAGCCTTTTCTCTATTTTCAACACTTCAAGAAACTCATCTGCTTTGCACGAGAGAACTCGAAATCGCATCCTTCAAAGCACATACTTTCCATAGCAAAGTTGAGACTTATTGGAACTTATCTGTATTTGGTTACTGGTGCCGGAGCATTATGATAGTAGTGTTCAACGCTCCAACGGGCTATGGGGCGCTGACCTCTAGGCACTACAATGGTGAGCTCTCAGGTTTCGATACCTGAAATGGGCATTGCAACGCTGCTAGTCTCTGCGCTAGGGCACTGGATCTTAGTGTGTGGCGCTCCCCTTTGGGTGTTAGAAGGTCATGCTTTCATGTTTTAAACTAGCATCAGGCACAGGGGCGCTACATTTTGGCGTTGGGTTTTCTTTACAATAAAATATTTTTGAGGGGAAGTCCCCCCAAACTCAATATAGAAGGGACATTGCCCCCCAAAACTCAATACAACTCACTTAACCTTAAGCATAATTGGCAAAATTTATAGCTTTTAGTGACAATTAATCAACACAATACGGCTCCACTTAATAATACATGATAACCCACTTAACCGCCCTCACAATAGGCTTATGATCTCTTTATTAACTACTATTGACTTTTTATTATAATTTTAAAGTTCTTCAATTAGATATAGACATTGATTTTCTACTTAGTCATTTTAATGAAACTGTTGGTATTGATTAACCAAAAGGCTTCATATCCCCAATACCCCACCCATGCCTTTCTTTTGGGGAAAAAAGTCATTATTGCGTTAAACAAGCTTCATTCTAATACTATGCCAATCTCTCCTTATCCAACCCAACAGAGTTTTCAATGCAGTTATGCTTATTCATTGTAGATGATATACCATGCTTACAATATTTGAATTTACCAAGCCATTAATATGGATAGAAGACAAAGGCTCGCTGTTTATTGCTTAGTTGAGGAAGAGAAGAGGAAGAGGAAGAGGAAGAGGAAGGAAGAAATGTTTGCGATCAAAGGGAGAGAGGAGACATGCAACTTAAGTTTTTAGGACAAGGAAATGAAAAGAGAAGGGAGATCTATCGTTTGGCGGTTACAACACTCGATCTTTATATCTTGAGCAAAGGCGAGAGGAGCATGAGAAAAATCATGAGATTTGCATGATTGGGGAGGCCGATGTGGTCATGTGGCTTGGATGTTGTAGATGATATACCATGCTTACAATACTTGAATTTATCAAGCCATTAATATGGATAGAAGACAAAGGCTCACTGTTTATTGCTTAGTTGAGGAAGAGAATAGGAAGAGGAAGAGGAAGGAAGAAATGTTTGCGTTCAAAGGGAGAGAGGAGACATGCAACTTAAGTTTTTAGGACAAGGAAAGTAAAAGAGAAGGGAGATCTATCGTTTGGCGGCTACAACACTCGATCTTTATATCTTGAACAAAGACGAGAGGAGCATGAGAAAAATCATGAGATTTGCATGATTGGGGAGGCCGATGTGGTCATGTGGCTTGGATTTGGATCTGTCGGTCTGATCTGCTCATCCCCTTTTGTTCTTAACTAACTAAAGCTAATTCTTTCTTTGTGATTTTTTAGATTTTGATAGGATTGGTGATTCTATAGATAGGAAGTGCACTATAAGTTACTCATTTCATGGTATGCCAAGAAACAGTTCTTCTTTCTTTGTGATCTTTTAGATTTTGATAGGATTGGTGATTCTATAAATAGGAAGTGCACTACAAGTTACTCATTTCATGGTATGCCAAGAAACAGTTCGCAATTGTGCATTATTTCATTGACACAATTGTGCATTATCTCATTGAAGATCTATATGGAGCTTTTGCTATAGTAGCCACTGATATAATTTATATTAATTTTAGTATAAGAAAAGTCAAATATCTAGATTGAATAGCCTTTGTTATGGTAGAAGAATTTTCTGCGAACCAAAAAACAGTAATGCAGACCACATAATCAGCACTATCATATAACATGCAATCTATAACTTTATCATAAGCAAAATAACATTAGGAATTTATGAAGTTGTACTTATTTTTGTTACTCGCTTTTCATTTCAAGTGCACAATCATGTATCATGGAGCTCTACATACAATCTCATGTAGGTGCAGTAGTTTTTGTTGATGGTGAAGCTTTATACGATTTAAAGGGCAAATCATTCATGAAACTTTGGCTTATTAATTGATGTTTTTCAATCCAAATTTAATGTATTTGCCAAAATATAAAATTGAACCGATTTTAATGAGTTAAATAGGTGAAAGTAGAACAAAAGAGTTGCTTAAATAACATATTCTGACTTTTGACAGTCTATTACTTATTAATTTTTATTCTGAAACAGATGAAGCTGTTGGATCTTCGGACGAGGAACTCAGTGGGGGAGAATTAGATGCTCCGGAATCATTTTTAAAGGGTGAAGAAAGAGATCTAAAAGAGAAACTGCTCCGAAAATACAGTGGTTATTTGAGTAGTTTGAAGCAGGAATTTTCAAAGAAAAGGAAGAAAGGGAAGCTCCCCAAAGAAGCACGACAGATACTCTTTGACTGGTGGACTGCTCACTACAAGTGGCCCTATCCTACAGTAAGACTTCCAACATTATTTTATTGCCAACACTAAAATTTTCTTTTGCTTTTCAGTATCTTAAAATTTGAAACTATGCAAAAATACCGCAGGACTAATGATTCACCATTTGTCTAGTAAGGCTAAGAAATCATAGCTTCTTGTTGGTGAATTATGAAACATCTTCCTCTTGATTCTGCTTACATTTGGAAAAGGAACTGTTCATTTTTTGTATCAACTTGTCACAATAATGTGTAATACCATATACAATTTTAAGCTTCAGAATATCTGATTCGTGCTCCGCAATTTAGTGTATTTACATGATATATTTGCTTGTAGGATGAACCTAGAGCAATAAAGTTGAAATGACGTTATTTTTTATTTGATATGAATGTTTTGGGTGATATAAATGTAAGTTGCTAGATATTTAATTAGGAATTAGGAGTATTTATGTAAAGCCCCAAAAATGTAAGCAAATAAGCACTTAGAATCAGTGATACTATGAAGTGGTTCTGAAAATAAGTAGCCTTTTCTTTTGGTTGAGAAGTTTTCATCTTCTTATAAGTAATCTGCAGGAATCAGACAAAATTGCGCTCGCCGAGACAACAGGTCTAGACCAGAAGCAAATAAACAACTGGTTCATAAACCAGAGGAAGAGGCACTGGAAGCCGGCCGAGAACATGCAGTTTTCGATCATGGATAACTCGTCGACATCATCATTTTTCACCGATGACTGAAGATCGGCGGTTTTCTGCAACACTGACCATTATCTGACCTCCCAATAGTCCAATACAGTATACGTATTTGGCAGCAGCATGCAGGATGATGACTTTAGTGTTTTTGTATGCTCAGCTAAATTTGTTTGTATTAAAAGGTGATTCAGAAATCAAAACATGCATTTATGAGATGAGCTTTGGTTCATAGACAAGGTGGGGCATGGGTTCAGGAAGCTTAGGTGTTATAATGCTTTGCTAATGTGTATGATTTTCTCAAGCTGAATCCTGAGTCCTTCTGATAGATATTAAGGCTGAGTCGATCTAAAGCTTTGAACTCTTTGTTGATGGAAGTTGTTAATATTTTTTTAATTTTAATGTTCTCTGTTCTTGCATAAAATCGGCTTAATTCAAGTTCACTAGTTGGGTTTTGCTAGTTGATTCTTATCGAGTAACTGAGGTCAATGGAATCTACATAAATTTAATTTTTGTTTGATTTTTAATTGACTCAACTCATTTTAATTTTGATATGGAAGATTGTAGAAAATATATATATCAATTATAGGATGTGATTGGGAGATGGTGGTGTAAGCTTGAGAATTTGATGGGGCAGGACACATTAAAGATCTTCTCAGTTGAACTTATCGAGCTTGAGCTTGTCTAAGCTTGGTTTGTGGGCTCGTGAGTAGGTTCGAAGCTCGAGAGTAGGTTCGACTAGTTAGATTTTGGTCACATCAATGTATGAGTTGCAATAGTATCTCTTATGCCATTGATAATTTGGATGGCTTATCCGGTGTGCTCATCGCAATTTCTTCTGTTGTTGTTGTTATTAGGGCTCGTGAGTAGGTTCGACTAGTTAGATTTTGGTCACATAAATGTGTGAGTTGCAATAGTATCTCTTATGCCATTGATAGTTTGGATGGCTTATCCGGTGAGCTCATCGCAATTTCTTCTGTTGTTGTTGTTATTAGTACCCGAGCCAAGTTTAAGCTTATCATTTGAACTTAAACGTAAGCTCGGTCTTGTCATTTGAGCTTTAGTTTGTATTTTGATGAACAAGTTGAGCTTAAGTTAGATATGACTTGAGCTTGGCTTAACAAATTTACACCGCTGATTGGAAGAGGTGCTCAAGGGAATGAGGCAAACAAATTTAGCAGGCATTAATAAGTGACTTGCGAGTTTCATTGCAATTAAAAAGTACCAAGTATATTAAAACATAGTATATGAAGATATAAACAATTTGCACTTAGAGACTGACAGAAAATTGTTAATAAGGGAAGGCCTTGATGATGATATTCGTAAAATATTAATGTGTATAGGGATTTGATGGGGCCACTTATAAATGTCATCTTTGGTCTAGCCTTATTGGCGGACAACCTTGAATAGATCATCTTTAATAAATATTAAGACTAAGATTTTGATATTTAGAAAAAGAAATTGGCACAAATAAAATTTGAGCCGGAGAAGCATGATGATAGTGGGGTGGAGGAATGACGCACTTGTGGGTGAAATTGAAAACTTGTTATGTCAAATGGAGAAAATTTTTCATACAGAGTTCGAACAGAGCTCTGTCTGCTAGCTCCAGTAATTATCGTTACGTGTGTTACATTGGGCCCACTTCAAAAAATATTAATGTGGAACAGTGGAGATTATTGAAGTGGAACCGTGAAGTTTATTGAAGTAATTAAGGGTTATTGCGGCGTTATTGGAGTTAATACCCTAATTTATTGAAGTAATTAAGGGTTATTGGAGTTAATACCCTAATGACCTCTCATTAACCCCCCAATAACCCCTAAATAACACCGAAAAACTATCAGAGCGAAACCACGAAGATTCACCGTGAGGTGTTATTGAAGTTAATAACCCAATAACCCCAAAATAACACCAAATTTTTTATTGGGGGGTTATTGCAACTTATTGGAGCTGTTTTAAGGGGGTTCTTGAAGTAAAATTATGGAGATTATTGGAGTGGTTCACCGCGCGGTGTTATTGGGGGTTATCCCGGTGTTATAGGAGTTAATGTCCCGATAATCCCCAATAACCCTCAATAACCCGAAAAAAAATTTGCGTACATAAGACGTACGCAGCGCTCCCTGTGTCGTCCAATGGTCGCTTGACAAATTAGCAATGTTGGTCCCACCGCCTTTATTCAAACGCGACCCGTCGACTCGGACCGCTCTGTTATAATCGAGTTATAACTGAGTGGTACAGGCGGTGTAACCGAGCGGGACATTACCGCGGTACCGCTCTAATAATAGGGTTGTAACCTTCCTGTAACCTCAAGACGAATGAACCGCGCTTATAACGTCGTCTCGTAACTGAGATCTAACACAGCGCCGTGTAACCTAGCAATATAAACGAGCTATAACTGAGCCGTAACCGAGTGTAACCGAGAGTTCATACCTCGCGTTGTAACCTAGCAGTATAACTGAGCTGTAACCGACGCAGTAACCTACGCTATCTGTTGTACCGAGGCTGTGTAACTCCTTGGTAACCTCTGCACCCCGCCCGACCAATGTACCTTCCGTGTAACATTCCTGTAACATCCAAAGCAAGGTACCACGGGTTTGTAACTTGGTTGTAATCTGCGAGAACCCTTCGCAATCACGGAGCCGTAAATTAATTATAACCGCTTGATAATCTTCTTTAAAAAAATCAGAGCGCGTGAATGCTACTATTTAAGCAGCAAAAATCTAGGGTTTACTGTTTTATTACATTTTGATGATGAAGATGGACCACACAATGTGGCATTTCGTCTCTGACGGGGAAGGAGAAGATACATTTCCAGCCAACAGAGAACAAGTCGATGTTAAAGTGGAGGTATATTAGTTGTTTGTTTGTAGTTCTGTATTTTTTTTAGAGAAATACCTCTGTATTTTTTCTGTCGGGATATCTTTGTTTCTTGGTGTTTAGGCCTGTTTGTTTGGTGTTTTCGTTGTTGTGTTTCTTGTTGTGTTTTATGGTGATTTCCTTTGTGTGTTATGAGGTAGAGATCTTCAGTTTTTTATTAAAATGTAGTCTGTTTTTAGGGTGATCTTATTTGTTGTATGATTTATAAGAATATTATGGATGTGAATGTTTGTAAAGTTGTGATTTTTTTTTGTTTGTTGTGATGTGCTAATTAGGGTTTATTATAATGTTCTTATTTGTTGTGTATGTTTCTTATTTGTAGGCTTGTTTGTTGTAGTAAAATATTTATAGGGTAGTTTAATAGTAGTTTAATATAGTTTTATATTTGTTTGCAGTTGGATGAGAGTGAAGCTAAATGTAGAGATGAAAGTGCAAATATTTTACTTGAAACTGTTGTCCACAATGACAAAGAAGCTTACGGAGTATATTGTGCTTACGCTCATCATATCGGATTTAGTGTCCGTAAGGAGCACGACACGTTCTGGCCTAACTCCAAGAATCTTAAGATGAAAGACTTTGTTTGTGGGAGAGCAGGTTTCAAGAAAGAGTTGAAAGCCACACAAATTGTTAAATACAAACGAGCGGACACAAGAAGCGGTTGTCCGACAATGATTCGTGATGCAGTTGATGTTGAAGGCAATTGGACAATTAAAAAATTCATTGAGTCTCATAACCACTCCTTAGCAAACACTGGTGATAAGCATCTCTTGCGGTCTAGTAGAAAGATAAGTGAAGTGAATGCAGAGGTTCTCAAATCGATGACACAGTCAGAAATAAGACCTAGAGATGCGTTCAACTTTCTAGCCACAAAAGTTGGGGAGTTGAGAAACTGGAGTGCACTAAGATAGATGCTTTTAATTTCATTCAAATAGAGAGGCGATGTAGAATTGAAAATGGCGATGTCAATGCTTTATTGCAACTTTTCACAGAGAGACGTGTTGAGGATAGCATGTTTGAGTGGAACTTCGAAATTGATGAGAGTGGTCGAGTTTTTTTTTGTGTGACGACACTTTGAAGCATGATTATGATTGCTTCGGTGATGTTATCATTTTTTATGCTAGCTATAAATTAAATAGATATAACTTGTGTTGTGCTCCTTTTGTTGGTGTTAACCACAATTGACAGAATGTTTTCTTTGGCGTTGGTTTTTTGTCAGAGGAGAGGACAGAGTCTGTCAAATGACTTTTTAAAACTTTTCTTTGTATTATGGGCGACAATCATCTAATTACAATATATACTGATCAAGACCAAGCAATGGGAAAAGCCTTAGAAAAAATCTTGCCAAATACACAACATAGATTATGCTAGTGACACATATATAAGAAGTTGCATACAAAGGTTCACTGCGGGTTAGCGAATAAAATAATAGCTAATCTTTTTTATAAGTGTATGAGCAAATGCGAGTCTGAAGAGAAATCTGAAAAGAGAAATTTGATAACTCATGGGAGATGATGATTGAGAGTTGTAATCTACAAGATAACGTTTGGTTAGATGAGATGTACAACATCAGAGATAAGTGGGTTACAGCCTTTAATAAGATGAATTTGGAATGAGAATTTTATCCACCCAGAGAAGTGAATCAACAAATAATATTTGTAATGGTGTCACTAAGCCCACAAGTTATATTACTGATTGTTTTTTGGGCCTTGAGTAAGTCATGAGAACATGAAGGCGTAACGAGAAGGATAAAGATTATAAATCTGATCAATCTGTGATCACTTCAGTTGCTAAAAACAGCCCTATATTGAGGCAGGCATCTGTATTTTACTCAAGGAAGCTCTATAATATGTTTAAGGTAGACTTTATTCATGGATCATGTGGTCTTCAATTGCACGCCTCTATGAACAACGAAAATGAATTTTTTATTAATAATTTGGATAATCACACCACAAACAAAACTTGGGTGGTAAATTTTGATCCTTTCAGTTCGGAGGCTCAATGTAGTTGCAAAAAATTTGAAATGATGGGGCTATTATGTGCTCACTCTCTACGAGTATTAAACTTTCTACACATTAAGAAGATCTCAGATAAATATCTCGTATTGAGATGGTCTGCAAATGTAAAAAGAGATGTGTATAATAATGATGCATACAAGTACTTCCAACAGTCACAAATGTGGAATGATGGTAAAGGTAGCCTAATATTCAAAACATACATGCAAAAAATGTCATATTTATGCACTAATAAAGCCAAGGGAAATGAAGAGGCTGAGCAGTGTATAAATGATTCAATGAAAAAATTATCGTTGGATATTGATAATATAATAAGTGTAAGATGTTCAAAGTCAGGGAAACAAGCTAAAAAAAACAAAAATCAAGTGAATAACCAATCAAATCTTGTTGATCCCGCCAAAATGCAATCTAAAGGAATATCCAATGTCAGGCTAAAAGGTTACTGAGAGAGAAAGAAAAGAGCAAAAGGTATATCTTGGTAAAAATTTTTGTTTTTTTTTCTTGGGTGTTTTATCCAATAACAAGTTTAGACTGATTGCTTGAAAACTTAAACAGGTAAACCGGTTGAAGTTTCTAGCAGTCAAGAACCCAATGATTTAAATCCTTATCCAAACATATCGTCACTGCCTGATTTTCTAACACAGGTCAAGAACCATTTGTTATTTTTTGCTGTTTTGTGTATCTTATAATAATTTTGGTGCTTCCAAATGCAAAATTTCTTTCCTCCAAGTCACAGGAAATCATACACTGCAATGATGACAGATTCAATACATGATCAGTAAGTAATTTGACATATTCTTTGATTGAAATGTTTTTATTTATTATTATTAACAAATATGTTCATTTGTTTTTTTTACACAGGTTCTAATCAAGATATAAGCAACATTTATGCATCGATGACAATTTTATTGAGACATTAATTTTGGTGTACTTTTTTTGAGGAGGATGTATCTAGAAATTTGTATGCATTATTGAAATTTTGTTGAGGAGGATGTCTTTAGGGCATTTGTATTTACGACAATATTATTGATACATTTGTAATTCTGAGATTTTCTTTTGAAGGGGTATTGTTTTTTTTTTTTTGGCAACCTCTGTCTGTTTCATTACCCTTGGTTTAGAGGAAACTCTCTTATGGACATTATGAGAACTCAATTTTATAAAGAATTTGTCTGTCTCCTGATGTTCTCAACTCTGTTAATATGGATGGTTGTTTCATTATCTCTATAAGAACTGCATAAACATCATTTTTTCATACCGTTGGCCAACCTTTTTCAGTGGCTCATAAAATCGAGTGGTGCAAAGATAAGAGGAACCAACTTCAGAATGTTCAATATTTGTTTATGGAATGGAATACCTCAAAGCTGTAATAATACATTTAATTCCAGCTGTAATGATCAAATCTCTGTAAACAATAATCTGTGATATGGATTTACATTTAAGTTAGCTTTCAAAAACAACACATAGCATATATCAATTCCTCACCACATAGCATATACATTTAAACTAGCTTTCATTCTCTCTATAAGAACTACATTTAAGCTAGCTTTCAAGGAAAATTATATAATAAGATTTTCTATCTGAAATGCCATGGCTGCTAATCAAATGCACAAATTTCTCACCACATTATATATGGCAACAAAATATAGGGCAACAAAATGCAATAGCGGCTATACAACAACACAATATACACAATCAACACAATATCCACAATCACAAACATATGACAACGATATGCAATTGCTGCTGAACACTTTTTTGCAACAATACAATAAATATTTTTTTACAACAATACAATAGCCACAATATCTACAACCACATACAACCCCACACACACCAAATGTTTGACCATGTCTAAATTCTTCCAATAATCAGCTCCGACATCAGGTCCGACCGGCAAGCTGGCATCAGCAGGATGGCATCAGTTCCAACAATCTGCACAAAGGAAGATAAATAAAACATTAATTGTAAAGCTGAACCAAAGTTAAACTGGATGAACAATATTAAATACTAAGCAAACCCAACAGTCAGGAGGACTTAGTTAGACGAATATTTAGTGAATAAGCAACCTGTCATAATGACATAAAATTTTTTTAGAAAAATAGTTCGTATATTTATAAATCACGTAAAAGGCGCAGATAAATGTTACATACCAATTGAGTTCAATCAAATTTGTATATCTTGGGAAACAAAATTCGTATAAGCAACAATAAATGTTGACCTTTCAAACCTATTGTGATTTCTCCAAAGCAAATTTACAAATGTCGTATGCAATCTCTGCTCTGAATAAATGCATTAATTCCTGCCTGTCTTTTTTCTCCCTCCAATTTACCTTCTCTTTTTGAACAAGTGTCTCCATATATTTATAAACATAAACACCACAATTATTTACAAACACATAAACACCACAATCATAACTATTACTTTGCACCGGTATTCCCCTGGTCATTACAACTGACCACTTACCACTTTTATCCTCGAAAGCTTCACTGGTATCCTTTAAGAAATGTTCAGTCTGTATATTTAAAGATGAGTCATTAACTGTATATCTAAAAATGCTCAATCTATAAATAATTAATACTTACAATGTTTTGGGTGATGGCCAAATGCATCCGGTTGGGTAAGGAGTCATAAACTCTCCATTTACTCTCATTTAGTGTCCCAACAAAGAGTATCCAATGTTGATTATTTATTATAGGTATCAGTATTAATTCTGTATTTTGGATGACATCCTTTGTAATGTATTCGACGAAGGGTTTCACATTACCTTTTCTATACAGCTGCATCATGAAGAACATAATAACATTAAGCATATGGTCATGTAAGATTGATATAAGCTTAAATAAATCTTGTTTACACAACTTAATAAGCTTAACCTGTGACATGTCGATACATATAGGTACGATCTATATAGATGTGGTGCATTACACCGCTTATTCTCCATCAACATGGAAAATCAATCAACCTGCTCATTGCCTAACCAATCGTTTCCAAAAAATTCATCTAGAAAATGTCGCGACACTGAAACATGTCCCATATAAATTAATAGGTCACCCCTGCATTGGAAATATAAAATTATTTTAGTTAACAATTACAAAATTAATAATAAACATAAACAAGAATTAGATGAACTAACAAGTCGGTATATTTTCTACAACATATATCAATTGCTTCCCGCATATAATCAGGAATTTCATCTCTAGCAGGAAAGTTGATTACTTGTGCTGCTGGCTGGACCTGTAAGATAATCAAATCATAATATTTACTGTACATATTTAAATAATTAAACCTAACATTCCATACCTTGTTTGGGTAGTCCTCACTAACATAATGACTGACTGGCTGGAGCTCCTTTTCCTCCTTATGTACAGATTCAACCTCTTCTTGAGATTTGGTTTGCTGGTCTACAACCACTTCCTCTTCTTGTTTATTTTCAATTGATTCCGTAATGGGTTCTTTTTTTCGTTTTCTTTCAAAAACGACGTATGGGGAGCTAAGATACTTTTTTCTTCTATTTAACCTATCCTTAGTCATTTTGATCAAGCTTCTTTGTGAGGATTCTTTAACCCATCTTCTCGACAATTCCACATATGTTTGTTTAATTGTTTTCTCTAATCGCATGACATGAAACTTTAGGTCGGTCATCATATTCTCTAACATTGTCAATCGACTATAAACAGAGTCTTCAAATTCCAAAATTGTATTCTCTAACTGGGTCAGACGACTGTCTACATATACTTGAAAATCTAATATAATTTTTTGTTAGTATTTCAATAAATCGTGGATCTCTTCAAATCCAAGTGTTTGTCCCATCCTCTAACTCAACTGTTCATATGTATGACTGTCAGATGGTTGAGTACCAATATAATAAGGTACTATAGGGGAGACCTCAACATGCATGGGCGACTGTGGTCTTGAAAGGGTTTCCCTCTGTGGGAGAAACTTTGCTGGACTGGAGAGCTCTACAAGTGAATTGACAAATAAGTGATGTTCACTTTCCTTTAAATCAAGAAAATAATCATACATCTACCAAAAAAAATAACACACAATCAGGGGCAATTAATGTATAACATGACTACTTTATCAACTATTATTAAAATTTATTTAATTAACCTCGGCAGAGCTGAGCATGTTGAACGCTAGTTGAATCTGTAAAGCATTCCATCTAACATTTACTGGTCATCTTAGCATTCGGGGTCTAGCCTCAGGAACTGCTGGCATGACCAAGGAGGTGTGCTCATAAAATCAGAGCTGTATGAAGCATGTTAAGTTAAATATTTGGTATCAAAATAAAAAATAATGATAAGAGATTTCAATAATAATGTCGGAACAAACCTTTAAGAGGAAGACAAAGCCAGTAATATATCCAAGTGGCTGATCCGTCTTAAGCTTCATAACACATAGGTTCAATTGATCAATCAAAAAGTCACACACTGTCGCAGGACAATTATACGAGCTGAATGCTTCTATGTCCTTGCAAAGAGAAGATAGCTGCTTGGATACTCTAAAATTACTTGAAGGAAATAGTAAATTAGTCTATAAAAACTATATTAATAGTTCTATAAAACGATCAGAAGACTATACTGGGTCAAAATTGATAAGTTGGGTCTTCATTTGTCTCGCATCAATACTACAGGACAGAGCTTTATTTCAGGATGCGGGCGACCCTCTATTTGGTATGCCTATTAGGAGGGCAACTTGGTCAGCATCAAATTTCAGCTCTTTCCCACCCAGCTGAAACGTTATTCAATCAATATTCCAACAGTTAATTATATGCATTGTCACAATATGATCCTGTGGGTATGGATGGAGTTCAAAAAATTGAACCAAGCTCATGTTTTTCAACTTATTCCACGTGTGCTCGTCGATAATTGGCCGGAGCTTATCCAAAACTTCTCGTACTGCAGATGGACGACATCTGCAAGTCATTGATTTCGGCTCCAAAACCTACATGTAATTTTAATGTATATTAAACTATGTAAAAAATAATGAAAGAAAAAATCTCATACAAAATCAAACTCTTGTAATGAAAATATTCCTTCTACCTAAACCCTAATTTCATAACCACTTCTAGACAAATGAAATTTAAAATCTTTTGAAAGTCAGTCTTAAAATTCATCATTCAGACTTAATATACCTCAAGATATTAAAATTCACCATTAAATATTAACGAAAGCAAAATCTTAAATATACCTAGAAACGGCCTTGGGTTGCTTTATGGAATCGGTGTCCTCCGTTTTCCTCGTTTTGGAGCCACCTATATCCTTCTTCTTGTGTCCACCCTTCGCCATTAGCTTTGACAACTCGATCTCAAGCTTCTTGCCATCCTTGATGTCCGGCTTCTCCGTCTCGTCAAAATGGGCAACATTCTCCTCTTCCAACGACGCCGTACCCTTGCCGATGCCCTCCATTTTCAACAAAACCCTAAACAATATCAATACCTCAACGTAACGTTCGAGTGAATGCAAAACCTAGGCGTGAACGAAAATAAGAATTCTTACTGTCTCTAAATTTTTTTACCGCTACCGCGGGTATTTGATCAGTCGCGTTAAACGAAGGTTACATTCGCTACCTAGGTTATCACCAGGGTAAGCAAACGTTTCATTTCAGGCGGTTACCGCAAAGTTACGTTTCACTTTCGCTCTCGGTTACAGCTCAGTTATACTGCTAGGTTACAATGAGCAATATGAACTCTCGATTACGGCTCAGTTATAGCTCGTTTATATTGCTAGGTTACACGGCGCTGTGTTAGATCTCAGTTACGGTGACGTTATAAGCACGGTTCATTCGTCTTGAGGTTACAATCCTGTTATTAGAGCGGTACCACGGTAATGCCCCCTCGGTTACACCGCCTGTACTGCTCAGTTATAACTCGATTATAACCCAGCGGGCCGAGTCGACGGGTCGCATTTGAATAAAGGCGGTGGGATAGACATTGCTGATTTGTCAAGCGGCCATTGGAAGACGTAGGGAGCGCTGCGTACGTCTTACATACGCAATTTTTTTCCCAATAACCCTCCAAATAAGCTCATTTTGAGAAACTCACCGGAATGTTGACATGCTTTGGAGGTACTCGTGGGGTCATTCTGGGCCTTGAGGAGCTCTATAGTTTATCATTTCTAAAAGTACGCTAGCGAGTATGATTGATCTGATCAACACCAGATCATTAAGTGCATAACTGGCATACTCGATCCATCAAACCCATGAGGCCTATTTAGCATTTGAGATTTTGTGTTCCTTGAAGTAACTCATTTTCGGATATACATCCCTCAGAATTTTTCTATGTTAAGTTTTTAACATAATAAACTATTCTTTTCTATTCTTTCTATAATTTTCTGATTATGTATAGACATTCCATATAGGTTAAAACAAATAATCTTTTCTTACTATCAACACGATCTACTTTTCCTAGTTTAGTAATTACTGGTGCCTGATTGCCTTCTAAGTTCTTTTATAAAGAAATTCAAATGAAAACAGCAAGAAACAAAAGATTAAAAAAACAAAAAAAGTGGAATAGTTAAAAATCATAATTTTTTAGCTTAGTAGCTCACTTCAAAATCTCCCGACAATGACAGCAAATGCTCATGCCCTGATCTAACATCCCACTGGACCTTGTGGCCTACATCATAAGAAAATCCTTGGAGGGGGAGGAGGAAGAAGAAGAGGCCTATGTTGATGCGAATAACAAAGGATGAAGAAGCACAGAACGCCATTAATGATGCTCATGTTCCTCCTACCATTCGTGAGAATACTACTTCCCAGATCTAATGAAGAGAATCCAAAGACAAGCAAATGGAGAGGAAATACAGATGAGTCCAATTACTTCCACCACCGGAAAATGCAGCTCGGCGGCAGAGGCGGCTGGGATGATGAAGGAAGCAGAGATGCAGAGTTTAGAGAAGAGATGAGATTTGCACCCACTGGTTCCAATCCCCTCCGCAATTGATCCATGATATGATAATTTCTTCATCTTCTTTTTTTTTTGGTTTTATGTTGTGTCCTCTGGCAATTCAATGCATGGCACTTGTAACATTTCTATTTAGAAATCCAACTCTCTTTTTCAATCATTTTTCAAATTCTCACTCAAATATCAAAATTTACAATGAATCTCAAACCCAACATTTGCATTTGAACAGGGATGCTCAGGTTTGGCGATTCAAATGATCACTGCTTGCTTGTTTTGTAAATAACAATGTTTGAGTGTGGTGTATGTAATTATCCCAAAAAGATTGAAATTGCTTGTTCGAAACATTCTCATAATAATGTCTCCAAATATTAACTGTGGACACCGCACGTTCGGACATCCAATCATAGGAGATCACGCGACAGCAAATTCACGTGTATGTGTACGATGAAGAGTGGTCTCCCAAAATTTTGATTAAAATAGAGCATTAATCATAGTGGCTGTTTATTTAAGCTAAAATAAGGCTGAGGATTTTCTTCTAGTATTTTGTGGATATTAGTTTTGTTTTTAAATATATACTTTATAAATTACTCATAAGGAGCATATCTAATGCATCAATGTTCTGCAAATTTCGGATTGAGGAGTTGATTTAATTCTATTGCCTGAAGTTCATAATATGGCTGTCTAGATACTTCTATTTTTCCATTTGGTTTGCATTGGCCTATAACCTTAGGCAATTTTCTTTCTCTTTACTGCTTACATTTCAAGCTACTTGAAAGAATCATGTCTACCAGCCCTGTTGCACATAATGATCACTGATATGTATCTTTGATCAAATACTTCATCCAACTTATTAATATATGATCTATCATAATTTAGGCAGCATCACATCGACTTCCTTATTAGAAAATATAAAAAAAGAATATGCTACAAAATATAAAATTTTGACTTAGTATAACTTTAATTATTCCAAATAGGAAAATTAACATATTTATCACAAGTAGTGTTATAAAACTATGCATAAAAAAGGTGCGTTTTACTTTTATAAAGTTAGTAAGAATGGTATTTTTTAAGGGATGTTAATGATTTGAGTGTTTTGGGCGTGAACACCAAAGTTTATGTGTTAGACATGTATATTCATGAGAATGGTGTGGTATTCAAGTAAATGCCCTTTGTAATTATCAATTCGGTGGACTGGATCTCCACATTTCAATTTGAGAAGTAATTGACTACTACTTTTTAATATCATCAATCATTGTCAATAATATTTGATGAGCCAAGTCTCAAAAATATGTATCTTCAATGCCCTAAGAAAATGATCAAATCTATTAGCTTTGATAACAAATTAGTCATTAGCCTTAAATTATCTAACAATGTTTTTTTAGTATACCCCTAGCTCTACATATAACCCAAGCACTATAATGCCCTTCAATAAAATGATTAGATAAAGGATTTGCATATATTATATGATAACTCAAAAAAGTCAATTCTAAAAGGGACGAATAAAAATCATAATAGAATATTTTTTAATAGTATTTGAAGTACGATCAAACTCTTTAGAGCATCTTTAAACCATGATCGAATAAAGATCAAATAATATTCAAAATATGATCTACCAATCTTCAAATGATGACCAAATAAACATTATTCAAAACATTATTGAATAATGATCGAATAATCAGTAAACATAATTTAAATTAACTTTGAACAATGATCAAATAATTTTTTTAATAATGATCAAACTATGATATGATAACAAATCAATAATGATCGAAGCATCCTCAAATCATCTTTAGGGAATCTTCAAATGGTGATTGAATCGTCATTAAAATTGATCGAGCATAGTAGGCCCCATACTTCAACAGACCCAACCAATTAAACTATTTTCTTTTATAATGATACTCAAGAGTTCTATAATATTTTATAGACACAACATGCAATAGTCAGTCTGGGTTGTCTTACTTTGGTATGCACGGTCACTTTGTTGTGGCTCTCTCTCTCTTTCTGTAACTATCCATGCATATCAAATCTCATCAAATTGGAGTTGTTAAGATAATGTCTAGACTCATTTTATTTAAATTTGTTATAGTTAGACTCAACTCAACTCAACTCTAGTAAGCATTAATCAATGTCAGCTTAATTAAACCACACCAAAACTAATTAAATATGTAGATAAATAATTATTTATTCACTTTTAACAGATTAAAATAATCAAGTTAAAAAAAATTACTATTTTCGACCAATCCAAGCTTGCAAGGCCATGTACTATTCAAAATGCTTAGATTATGACATAAATTACAATTTAAGCAAATGCCTGACTAACATCTATAAGGTAAAAGGCTTCACAAGGACCTATCACCCATTTTTAAGATGTATCTTCTTAAACTTTTTATTTTAGTAGAATTTAATAAGAAGATGTTAAAGCTTGCTTATTTAACAATCAAATATTTAAAAGAATATTCGAAGTTATTTAATTATTTAATTAAATGATCATGAGGGAGCTGACCCAGAAGTTGCTGGTCAAACATTTTATTTTTTTGTAACCCTATTTTTATTATAAGGTACAAAGAGAGATTTATAAGGAGAAGATTGGGACATAAAATGTGCACCAGAAGCTTCGAATATTTATTAAATATCAATATTTTATAAAACAATACTCCTGAAAAAAATTTAATCATTTTTGTCGACGAAAATAAACAGACATACATATAAAAGGTGAAAATTCCTAGCATAATTGAAGAAAATTGGGCTGATAAGAGACTATCTCATATGTTTTGGACCTTTGATTCTATCTCAACTCTACGAGAAATATTTACGTACATGTATGCAACACTGCGTACGTCAGATAGGTTATAGAAAAAATATTGAGAATTATATCCGTTTTATACCTATAATCTTCCTGTAACCTAACTATAATCTATCTAACTTAAGAATATATGAACTTATTGGTTACAACCACAACTCCACCCCTTTAACCACAATACCTGACCAATACTAACCTATCAACTCCACCCCTTTCACGCTGAATCTGCGCAGGATACGATAAGATGGCTCTCTCCGCTCCCATTGCAGCATCTCCTCATTGTTCGCTGCCTCGTCGTCATCGGCTGGCGCGCAAAACGGCGTCCGGTGCTCCGTCGACCGCCGCGAGCTCTTTGCTCGCATTGCTCCGGTTTATGACAATGTTTTGTCGAAACCCTAATCTCCATCAGATTCCAACATATGTTAGTTTGTTTGTTTGTTGGGATATCGATACTTTTTTGCTTAAAGAAATGTCGTCTTTTGTAATGCGGCCGCAGTTGAATGACTTGCTGAGCTTGGGGCAACATCGGATATGGAAAAGGATGTGCGTTTCTTGGAGCGGGTAAGCATTTTAATCTCAAATTTTGAATTACAGCCTCTCTGTCCTATGTTTGGCGATCGAAACTGTGTGGATACGAATATAGAGGGGTTTATCAGCATATCACAGAATTCTTATGCATTTACATATCTAACATAACAATCTTTGTATTTGGTTGTATTATTTCACAGTGTCTGAATTGCACTAAACATGTGCATGAAAATATGTGTTTTACTTTAGATAAGTTAACGCAAGTATTTTTTTTATTTTTTTAATGTGCTTTTGAGATTTTGAGTGTTATGCATCTCCCCTGTTTGATTTGTTCGTGTTAGATAATGATACTTTTAGAGAATGATGATTCAATGCTATACTTTGCATAGTTTGTAGAATAGTCAATGCCATGATAATAATTTGGGTAAAAAATTAAGGGAATGTTTTATGTGTGAATGGTTTAGGTAGCATCTTTAGCTGTGTAAATAAACAGACAAGGTATCATTGCTCCGCAATTTATCAACTAAAATTCTTACATTTGCTGAAATTGTTTGAGATTCTACTTTAAAAAATGTTGCCTCCTAATGCTAACACATTTAACTGATACTTTGTAGGGCAAAAAAAGGAGATGTTGTCCTCGATTTGTGTTGTGGCAGTGGCGATTTAACTTTCCTTCTGTCCCAAAAAGTTGGATCCAGTGGAGAGGTGCCCTCCCCATCTTTATAGCAAATTCTCTTAAATAAGTATAATGCTATTTCTTTTCCCAATTAGACTCGTCTCTATATGATTTAAATTTGCACAGCTTCTGATGTGTTTTTTCAAGTTTGTATTATTTAACATGCTAGGGACAAGTTGATACCTATTAAGATAATGTCCACAGATTTGGGGAATCTAATTTTTGGATTTGTCTCATGCAATATCAAAATAATTCATATGAAAACTCTACATTGAAGATCACCTTTTTTCATGTTCATTTTTTGTCCATCTTCATGAGCACTTGAATTGATCTATAAAGTACCCCACATTTTAATATGAGACAAATAATTTCACCTCATACAATATGACAAAAGCATAGCATCAGAAAGGATCACATAAAGAGTTATTATAACCATTTTGAATTATATATATATATATATATATATTTATGTGCGCCACAGACTCAGATCAGTTGGTCGGGCATCTACTTGTCAGTTGTAAGTCTAATTTGGTCTGAGGTTCGATTATCCCTGAGTGTAGGGTGTGGTACTCGAATTCTTTGGTGCATGAGGGATGACCGAGGTTGGTATAATAGCCTCCAACTGGATGGATGGATGGATGGAGAAATGGATGGATGGATAGACGGATGGATGGATGGATGGATGGATGAAATGGATGGATGAAATGGATGGATGGATGGATGAATGGATGGAAATGGATGGAGAAATGGATGGATGGATAGATGGATGGATGGATGGATGGATGGATGAAATGGATGGATGAAATGGATGGATGGATGGATGAATGGATGGATGGATCGATGGATGGATCGATGGATGGATAGATAGATCGACCGATAGATGAATGGATCGATTGATCGTAGATAGATCGATGGATAAATGGATGGATGGATAGATAGATGGATCGATGGATGAATAGATAGATGGATCGATGGATAGATAGATAGATCGATGGATGGATAGATAGATGGATAGATGGATAGATAGATTAATCGATGGATCGATCGATCGATAAATAGATAGATTGATCCATGGATAGATAGATCGATAGATGGATGGATAGATGGATGGATGGATAGATCGATAGATAGATCGATGGATAGATGGATGAATAGATATATGGATGGATAGATGGATAAATCGATGGATGGATAGATAGATCGATCGATGGATAGATCGATCGATCGATGGATAGATAGATAGATGGATGGATAGATGGATAGATGGATCGATAGATTGATCGATAGATTGATTGATTGATTGATCGATAGATAGATGGATTGATAGATAGATGGATGGATTGATCGATATATGAATAGATGGATGGATAGATGGATGGATGGATGGATGGATGGATAGATCGATCGATAGATAGATCGATAAATAGATAGATAGATGGATCGATGGATCGATGGATCGATGGATGAATCGATCGATAGATGGATGGATCGATCGATAGATGGATCGATTGATGCGATGGATGGATGGATGGATCGATCGATAGATGGATCGATTGATAGATAGATCGATTCGATTGATAGTGATAGATGGATAGATGGATAGATGGATCGATGGATAGATGGATGGATCGAAGATAGATAGATAGATAGAAGATAGATAGATGGAGGATAGATGGATCGATGGATAGATGGATAGATTGAAGATAGATAGATAGATAGAAGATAGATAGATGGATCGATGGATAGATGGATCGATAGATGGATAGATGGATCGATGGATCGATGGATAGTTCGATGGATCGATGGATCGATGGATCGTTAGTTAGATACGATAGATAGATAGATCGATGGATAGATTGATGGATGGATAGATTGATCGATGGATCGATAGATGGATGGATCGATGGATCGATAGATAGATGGATAGATAGATGGATGGATGGATCGATGGATGGATGGATGGATGGATCGATCGATGGATGGATGGATGGATGGATCGATCGATGGATCGATGGATGGATCGATGGATGGATCGATCGATGGATCGATCGATGGATCGATAGATGACGATCGATCGATAGATAGATGGATGGATAGATGGATGGATCGATCGATGGATCGATCGACGATAGATAGTCGATTGATAGATCGATAGATTGATAGATCGATAGATAGATAGGTAGATAGATAGATAGATAGATAGATTTAAATGTAATTTTGTGTGCTTGAACATCATCCTTGTTTGAATCATGGGTGCTATACTATGACTTCTTGTCACAGCCTTTTTATCTTTGAGGCAATGAAGTAAGAGAGCTATTTACTTTATAAGATTGATCATGCTCCTTCCTAATATTTCAAGTCAATTGCATATGTCCTTTATGATAGAAATAATGGATTCCTGTTGTGTAGTTGCCGACTTTCTAAGCTCAATGCGATCTAGATGTGAGTTTCCAGTTTTCACCTTTTTAATGGTTCCTCAAAATTCTTGCAAGTTGAGAATATATATTATGTTGCCAAATTATGACTGAATCCACCAAGATGGACTATGGTCTTAACATTCTTAATTGATGGGATCATTAAAAAAAGATTTTTGAATGAGTTGAAACACTCCCAATTAAGGAAAATCAAAGTGAGGATGTAATGAGGTTGACCCTAAAGACATTAGATTAATCCTTGATGAAACTTAGAACCTATCGTATGCAAGAGATTTACTTGTTAGAAACTTGGATAATGTGAGTGACATATAAAAAATTAAGATGGTTAATGCTAAATCACCAAAGCAATGAATAAATTCACCGTTGGATTCAATGCTAAATCAACCAACTCAACGATGAGCCTAGTCTCGTAAGTTTTTTTGCATAGCTGCACTGAACATATAAAAAATTAAGATGGTTGTTATCTGCTATCGCAGCCCAACCCTGATGTATTGGTAGGAAGCTTAAAAGCTAAATGAACTGTCAAAGAAATGAATGGGAACTGAGAATTTATAAACTCCACCAGAAATTGTTGAAACAAGGCTAATGAGCAGGCATGCAAGATTTTCTTTCACATCTACCTCTATTTTATATTATTTTATTTTGTTTTTTTTTTTCGGTTTTCATTGCATATGGTATTGTGCAAGACTCAGTTGAATATTTTTTTTTTGCCCGTTTATAGGCTTATTTCACTTTATTATGCTACCAATGTAGGATTTTAACAATTGTATTTGAGAGGATTTGACCATTTCTGTTTGGCATGTGTTGGGCGTGTCCTGCTAAGTTAGTCATGGTTGGCTTTCAAAAGTTTTTGATAATTAAGTTATTAGTATATTAGACTCTTTATTGTCATTATTCATCACATGTTCATTTATAATTTACAAACTCATTATTGATCATACTGATGTTTTTTATTTTTTTATTCTACCAGATTTCAAAACTTCCGTTTTAATCAATTATTGATTAAAAAACCCTCGATTGTTATTAGAGAATTGAAAATTTTATGACAGGTTTTCTTGATTTCAATATACCGTCGCATTTTCTTCTTTTTTGACTATAAAGATGATTGGGTAGTACTTGAATTCATGTTGACTGTTGCAGCAAATGTTTGCTTTTGACAAACCATTAAATCTTAAGTATAAAGCACTTCATCTTTTGTTTTGTTTTTATTAAAAACATGTATGATGAGGAAAAATTACTTCATTTAATTATTCACTTGTAGTGTACATATACATAGAGAAATCAATCCCTCATAAGTTTTAAACTTAATAAATATATCCAGTCTAAATTAAGAAAGGAAATAATTCTAAAATAAAGAAACATAAAATAAGAAGGGAATAAAACTAACAAAGGTGTTTCCAAAGATATCCCCAATTAAATCTTTTCATGATTTTGTGAAATACACCATGGAGAGGAAACAAAACTTCTCAGCTCTCAAAGGGACGTATCCCATTTGGCTAATTACTTCCTGGGGGTTGCTCAAGAATACACTCAATCGAAAGAGTTCTGCTTACAATTGAGTAACGACTAGCAACAGTGTCACCAAGGGTGGTTCTTATAGGAAATATCTTGACAATTTCTAAGCTCTTGCTAAGCCATAGGGCTAAGAGTAAGTCTCTTATAGTCCCAAATGGATAGCGGCTCATAGGCAATTGAGGCTCATGAAAGATTTTGGTCATTTGGTAGGAAACATCCCACCGCTTAAGGCTTGAATGAGTCGTAAGGGTAGAGGACAAATCTTCGTATTCCAAAAGGGCAGTGACCTGTTAGCTAAGTGAGGCCCGTCAAATGACATCGACATAAATATTAAGGGAGCAACATGACTCAATGAGGGTAAACAAAGGAAAGGAGAGTGCTTTCCATCCTATCCTTCATGTTGGGTCGTAGATGTTGTAAAGACCAAGCTTGGTATTGAACTTCAAGAAGGTGCTTAAAGGGAGAGCTTTGGTGAAGACATCAACAACTTGCTGGTGTATCGAGATGTAGCGTAATCGTATAATTTTATCATTAACATTTTCAGAGATAAAGTTTTTATCAATTTTAATATGTTTGGTCTTGCCATGATGTAATGGATTCTTGGCAATATTGACGGTCGCTTGACTTTTACAAAACATATGTATAGTTCTGTTGGAGGTGCACCTCAATTCATTTAATAATTTCTGAATCCAAATCTTTTCACAGATCTTAAGGCGAGTTCTTTGTACTCTAATTTAGCATTGCTTCTAGAAATAATATCTCGCTTATTACTTCTTCATATAACTAGATTTTTTTCATACATAGAAGCAATAATTTGTGGGACCTTCTGTTAGTGAGTTCTCCAACCCGACTTGTATCAGTGTAGAAAACTCAAAATTTTGCTAAATACACCAACTCTAAATGCTCTTCATGTGGGTAATTCATGACAATTCTAATAGAGTATGAAATATCCGGTATCGTTTGTGACAGGGGGATGGGTTTTCCTACCAATCTTTGATATTTTCTTATTCACATATATACTTTATTCTTCATTATTAGACTTCTTGTTGGGATCTATTGGAGTATCATCAAGCTTGCATCCAATCATCCCTATCTCTTTTAGTAGATCTAAGATGTACTTTTTGTGAATGATGCATTTCTTGGAGCTTGCTACCTCCATACCTAGAAAATATCTAATGTTTCTTAGGTCCTTGATTTCAAACTCAGTGACAAACACTTTTTTTATTTTGAGAATCTCCATTTTTTCATCACCAGTAATAATTATATCATCCACATATACAATCAGTGTAACAATCTTACCTCCCTGTGTGTGTTTTATAAACAGAGTTTGATCAGCTTGACCTTGAGAATATCATTAGATCTCTTAGTTTTAGTAAAGTTTTCAAACTATGCTCTTGAGGATTGCTTAAGTCCATTGAAAGACTTCCAAAGTTTGAGTAGTTTTGCCCTTGCAAGTTGTTTTACTCCACCTCAAGATTTTTTTCCTTTGTGTGTGCACATGAAGTTCTTTGTTATGAACTTCAGATTGGGATAGTTGGATTGGTTGGACATCCTTAACTAGGATAGGATAGCTTGGTGGAGTAGGTAGTGAGGCAATGTTTGTTTCATCAAATGCATCCCAAAATTGATGTTCATTTGCACTCCTCCTGAAAATCAAATTGGAGATAATATGATTGATTTTCTAAAAAATGTGACATCCATGAAGTTTTACTTTTTGGTAACAAGAGATTAACACTTATACCTCTTTTTGTTGGAGGCATATCCAAGAAAATATACTTGATAAATTTAGAGTCAAATTTTGTATGATTTTAGGAACGCATGTGAATAAAGGATACACTCCTAAAAACTTTAAATGATATGGTAGAAGAGAAAGTTCTAATGTGAGGATAGGTAACTATCAAAACATGAATATGTGTTTTGAAGTACCGGTTTGACATTCGATTGATAACGTATGTTGCGGGAATAACTGCTTCTCCCAAAAAAAATATTTTGAAACTCAATGGAAAATCATAGTTGAGCGAGATACCTCAAGAAAATAATTGTTATTTCTCTCAGTTATCTCATTTTATTGTGGGATATCAATCTATAAACTCATATAGCTGATTCCATTTTTTGAAAGATATCACATAAAGATGGAATCAAAATATTCTATTGCATTATCAGTTTTGAGGATCTAAATTTTGCATTAGAATTAAATATGAATCATGTTATGGAAGATTTGTAATATTTGAATTGTTTCAGATTTCTCCTTTATTAGCAATACCCAAGTAGTTCTAGTGTGATGCTCAATATACTAGACAAACCATCTAGCCCAAATTTTGGGTTTTCATCGTTGAAGGTTCCCAAATATCATTGGGGTGTGAGGGTTTGTGTTTGGTCAGGGATAACTATTCTAGTATGTTTGGCAAGTTGAAAATCCTCAAATTGCTAAGAACTAGGGTTTTATTGATAAACAAATGATGATACAACTTTGTAACATAATTGAAATTGGGATGATCAAGGCGACAATGTCATAACATGACATATTTTTCGACAGACATAGATTCAACAAAATCAGAAATTTGTGGTGAAAATGGAGGAGAGATCTGTTGTGTGTCTAGAGAAAGATTTCCCTTGATATAAGCTTTGATGTATTTCAACATTGTCAACCACATTCTCGACTCCACCACCTAAAATTCATAAATATTTGAAAGAATTTAGTTATACATTTCATACCACGACTAAACATATTCATTTAAATCAAATTGCAGTCCAACTGTGTGACATAAAATAAAGGAAAGAGTAATATCTTGAGAGAGCTTCACATCTTCTTTAACAACAATTTTTTAGTGTTATCCATTTACAAGTCTGACCGATCTCGATGTAGAAGCCTCTTCATAGTTGACTAGAGCATTAATGTTTCCGGTCATATGATGAGAGGCTCCTGAATTTATGATCTAAGTTTTAAGGGTCTCTTTGGGGTAGCTGCAACTTACCCAGCTTATGCTGATAAGCTACTGATCCAAATAAGTTGTTGATCAGCAGATGATCCAGATAAGCTGACTGACTGTTTGGTTTGTGCGTTTGAAAAACAACGGATTTGTAGCTGTTTCTGGATAAATGATCATTCTGCCTCTAATTTGAATAAGTTGTGTAGCTGCTTGGCATATGCATTTGGAAAACAACTGATTTGTTGTTATTTTTGGATAAATGACCATTTCTTTTTTCCCTTCAAATTTTTAATTAGGCACGACAAACGGGATAATTGATCATATGATTCTAACAACTATACAAATGAACGCACCACCGTAAACAACAAAATTTACATAAATCACAAAAGTTTCCAATTTTTTTCTTAATGTTTTTTTTTTCTAAGCATTTCCAAACTCTATCAGAGGCCGTTGAAAACCACATATCTCACAATACTCGTAGGAAATATTCTGATTTTAACAACCAAGATTGGAATTTATAATTTGTATCATCATCAAAACCCATATTATTATGTTGAATAAAGCCATATTATTCTACGCACATGAACATAACCTTGTTTTAATAATGAATAAAATTTAATTCAATATATCTAATTACTAAACATAACCTTGCTGTTGAAGAATGGCTCGAGCCACATGAAGCTGTGCAGCTCTAATCCTACTATTCCAGGGAAAGTCTTGTTATGAATGGTTTCTATGTGTCACATTCTACACCAGTTACTAGAGCATCATTCTTCTCGTTTCCTTACAATAGATCAAGCTATCAATTCTCAACGCCTCAAACTTCTATGTGGGATTATTTATGGAATCCTTTCTCATCGGATCAGTTTGGGTATTCCTCAAGGAGCAGTTTTGATAGGACAGTAAACGATTACCATAATAAAACTCATTATTCTGTAGCTTCGAGGCGTAATTTAAAAAATTTATGCGGGAGAAATATAAAAAATAAAGCTTAAGCGTTAGATATGTAAATACATAAGAACCGGCTGGTATGTATGTAAAAGCCTCAAACCGCAGAAATACTTTCACCTCATTCTTTATCATTGCAAGATTAAAAATCAAGAAATTTTTTTTTCTTTCTGTACACAAAACCGAAAACTTGAGCGTACAGTTGCTCTTTTTTCCTCTCCCAAAATATGGCTAAACCAAATCCTGAATTGCCTCAGTAGTCAGGATTTCTCTTCCAGAGGCTGATTAAAATCAAAGGGGCTGCATCATATTTTCATAAAATTTTTTTCATCCAGTTTGGTTGAGCAATTTTTATATTTATCCTCTAAAACCTTGTTCTTTTTTGCTGAAATTCATTTCAGCATATGCTAAAATCTATTTGAGTATATGTTAAAATTCATTTGCTGAAATTTATTGAAGTCCAAGCTGAAATTATCCCTTTTAATGGCTGCATTGCAAGTTGCTAAACATAAATATTCCATATGTTGAAATTATTTTGAGAAAGTTGTATGCTCTGAAACATTCCAGTTGAAATTATTTTGAGAAAGTTGTATGCTCTGAAAATTAGATTTTCATATTGCAGAAATGCATTCATCCATGCTGAAATAAAGTCTTCATAACCACCAAAATAAACTTCTTTCTATTAAATTAAATATCTAACGCTTGAGCTTTAACTTTTATCTTTCTTCAAACAATATTTAACCTGCTAGCTCAATTTTTTTATTAAAAATCATACAACCCATTATCACCATCATTACACCCACAACCATTCACTTGCACATTAAAACAAATGAGAACAAGAACTTCTCTAAAACTACTTGAAATCATAAAAATCAATTTCTTTTTATGCTAAATAGAAGAATCAACTAATTGAAATTTGAGCAAATTACAAAACAAAGATTGTTTTTAACAAATTGCAAATAAACACAAGCAACACTCCTCCCTTCCACACGAAAGTGGCCAAGCAATGGATGTCAGTCTGCACCCACAATCACACATGAAAGTGGCCAAGCAATAGAGAGCAGGGATGGCATGGGATACGCAGTATGCCCGTTCATCCATTTTTCTAAAATCTAAATATATATATAACCTTAAATTGACATTAGATTTGTGTGGTATGTATGTAAATGCCCCTTTTTATAATTTTCTTCAAAGTAGGAGAGATTATCAGCAAAACTATATGAGATCCAACAAGGAGAATGTCGATGCTAGAAAGAAGAGAAGAGCTTCTGAAGGAGGGCTTGCAGATCGACAGAGGGGATTCTGGCGGAGGAGGAACTAGAACAAGATTTTGGTTGTAGGCAGAGTTCTAGAGGCAAAGAAGAACAGGGAAGGGGTTGCAGTAAGAGATAAGGCTGCAACAAGGTTGGGAAGGTTTTGTGCTGGGAAGGGCTTGCAGGGAGATTGATGGTTGCAGGAAAGAGGAGCCAGAAAGGGTCGGCAGATGAAGACTGCCATAGGGACAGCAGTAGAAGGCCATCGAAGGAGGGTTGACAAATGAAGGTTGTCGTAGGATTTAGATGAAGCTGAACGACGATTTAAACGAAGCAGATGGGCTAACCAGACGTGCGACTAAAGCAAATGAGCGAGACAGAGGAGAAACGAAGGACCAATTTGTTGGACTTTAGTGATTGAACAAGATAACTGACTCGTACACGCGATCTGTTTGAATGGACGAGACAACTGAGGCTAAGGCACGCAGGTAGAGCTCAATCGAGAGACAGAACGCGTGCGTACGAGCGGTGTGCGAGACTCACTGGTCTTGCGAGCTGAAGCGACGAGAAGTAGTGAGGTGCGGAGACGCCGCTGAGGACGTAGACATCTAGCTAGGTCAAAGACGTGGAGGTTATGAGGATTAGAGCATTGAGTACATCTTGACCTCCAAGATGAGTAGCGGCAATGACGGACAAAGGAGGAAAATCTCTGATACCATGTTGAAAACATGTATGAGGAAAAATTACTTCATTCAATTATTCACATGTAGGCTATATATATATATATATATATATATATATATATATATATATATCTGAATTTACAAACTTACTAAATGTATCTAGTCCAATTTAGGAAATAAAGCAAATCTCTCCTAATTTACAAATTTACTAAATATATCTAGTCTAATTTAGGAAATAAAATAATTCTGAAATAAAAAAAAAAAAAAACTTAAAATAGGAAGGGAATAAAACTAAGAAAGGTTTTTCCAGATACATACCTAATCAAATCATTTCATGATTGCGTGAAACAGCTGGCCGGTCTATCATGAAGAGGAGCTGAACTTCTCACCTTTCTACAGTTCTGTGGCGCCCTAGAATTTGGACTGCAAGAATGAGATAAAGGGAGTAAAGAAGTCGGTTATTAATTCTTTATGGCATTTTGTATTTTTGGTGAACTACAAGCCCCTAGGTTATAACCTAATAAAAAAAAGATGATTAAGATTGCTAAAAACGTACTCCGGTAAATTGGCCTAATTTCTAGCTGATTACTTCCTGAATGATCCTAGCTTTAGTCGTGCTATTATGAGAGTCATTCAAGATTGGCAAACTGCATGCATGATAAAGCAATAAATAATAGAGAAATATTTCTTAGTCAATTGGAAATGGTAGAGAATATAACATTTCTAAGTTGGAAAACCAGCAAATTTTATTAATTGCATCTCACTAAAGGATACTATAGGCCTTTCATTTATAAGTTCAAATACTACAAATAAAAAGTACTTAGCTGTTTGAAAATCTAGTGCAGAAACCTTTTCTTTAATAGAAAATTGTAATATTGGAATTGCACTAGGTTTTTAAAGAAAAGTGTAAAATCAGTCGTCTGGTGTGTAAAATCATTTCTTCCGTTTGTGCTTACTGCTGTTGCTACTGCATTTGACAAACTGCACTAGATTGTGTAAAATCACTCTTCCGTTTCTGTAAGCACAATTGTTGGATGCAATTCTAAATCAACATGCATTTTAAATTTTGCAAACCCGTCAAGTTTAATGATTCAATTTTACACACTGGGAAGAGTGAAAATGAAATAATAATTTTGTAAATTATGTTTTCTGTCTTGAAGATACAAAATTTTCTCTGATTTGCAAGTATGAAATTGGTCTTTCTTACTCTAAAAAATCCTTTGTCCATCTAACTTATCAATTTTTTGTTACTTAGTTAATAAGAGCTTTTAGTACTCCGCTTGGTTCATGTGTAGAAACGGAAGCAAAAAAATAAATAAATAAATAAATAAAAAGAGAAAAAAAGAAAAGAAAAAAAAGTGCTTTTTAACTTTAAGCTATTAAATTTCTGAAAAGTTTCATATACAATTTCTAGTGAGTTCGTACTTTCGATGAACACTTGGATAATTGTTGTTTTGAAATGCTTTTTGATGCACAATGTTTATGGTAAATATTTCAATTTACTATTTTGTATGGTTTTTTTTTATTTGGCCCTTTTTATTCTTAGGATGAACTTTTGATTGTGTGAATAAGATTTTATTGTATACCAATTTCATGAATTTGAAATGTCAGCTGGAAAGCCTCATCCTATATACAAATTTACAGGTCAGTGCCCTGGATTTCTCATGGAAACAATTATTTGTTGCTTCAACTCGTCGTGACTTATTATGGAAAGCTTGCTACAAAAATATCAAGTGAGAACTAGTCAAACTTTATGACAATGAGAAGGTTTTCAGGGTGTAAAGGGTAGATACAGGTCTTAATTCTCAGAATGAGTATTGTTTAATCTATTGCATGAAACTCTTTCTTACAACCTGATTTAGGATTCCAGAAATTTTTATATTATATTGTTTAAACCCTTTTGACTTGACCGGAATGCTTACTTTATTATAGCACCGCTACACTGGTAAAAGTTATCTTCAATATATTGTTTTTGTTTAAAGTTGAAAACCTCCCATGAATGCTGAATATTACATATTGTAGATGGATTGAAGATGATGCACTTTGTTTACCATTTGAAGACAGCTGTTTTGATGCAATAACTGTTGGGTTTGGACTGCGAAATCTGATTGACAAACAGAGAGCTATGCAAGAAATCTTTCGGGTTCTCAAGCCAGGTTTGCTCTTTCGAGCAGTCCTATCCCCTCTCACAAATTTAATGTTTCCGTGGTTTTTGGCAGGGTCGAAGGTGTCGATATTGGATTTTAACAAGACCTCTTCTTGGATAAATCAATTCCGGGTATGCATTAACAGATCGCTGAGATTCTACGGAAAAATAATAATAATTTGATTGTTGTTGAAGCGGCCTTGAAGTTTTGTTTGTTGTGTAGAAGCTCTGGAAGCTTTTTCTCATATTTGCTTTCTATACATAGGAGTGGGCGCTAGATAATGTGGTTGTTCCTGCCGCAAGTATTTATGGCCTTTCTGATGAGTACAAATACATAAAGTCATCAGTTGCAGAATATTTGACAGGTCTAAACCTGTTTTATTTTATTCATAAATTTTATTGGAAATTTTACATACATGCCACTTAATTCTTATGTATTTATATATCAAACATCCAAACTTCAATTTTGACAGACATGCAACCTCATCTATGAATGGAAAGTTGTATTTCACTTTTTTTTTAGTTAAAATAGTGGTACTTTTGATGTGACAAAGAAAGATTTGAGTGGTAGAAATATAAAAAGCAATGTTTAAGTGTTAGATATTTAAATATATTGGAATTGTGTGGTCTGTATGTAAATGCCCCATTTTATTTTGCTCTTTTGACAAATATCAAGGTTTCCGTGAAGCTATGGGTTTATTAGCCAGCTTTTTTAAGATAGCTGGTAGGAATACGAAATCATAGATCTAATAGTATTGATTCATCCTTTTTGGCTTTTGATTTTACTACGATAAGATTTAATATTTTTTTCATGTCTTTACATAAACAATTGATTTTTTTTTGTCTACTGACAATACCTTGGTCATAGTTTTTCAATTTTTCTCACCTCGTGAGATTTACATGCGACATAACTGAATTGTCCGCTAAAATTTATTCTACTTATTGTCATGTGATCTCAGATTAAGCTATTTTTTGTATACGTAAAAGCATGGAACTTGATTTCATGGTGATAGAAGATTAATTATTTCAGTAAAAAAAATGTCTGCTTGATTGTACTCTCATACCGCATCATTACTGTTTGCACTTCGCAATTATGCTACTCTAGAACAAGTTCAATATAAATTTTTGAGTAGTTTCTTTGGTAAAAAAGATGGCTTTAAAGAACAGATTACTAATAGCTCAATTAGTAACGATAAAAGGTTATTTGTTTAAGGTTTGTTTGGGATCACTTTTATTTTATTTTTTATATTTATTTTTGTTTTTATTTTAAAAATATGTTTGTTTAATGATTTTTTTGCATGTTTTTATTTTTTATTTTTAAAAATAACTAAATATACTATATCATTTCAGACATGTTTTGTTTTCCATCAAACTTAAAAAAATATATAAAAATAGAAAAAACAAAAACAAAATCTCTGAAGTGATCCCAAACAGTCTCTTAGTAAATCAACATGTTTTGTATTATTAAGCAGACCAGATGCCATACCACAAACAATCTCACACGCCTAGCATTAAAAGAGTAGGCTGAGTTTTTTGAGTTATTTGAGATCTTCATAGTCCTACTGTTAGCATCAAGGTTGATACTCTCTTTTTTAATGTTTTTCTATGATCCTAGTGCTTAAATAGGTAGTCTGGGATGAGAAGCTTCTTTGCTTGGCATGAGATGAATGATTTGTAGTGTGTTAAATATGGCAAGATAAAGTTGTAAATTAAGCAATATTAGAATATCATTGTTCGTGATTTGGACATTCAAGGTGTTGCTTCCATCTTGTACTGAGTTCAAGGAATTCAGAGGCATAAGAGATGTCTTACTAAGGCTCTCTTGAATTGTATACAAAATTCTCTTTTTATCATTTTGATTACCTTAATTAATTCAATTAGATTGTTTAATGATTCGAGATTTTTTTTTATAATGATTGAGAATTAATGATCATATTAATCAATGCCCTTCATCCTAGGCTTAGAAGTGCGTCTATTCAATCACATATGCCTTGAGAATACCTATGAAAATTTTTTTGAGTTATAAATACATTGTATGTTTCCATCACTTGCTTTTTCACCCCAGGCTAGATCTATTAGGTCATCAATTACTCCCACTTAGGTTGAAATCTTTAGATTTAACCTAAATTGACTTTGATAACTATTCAACCAAATGGACAAGACTTGGTCTCCTGGCTATAATCTGCGAAACAGCGAGAATGTGTGTTATGCAATCAAAATGTAATTTCTTCAAACTAATATTTTGAAGTATTAATGGAATTTTGATTCCATTGAACTATTGGAAGGTGAATTTTGACGGTGACGGTGTGATAAATGATAAGCCAGTGATTAATGTGAATGTTTTAGATTTTCAATGATAGTTTTGCAGAATTTTATGTCATATGGTGCATTTTTATTTTGAGAGGGAGAAGAAGCGAACGAAATAGGGGGGAGCTAGAGGCGAGAGAAAAAAGTTAGTTTTTCTCTGTAAAGAGAAGCGCTTGAAAGAGGTAGAGGCGAGCTTACTTACCTAAGAGTCGAGCAAGCAGCGTCGAGGGAAGCGGGGGAGGGCTCCTGGGATCGTGTGGCTTCAGTAGTTGCGGTGAGTGCAACTAGGGCAAAGAGAAGGGTGCGGGCAGAGGGCTTCAACTGAGCCCTAACAAAGAAGGGGATGCTGCAATTGAGCAAAGGAGGAGGCGAGTGCGAGAGAAGATTCTTTGCGCACAATGACATTTGATCCCGTGTGATCTAGCCAAAGAAGAAAGGGAAGGGGGAGCGTGCGAGAGCCGAGTTAGGCCGAGTCTTTTAGAGAGGTTAGGATTTTAATTAAATGAAATAAGTATATTATAAATTATTAATAATGGGGTTTAATGAAGTTGGGATTCTACCTAGAGAAGTTTCGCTTTGATTTGAGAAAAGATAGTGGCAATAAAGAAAAAGAAAGTATTTTATTATATTAATAAAATCATTATAAGTATTAATTTCAATGATTAAACTTAAAGTTCAAGTATTGAAATCTTAATTAATTAATATAATTCAATTTGCTAATTGATAATTAAATTAATAATAATAATAAAATTTTGTAGCTTGAATATTTTATACATTATAGGTGATAACTTGGAAGTGGTGATAAACATTAAAAGCAAAGAAAATCATTCGTGATTAAGGTGAGTACTCATAATTTTAATCCATAGTAATAATTTGTTTTTAAAATTTTTTGCAGTTGATGATATTTTTGCGTGCTTTATTCTGATTGAGATATTCTTTTCTTTATTGGTCAATTCGTTACAAATGTTATAGCTACTTATTTTCATGCATCTAGTGTTTGTTTTATATAGCTTGTTGAATTGAATGCTATGAATACTTGAATGATATGTTTATGTTGATTGGTTGTATATGCTTGACTGACTATGATTGAGTCATCCATTGATGCTACTAGTGAGGGAGCACTAAGGTACTCATGCACGTATATGAAAAAATATATTGATATTGATATGTCTTAATTAAGGCTGTCAAAACGGCTTGTTGTTTGCGAATAGCTCGCGTTCGGCTTGTTAAGAAACTCGTGTTTGATTCGTTCGCTAAGTTAACGAGTTGAACACGTACAATATGAAAAAAGATTTGTTCGTTCGTGTTCAGTTCATTTTGGCTCGAAATATATATATATATATATATATATATATATTTTTT
>NW_018164951.1:1562555-1566548 GCF_001263595.1 Phalaenopsis equestris | reverse complement strand
TATATCTTTGATGAGTAGTATTTTTAAAAAAATTAATTGACTAAAAAGGCTACAAATATTTATAATCAATTTAAAAGATTAATTAAGAAAATATAATAAAAATTATTAAAATAGATTCAAATGATGTTTTAATATAAACAATAATTTTTAAATCTTGCCCCAACCCTTAACATCTTATGATCTTAACATCTTATGACTATGTGCTTAGGGTTGTCAAAACGACTCTTTGTTTGTGAACTGCTCGTTTTGACTCGCTAAGCAAAAAACCCGAACACGAACACACTTTTTGAGCTCGAAATATAAACGAGCAGAATAGGAGCTAAGCTTGGGCCGCGTGTTGGGCTCGTTTACACCCCTATTCTTAATTACACAATTTTTAGTCGTGTTCCATTGATGTTTGTACATATATAAAATGATATTGATATGTTATTAATATAGTAAAGTTCTTTGAATAAAATTAAATATTTTTATTGATTTATTAAACGCTTGACTGACATGTATATTGCTTCATTTTCTCTTGTATTAGTGTAGTTTTTAAGCATAAGTATTCACTGACTTGTTTAGTTCACTGTTATTTCTGAACTAACTTTTCAGGTTAATTAAGTGATTAAAAAATGAACGATAAATGAGAAAACATTTATAGAAGACGCGGATAACCGATAACGAAGTAATTTAATTATATTATTTTAATTTATTTCGATTAAAGACTCTTTCATCAGTTAAATAGTAGCTGAATATAGAAAATTTAATTCACACCGTTCGACCGTCTGTTCCCGCCTTGGTTAGTTACAAGCCCCGGGCCGGGTCGTGACATTAAATCTTATTGAAACAATTCTTAACCAAGCTCCTTGGGTGATGCAACACAAGAGGGAATGTTTGCAAACATCATTCTGCATTTATCTCTCAACAATTATTTTCTCTATTTTTTTCCTCTCCCACCTCTTTGGTTGGCTTGTGTGCTGTAGAATTATGGATGAAGTGGTTTACTGTCCTTTCTCATACTACTGTTACCGTTGCTAGTTTTCTACATGAATTCCTTTTGTTGTTTGCCTTCACGGATTGTTGCTTTTGTCTCCAATCCACAAGGGAAACTGGGAGGATCAGCTGCTGTAGAGAACTTTTATTGCCATCTATAATTTTCCAAAGCTGAATTTCCACAAGGAACATGACATTTGATAGATTGAGGTGAAACTTGTGAAAAAAATGAGGCTAAGTTGTGTAATGCCTGTAAATATAGAGAGAGGGAGCGAGAATGAGAAACGGAGCAAGGGAGAGCAACTTGGGCTATCAATTTGGCTCGTTGTTCGTGAACAGCTCTTGTTCGGCTTTGTTAAGCAGCTCGTGTTCGGCTCGTTAAGCAGCTCTTAAGCCTAACGAGTTGAACACGAGCAAATTTTTTAGCTCAAAATGTAAACGAGCCGAACACGAACAACAGTTTGTTAGCTCGTTTCGGCTTGAAATGGCTCGAAAAAAAAAATTATATAACTTTTTATATAACAATATATTACATATATTATTTATATAATAATATATTATATATATTTATGTCTAAGCTTAAATCATAACACCTCATGTGGCAATGTGGTTAGTGTCTTCTTTTGTATAGATTTGATCCATGTTCGAATCACACAATTTACATCTATTTTTCTCAATTTTAGTTTAACGAGCCAATTTCGAGCAGAACACGAATATTTAAATCGAGCCGAACACGAACACACTGTTAACGAGCCGATTTTGAACACGAGCTATTTCGAACAAGCCGAACACGAGCCAAGCCTGAGCTCGCTTAAGCTCGGCTCGTTTACAGCCCTAAGAGCAACACCGACATCAAGAGATTTAGAGCGAGTGAGCCGAGGAAGTGATGGCATAGGCTTGAGCGTTAAATCTACCAAGACCTCAAGCAGATGCATACATAGCTACCATGACTTGAAGCATAAAAAGATAGAAATTAAAGTTGGTAATTTTGTATTTTTAGAAGTTAGGCATTTTATTGACATTACTATATTTAGCCATTGTGGGAAGTTGTATCTTTGATATATCTTAACATTAGAAAAAATAGAAATGATTGATAAATTTGTATGCATATTAAAATTATCGGTATATATTTTTAATATGCAACATAGGTGTTGATGGTTAGAAAATAATCAAAGTGCCACAGAATTAAATTGATGTACAAAATACTTTGACACAGCCTTTTTAGAATTATGGATGATCAGGGATGAACTGCAAAAAGTTGTTATTATGTTTTTGATGACTATATGAATACTAATTCTCCATGGAGAGTTAATTGCACATCGAAAGAGTTAATGCAATACATACCACTAATTAGGCTGATTTAGCCCGTAAAATTTCAATTTGCTCTAGGCCAATTAGGAGTAGACCATTATAGAATTAAATTGGACCTACTTTAACGTCTCCTAAGGCCTATTTTTTATTGTTTTCAAAATTTTCTTCTTTTTTAAGTTGATTTATTTTTTAAATTTAATTATTCTCTTTACAATATATGATAAATTTTTTTGTTAGGGTTGGATTTAATTTCAAAAAGAAATAAATTTTGAATATAAATTATTTATGCTTGTCCTCTTTATTTTGAGGTATAGGGAATGATAATTTGTATTCAAATTGAACATTGATGAATGAAATTTGATTGTTTGTGAGGCCAGTTGAGTACTCCTTAAATCCAAATTATCTGATCAAATTGTTCCAAATTATGCACCCAAATTTCTTCCTCTCCCAATCTCCATCATTGATTCAGCATTCCTTGAACAAAATTGCCTCAAAGCTCCTATGCTCTAGCTGTTGGAGTTGCATAATTCAGCCTCAAGAATTGGCGTTGCCAGACCTTTCGTTTAATATCATTTCCCTGGTTCTTATCTAACGTATATATGTTCTTAACTCACAGGAAAGGAACTGGAGAAACTTGCTAGAGAAGTGGGATTTTCTGATGCTAGGCATTATGAAATCGCTGCAGGGCTTATGGGGAACTTGGTTGCTACTCGATAGCTGCTAGAACGCTTTATCTTACATTCATCACAAGAGCTATAAAAAGGTATTATAATTCAGTTTCCGGTATCCTTACCAATAGAGTCTGCTAGGTGATGAACTGTTTTCTTTTTTTAGTTATCATGTATTGGTTTGATGTTTTCTTATGAATTTATTGGGATGGCGTAGTGCACTGTTAGAACATTTTTTTTTTTTCCGATGAGACAATGTTATGTTAATAACTCCAACACCAAGTGCTATAATTGAAGTAAAACGAGGCATATTTTGTCTGTTACAATTTGGATGCATAGTTTGTCTGTTACTTGAAGGACTAAAGGCTTTAAATTATAGGATTTAAATAGTCCTATTACTTAAGATCATAATTAGTAGGGAAATAGCATTTAATAAGAATAATATGATTTGCATAAAATCTAATAATGCAATTAGTTCTAGTCAATATGAAGTAAGAAACTGATTAGAAGAAAATATGAAATAAGCTGGTGTCTTCCAAAATCGAAGCAGATAACCAGGAAGCATCTCAGTTTGACTCAAACCATAATAAGCTGACAGAATAACCATTGTATCAAGAAATTGCACCTATTTACATCTTATCAAGAGTTAGATAAAAAGTTATTACAAATAATGAAATAGCAATATTAAAAGCTAGATTAGTAGCGAAATAATATCTTCAAAAGAAGAGAATAGAGTACATACAAATGTTCTCACTTGTAGTAAAACATGCCAGTTAGAATATTAATCAGACAGGTGGCCTATTTTGATTGGGAGATGGAGCAGCGATATATCAAAACAACCTTCCTACAAGCTGCTATTTTTTTTTTCTTTGGTTTTGTGGTGGTTCAACTTATTGAAAGTTAGCAGATTGTGATTTTATCTAAAGCTGAGGCAGAATACATCGTAGCAATAGAAGCCATGAAAGAAGCTTTGTGGTTCCATGGACTGTTGGAAGTAGGGCTGTAAACGAGCCGAGCTTGAGCGAGCTCAGGCTTGGCT
>NW_018164951.1:1526291-1562535 GCF_001263595.1 Phalaenopsis equestris | reverse complement strand
TCGTGTTCAATATCGGCTCGTGCTTGAAATCGACTCGTGAACAGTGTGTTCGTGTTCGGCTCGTTAAATTAAAGTGAAAAAATAAATGTAAAGTGCTCGATTCGAATCAGGACCAATTGAATATAAAAGAAGGCGCATACCAAACGAGCAGTTATGTTTTAAACTTAGATATAAATATATAAAATATATTATTATATTAATAATATATGTAATATATTATTATATAAATAATTATATGTATATATTTTATTTCGAGCTAAAACGAGCCGAACACGAGCGAACAAAGAGTTGTTCTTATTCGGCCCATTTATAATTTAAGCTTTAAAAACTTGTTCGCGTTCGGCTCATTTACTTAACGAACGAGCCCAACACGAGCTACTTAACGAGTTGTTCGCGCTTTTTTGACAGCCCTAGTTGGAAGATCTAAAGGATAGAATAAAATTACAATCATGCTCTCATATATCCATATGGTTGTTCATTTGTGCTATAATTCATTTTTTCTTGGGAAGACCAAACATGTTCATTTGAGGTTTCGTTTTATAAGACGTTGTTATTAAAGGCAACATGAAGCCTAAGAAGAAATGAAGATGGTGATTGTTTTTGTACTCTTTGGTGTCATTCTATTTGGTATGAATAGGATTTTTGTCTTTTTGTTCTCTTTGGTATTGATAGTATTTCTTTATTTGCATCCTTATGTGAAATTTGATTGGATTTGATCCTTAGGTCTCGTTAGCATCACTTCTTTTCTTTTCTTGTTATTTCTTAAAAAAATTTGGCTGATATTGCAATTTATATGTTTTTATTGTGTTTTCGCACACTCAAAAACATTTTAAAGATGTTTTCTAGTTTCAAATTTATCATCTTTTTCATCCCGAATATGCATAGCGTTGTTAATGATTTGATTTCGAGTGGGTTGGCTCAAAATCGGTCAAAAAAAAATTTTTTTTTGATTCAAAATTTTGGCTTGTTGCCTGGCTTGTTTATTTTGATCCAATCAAGATCCAAGCTAAAATTCAAATCAATGTTCGAGTGATTAATAATCTTTGAGCTAAATTCACTTAATTCACATCTCTAACATTTTTAGGGCTGTTAACGATCCGATTTCGAGCCGAGTTAGGGTTGGCTCGAAAAATATTCGATTCAAAATTTCAAATCATAGCTCGGCTTGTTTATTTTAATCGGATCTCAATGCGAGCTAAAATTCAATTCAATTTTTGAGCTATGAACCAAATTACAATAGAGAACCTGAGGAAAACACATAAAAAAAATTTATGGGGAAGTATTGTTTCTCAGTTACTAGCTTGCTTGCTCGTCTGATATGATCTCAATCCGAGCTAAAATTTAAATCAGTTTTTGAGCAATGAACCAAATTACAATAGAGAACCTGAGGAAAAAACATATAAAAAAAATTTATGGGGAAGTATTGTTTCTCAGTTACTAGCTTGCTTGCTTGCTTGCTTGTCTGATACCGCAGAAATAGCACATAAAAGCCGACTCATGTCATAGAAATTAAGAAAGCGTCTTCCCATAAAAAACTACACCAACTTAAATCGCAAAAAGGCCAGATCCATACACCAACCAACCTGCATGAACGTAAAACATAATTTCAGCTTATTGAAGTATATATATATATATATGTAACCTGAAATAAAACACAATTTAGTATGTTATAACACATTTAATTTTTTTAAAAAAAACTCAAAATAATTTTTAAATGTTATGAATATTTTAAAAAATAAATTAATTTACTTTTTAGAATAAAAATTAGCAGAATTGAAAAACTATATTAAGTGTTTTTTTAAATAAAAATAAAAATAAAATAAAATTGATGTAAATAAGGTCCGTATTAAACTAAGGAATAAAACTTACATACCTCCAAGAACACCCATATGAATGGAAGCCCGCTTGATGATGAAGCCTTCAGAAATCCCTGTACAAATCATAATGCACAATATACATATCACAGGTAAATATTATATTTAAAATTCAAGTCATTAAAATACTATATTTATTATTTTAGATGATTAGCATGTAAAAATTTTAAAAAATATAAATAATTTATAATGAAATACAACCTTCTTATCCATACCTGTAGATTCACAAGTAGACGAAGAATTCCATGCATAAGACCCACCACCGCAAAAACAGAGCCTCCTCGGCATCACCCCACCCAAACCCTCATCATCCCCCACCTCCTCCGCGTCGTATCCACACGATCCCCCCGAAAGCTGACACGCGCGGCAGCCCTCCTCATCTTCGCCAGGCACCGAATAAGCCACGCGAATCCCATACAGCCAATCCCCCGGCCCTCTCGCCCTCACCGGCGCAACATTATAAGCGCTACTATACGCCGCACACCTCAGCCTCGTCAAATTCACCTCCTTTATATCCCCCGCCGCCACCGAGCAGCACTCTTCCGCTCCGTACGCCGGCCATGACCTCCCCTCCGCCTCCCACGCAGGACAACGATAGTAGTCCTCGCACCCCATCCCGGATACATTTCGGCAGAGGGGGAAGGCGAGAGGGGAGCAATCACTTTGGGGCGGGGGGGGAGGGCGGGGGGGGAGTCGGGGGGGCAGCCGAGGAGGAAGAAGACGTTGTCGGGTGCGGGGAGGAGGAATTGGGAGCGCCATGGGTTGGGTATGAAGCCGCGGGGAGGGGAGGGATTGGGGGAGAGGGAGTAGCAGTGGGACATGGTGGGGTCGTTGAGGGTGAGGCGGCGGAAGGGGTAGTCGATGGAGAGGACGCGGTAGGAGCCGGAGGGGATGTGGAGGAGGAGGAGGTTGTTGATGCAGAAGAGGAGTTGGTGGAAGATGGGATGGCCGCACCCGGGTTGGATGCTGAAGGGGTAGTCGATGGTTATGTTTCCGCAGTAGGATCTGCAGGTTGGGGACGAGGGGGTTAGGGGGAATGAGGAGAAGAGGAGGAGGAGGAGAGTTGGTGGCGTGAATGGTGCTGTTGGGGAAGGTGGAGCCATGAGAGAGTAATTTGTTTAGATTGATTGGAGGAGTGGTGCAAAAATTAAGTTGATTGATTGAAGTGGATTTCATGAGGTGGGGGATGATGAAGGGGGGTGGGGGAGTGAGGGAGCATATTCGTTGCTTGCTCAAAAATGTTTTACACAGGTTAGCTTTGGGCTTTTGGCCGGGAAATTTTTATTTTTATTTTTATTTTTTATTTTTTTGAAGTTTACATATATACCACACAATGCATGTGTATTTACATATCTTATGGCTCAAGTTTCATATTTATATTTATAAAAGTCTGATCTATATGAAAATGTGTATTTCATTTTTAAAAAGAAAGTGGTGTGATATTTTTGATGTGGTGTTATGGATGTTTAGATGTCAAGTATGTTAATATATGAGTGCACTTTGTACATTAAAAATATGTTTGCACTGATCCGGAGGAGATTCATCAGTTTAAAAATGAAGAGTATGACAAAGGAAGACCCATTGACAGAAGTCAATTATGCTGAGCCAATTGGGTCACAGAACAATTAAATGATAGACTTATACATGTAAAACACCAAGAATATCTTGTACAATCCTATTTAAAGGAAGAACAAAAATATAACATCACCATATTGTATCATCTCCCCTGTAAATAGAGATATCATTTTATGAATAATGCATGACATATTTTAATTCATTACTGTTTACTCATCTCTCTCCTTACGCTCAATTTCTTGGGTTTTATTGACAAACAAATCATGATTCAACAATAAAAATTCTGTAATATGTATGTAACTGCCCCCTTTTTGAGTTGTATATGCAAATGCATGAATTTTATGATATGTATTTAAAGCCCCATTTGTACATACATATAACATAATTTTTAAGAATTTATATATCTAACACTTAAATTTTTATATTGATTTACATCGTCATTTTGCTAAATTATATCAAAATCTTTGCATCAAAACAAATCAGTTATAGTGTTTTACTAGTAAATATAAAGATCTAAACTGGACAGGTGAATATTAAAAAAAAAAAATTTCTGTAATAGATATGTGAATCTCGCATGCCTATAACTTTATTTCTATGCATCTGCATACTTAACATTTAAACTTTAATATTTATTTATACATGAACTTGACTTTTACATCCCATAAAAAGACTGCTTGCAAACTTCTCCATTGTTGAACCATATTTGATAATCCATAATCCATAATCAATAATCCATAAAATGTTATAAATGTAAATATCAAACTTTATGTGATTGATATGTAAGTACTTCAGAATTGTGCAGTATGCATGTAAATTTCCCTAAATCATTATGATTATTTAGATAACCACTAGTTTTTAATTAACATAAAAATACCACTAAAAACATTAAGCAAGCAGGAAACTTTTTCTCTTTTTTTTTTTCACTTGTAAAAACAAATAAAAATTCAACCCAACTAGAAGAGTCCGACACAGCTCCTGTAATCATGCCCAACAGAGGAAACTAGAGGCCAACAAAGCAATCATAGAGATACAAAACAAAGAAAATATAGCTGAAAATTGAACACACTCCTTCCAATCACATGCTTAAGAGCAAAAGATCTTCACTTCAATGCTTTCACATACAGTACTTTTAGTTCAGAATGAATAAACATGCAGAAAAAAACCAACTTCCAGCACCTCTAAAGCATAATTAACTCTATTTCTCCCGAACCCATATAGTCCTAGAATATGTATTCTATGACTATATAACACCCACAAAACTTGAATCTTTATACAAAAGAATGGAGTATAGATGTGGCCGAACGGTCGGGCTGATTGTTGAGTCTGCCTTCTTTAATGGCCAACAGAATCCTCTGGATATTTCATCAGAGCAGAGGTTCTCTTTGGACTTCAGAATTGTCTAATAGAACTGGGAGAGAGAACCGCTCATTGTCACAAGGCGCAGAAATGGCTGGGTTGCCTCTTCTAGCTTGCTGGATAATGGGACCCAGGAAACCATCTCATAAGCAAGTAGTGCTTCAGTTTAATTATTAAAGAGAAGACGGCATAGCAGGGGACGTGCAAAACCGCGACGACGAAGTACCTATACAAGCAAGAGAGGCATCATAAGCTCCTGTGTGACTATTTGCGCGGGCGGGATGGGGGATTTTTTTTAATATGGGCTGAAATAAGTTCCTAGAGAGGATTATTTAGGCCACAACTTAAAATTTGGAGACTAAATTGACACTTTTATAGAGTCTGGGACTAAAAATGGCTCTCCACAACACAGTTCTGTAATATTTGAAAAGATAATAACTAGAAAGCATTTGTTAGCAAAAAGACCATACCAGATAGGGGCATGGGCTGATGACAAGTCAAGAAATGGATAGGGCCACCTGGATGAATGAAAATCAAACAAACAAAAATTTAAACGAGGAGCCATGCATTACAAAAGCTTCAAAATCAAAGTTAAGAGTAAAAAATTACCAGATTGATTTGCAAATATGGAAGACCCACTGAAAAATTACATAAATTGACGTCCATAACAAGAAATATGCAATTCGGAATGAAGAGAATTGCTAATAAAAATCATAAAAAGAAAGGATCAAATATGTAAAGTTACTAGCAATTCTTTGAAAATAGCATAATTGATCATTTGGCTAAAGGAAAGAAAAAAAGTTTTACCAAAGAATTCAACGCAGCGTCGCCAAGGAGGAAGACTGCATTTATTGAGTGCATTCCTATTTGTAGCTGCAATGGAGATCAACAAATAAGATTTTTTTTTTTTTCAATATGGCAATAGAAGTTGGGTTTGGGTAAGGCTTGTAATAACAATCATGCACATGTAAAATTTTTCTTTTTTTTTATTTCTATAATAAAATGAAATATTTTCTACTTTCCTTCATTGCCTTTGCTATTAGTATCTAATTCATATCATTTTAAGAACTTATTTGAAGACTAGTTTCGTAATGGGATCATTCAAAATCTCATGTTCAGGTTCCAAGCCACTACCTCAACTAATTTGAATCTACTAAAAAATTATGATTACAGAAATAACAATAAGTACCAGCATGAGAATTCCACACAAAATTCAAAATAGTTGATCTCAAGGTGTGAAGATAAACAACTAAAACTGCCAACAAATTTTGATTTATAAAATTGTCTAGAGAGCATGAAGCAGAAGGTCATAAACTGAATTTTACTTGGCAAATTATAAATAATGATAAGATGTAAAGATATTTGGTTTTTCTTGTACACAAGAGCATTGTCTCCTAAGGATTCTTATTATTCAAGCCAGAATAAGGCAATGAATGCAATTAACAAACACTTCATTTACAGGAAATGGATACTTACAAAATTGAGGTCATAATCTTTCACAGCTAGAAACGGAAATATGATAAGCCAAAAGACAAAATCTGTAAGCATGACAGCACCTGCATTCGTCTGTTCACAGTTAAAAGAGACACATTAGTTAACCAGAACAAGCGCAAAAAATATTAAAAAACCTTTCTCCATCTGCTTTTTTAATGAAATATAATAAAAGTAACAGTAGTAGTAAATTAAATGAATAAAATCCACAAAAACTCATGAGATTGGAAAGCGCCAAATGTATCAAGAGGTTTGTGGACACAATTAATCAATTATCGAAAACACCAAACCTGATGTAACACATTTGATATTCAAAATATGTTAAACCTCAGAGTTAACAAACAAACAAGGTATGGTGTGGCAAATCCAAGAAAAAAAAAATGCTTGTGCTGTTTGAATTTTATTTTTTGTTTTTTTTTCAATCTAAAGTCCTATAAACTATCATTCAATCTAAATCAAACTATATTTTCACTAGGCATGTTATGGTCATATACAGCAAAGATGCTTACCATTTATTATCGCGATATTATTTTGTATTTTTATTTTATTTTCCCCTCTTTTTATCAGTATATAGACAAGTTATCCAAATAAAGTTGAATGACCATAATTCATCAGCAATATCCCAACAGGTCATCTTCAATGAAATTATATGAAAATAAAATCATAATCTCGAAAAAAAAAAGTAATTATTTCATGATCAAATGAAAAAGAATAAACTTTGACACATATCTAAATCAATTTCTTCTCCTCAGAGTACCTGATAGATTATCTGGAAGAGATATCCACCAAACCCTGCAATTTTTCGATTGATTTGGTTACCTTGGAACATAGGAGTTTTCATTGTATGAGAGCGATTTGGAGTTTCACAATTTATGGTTGATATGGTTGAGCTGTGCTCAGAATCCAACCTCATACGTTCAATCCTATCACCAGAAACTATATTTATGTATTGATAGCACCCATAAGCAGACAGCAACAAGCCAAGCTAAAAGAAGAGGGCCAAAATGAGCATCGTGCACATGTTAGAATAAGCTTTTCAGAAGAAAATTCAAAAGATCGGATGTCATAACTGAAACCATCCTTACATACAAAAGGAGTAAAGTGCTAAATTAGTTCCGACTATTCTCATGGGGTTATTTTAGTCCCAGAGTCTATAAAAATATCAAATTAGTCCTCGTATTCTTTTAATATGTAATGAAATAGTCCCCAGAGAGGAATAATTTAGACTATTGAAAAAGTATGGGACAAAATTGACACTTTTATAGACTCCACGACTAATATGACTCCCAACAAAGAATTCGGGGACCATTTTGACACTTTTTTTCCATACAAAATCTAAGAAAACTCTCAACCTACCCCAAAATAAATCGTGACCAGCATGAATGTCCACCTGTGACACAGAAGATCATATCATAACATATAAGAGATGGGATAATAAATTTTAAATTTTCAGAAAATTTTAACGTTTTTAGCAACAAAATTGTCCAAAAAAAGAAGGCAAGTTCTTTATCATTTGTAACAGAAATCCTTAACAAAAGCTTTAAGAGTATCATCAAATGCAGCAATGTTTTAACCAGAGAGACAGCTGCTATCATTTAGATGTAAAACAGGAAGTTCCTTCAGAAGCTGTTAGGAAGAATCTTACAATCATCAATAACGTTCCATTTCTTTATGCACAATCACATTTGAAGTAAAATGTCAACATAATGAAAATCAGAAGAATGGAAAAAGAATTAGACATGTTCACTAAATAATTTCATTTTAAAAATTAAATTTAGTTTGCTGCGTAAGAGGCTAATATGTAAGGCAATTACTACCGTTGCAAGTACCTATTAATCATGCAGACTTAAAATTTCTGCAAGATAAAATCTTTATGAGAAATGGTTGAATCTTCTCCTTGAAAAGAAATATTCGATTAATCTATCTAAGGGTGCAATGAGAATTATACACCCCATATTCATGTAGGCCAGATTGATCAAAATATCATGAGTGTCTAAACCTGGTCAAAAGCCGCCAATTATGAACCTAACTCGATACTCACACAAGGCCACAAGTCACCCATAAAATAAACTTAATCCTCGGTACTCAGCCATTGATCACACTTGGTCGAGTAGCCTATAAGGAAGCTATTCTCTTATAATACTCACCAGGGGACTGAGACTATTCATCCAAATAGCTCGTCTAAAGTACTAAGGGTCCATTTGGCTTCAATTTTGATTTTTTTTTTTTACCATTGTTTTTGAAATCATGTTTGGAGAGCATAATCTTTATATGTTTTTTATTTTTTGTTTTTAAAAGTAAATCACCTTCTTTTTAAAAACACTCAAAATACTTGAAAGATGTTTTGAGTTTTTTTAAAAACACCTATCACAATCGAAAGTGTTTTAAATTAAATCAAAAGATAAATAAAAAAACATAAAAAACAAAAAAAATGTGATATAAAAAAATCCTAAGCAAGTGAGGGTTCATAACAGAAGAACTTGTTAATGATACTTGCCCACAACTAGAAACTTGATTGAAGTTTTTACATCAAGGTAGTCAACCAAACCTTTTAGAAATGTAGTGATCAAAACTGAGCCCAATCATGTATTTTTCTCACAATTTTACCATGTTGGCTTCCATGTATTACCGAACTTGGCTCTCATATAAATAGCGAGTTAATTATCAAGCTTGAACGTGACATAGAACATCATGTTACCGGAGATGTATTTTTAAAAACCTTTTAGCAGTTCTCATATTTTAAATGGAGCATTTCCAGCCCCTTAGATTTTGAGTACTTGTTTATCACTCAATTCATTAGCGCCCAAAAGCTACTGAAAACTGTTCGAGTCACTTTGTCATTTTGTGGCGCAACTCTGGTGAGATATGGTGGGAATCCAAGGTTTTGACAATGTTGTCGTGTTGGCAATGCTAATAGTAAAGCCTTTGAGAATGTTCCTTCTCCTATGCATTCAACTTATTATAACCCAAAACATTTGCAAGGCTTTTGGAATTTGCCAACAATTGAATTAATGTAGAGTGTAATTGCATGGGAACAGCCTTCCCCTTTAAATGCGCAAATATAAGACAGGAAGAAACTTGGCGACACCCCCAATATGCCACATAACAATAGATGGCGTAAGCCAACTTAAATTACCATCGCTAACAGCAGCAACAAGAACATCACAACACAGGTTTTTATTCTGAAAGGACAGATTGGGGCCATTTGACCAATTACAATGCAAGATGGAAGGAATCATCTCTACAATGGCACTATCTGCTTATACTCTAAGAGTATCACTCATCGAGGTTATGAATGTGTCTTAAGATGAGAAGTACTTGGTGACAGTCTCCGCATTTCAAGAGCAACACTTTATACCTAAAAATAATAAGTATTGTATTTTTATGAGAACAATAAGCATTAAACAGAAGTATACTGGCGCCTTCAAAACTTGCTAAAAGAGCTCAATCCTATTGAGAAACTGAAATAATTGATCCTTGTTGGCTCAGGATGATATCACAACAAGGCATCAATAGTGTATAATTTAAACAAACATTCTTCTAGATTAGGTCATTCACATTCTAGCAGTTGTCCCAATGACTCTTGGAGAAGTTAGAGCAGAGGTGTCAAGTTAGGAAAGCCTAAAATGTTTCTAATCGGGAGGGTTGCATTTCTTTGGATTTATCAGTCAACTTCATGATGTTGAAAAACCTATCACTAAAAACCTTTTAGTTATGTCATCTTCATTACATCTCCGATTCTCAACAATCATTTTGCTAGCATTCCCATTGACATTGAATTTTTTTAACATCATTTTTATATTAGTTTGATAAAGTTAATTTTGATTTTCTTAAGTTGACATATACTGATAGGCCCCTTTACGACTTCTTTTGTGAGCGCGGAGAAATTGAATTTATGATCATGCCAATGTCATCAGAGTTAACACACCAATGACCTCTATTGTCATTACTCACACTGAGAAAAAGCAATATGCACCAAAACCATCAAAGTGTATCTTTGGAGCCATGTTTTGGAAGATTCTAAGTTTCTTGATTACTGCTGAAGATACCAAAATGCATTGGACAATATCAAGGCATCTTAATTATGTGGGCCCAACAGAAATTGAAAATTCAGCTCTAGTAAGTAATGAATTCACTGTAAAAATTTAGGCAATTTGTAGTATTAAGAGAACTTATCATACTAAAGTTTGCAAGGAATTGGACAATTTCAAAGTATACAGAGAATTCATCAACACAAGAATATGCTAATTTGTTATTTGATTATGCTAGGAGACTCGTCCCAGGAACTTATTATGTCTTTGAAAATTTGGGTTTAGAAGAATTTGATAACTCAAAAAATTGTTGGAGAATTCGATCTTTAAGACAGCATCTGATTTTCCTACTTGAAGACAAATAAATTCAACAGATCTTAGTGACTTGGATAAAAAATGGGAAAACTAATTTTTTTATATGCATGACCAATGAAGCAAGAGATTGACTAACATGAGTAGACGACTAGAGTAATAACTACTTAAGGCCAAGTCTAAAAGTGAGAGACATGGCTTGTAAATGAGTTAAAAGCCTCCAGTGCACGCATAATATACACTTAATGAAGTATTAAACCTAACCTTGAAAATGAGCTTTACTCAAGAAAAAAAAAACAAATCTGATGAACTTAAACTAGTATTATATGCATTATTCTTTATCATTTAAACTTCTAGCAAACTAGGAATCTTTCAGTTAACATGTTATTCTTAAATGATTTATATTACTTGATAATCTATGGAATCCTTTAAAGTGACAAAAAAAATTTAAAAAAAAACATCACTCTAAATCTTGAAAGTTTCTAAGAATGGATTCATGTATTAGAAACCAAACTCCCCAATTGTACAAGATTAGTAGTGAGTTTTAAAAATGATTATCCCTATAAGGATGAAAGTTATGGCATTAAGGAGAAACCCATCCATATAAGACAAATAACTAGTCCAAATAAGATGAACTAGTTAAAGGATGATAATCGATTAAATAAGAGTTGACAATGGATCACACAAACATTTAATTTTATTCAAGTCAATGAAGTGAAAATTTTAATTATACAAATAAGCAGTCATATTTAAAAATTTCATAGCTTAAAAAATAAAACTTAATATAAAGATTAAAAGTGATAAATTATTTCATTTCCTCAAAATATGTACAATTCTCCACTAATTAATACTTCATGTCAGAATAAAAAAAGAAAAAAAAAATTAAAAAGGCAAAACATCTTGTCTAACTGATTGGCGATATTGATCATTGTTGTGTTTCTCACACATTCAAGTGCTCCAAAATGCTTTGATAAAAATATTCAATATTTTCTAGGGTAAAAGACATCTTAGCTAACTAAATTCTCAAGGCAAAAAGCAATTTCTTGCTCATATTTTTAAGAAGGTACACCACAAAATGAAACTATATTGCTAACTATATCTATTTAAAAAGAATTCATTGATGAATCAATCTTCAATAATTTATTCTGCATTGAGATTTTCTATGACTCAACAATGCAGTTAATGCTTGCTTCACTCTCTTTTAATAACGTTTTTGAGGAGACCCCAAGTTATGGGCATAGTTTTTTATTCTAAGTAGACATCATGGAAAGTGAAGCTTCATTCTTAAATATATTTCCCTTCAAAAAGTGCTATGCTTGGTTATTATTTTCTCCAATTTTCGACTTCAATAGTGCACTAAAAAACTTCTCCATGTTGAAGGAATCACAAAGCTTTTTGTTGTCTTTACAAGCAACTCCTAGAAGTTTTATTCTATTCCATAGCATTTTATAAATGGTCTTTTGATATCTCTAGCTAGATAAATAATGAAACGCCAACTCAATAGTTATGGATGCGTTAGAGTCTCATGTGAGTAACTTACTCGCATTTGGCTCAAATGATTACGTAAAAATCTAAGAAAAATAAGCAAATCAAGATCATAAGTAGTAGAATTTAACCTAAAACTCGGTGATAACAAATTATTGTTCAATTCTATGATTTCTCTATCAAAAACTTTCTCCCACTTAAAGGAAGTTATGCCCTCCTCATTATAGAAGTGAGGTTTGGAGTTATATGGATGTACAAGAAGCTCACTTCGTTTCTCTTTTCTAGCACTTTCCTATTTTGCAACTTTCTTAAGAGCTGACCTCTTCTTTGGGCCTCCCTTATAGATTATAATTCCTTCTCCTATTCAAGATGATAGGGTCAATTTGAATGTCTCGCTGACCTTGGTAGTACCTGCAATACCCTCCTCCTGCAGCAAACCTTTTAGCCTTAGAACTAGATCCAACTTCAAATATTTTGGAATTCATCATGCCATCATAATAGTTGTTGATGGCTAAAATTCTAACTACAATCCTAAATTCTCACTCTTTGTTCTCTCTTGGCAAAATCTAATTCACCCTTTCTATGGGTTCCATGGGGTATACTACTAACCTAAATCAAATAAGAGAATTTCTGAATTCAATCTTCTTTTTCCCTTTATTTCTTTTACAAAGCCCTCATCTGTGGTAGAGTCTTAGTGTCATTACATGGATAGCATTGAAAAAAATATATATATTTTTCAAAGATCTTGTGCTAATGTAAGGACCTTGAAGATAGAAAGGGATGGGCTGCCAATTGATAAAAAGGGAAGAGTTTTTAAGGCGCCTGAAAGGTGAAGATTATATGTTTCATCAAGAAGAATAAAGTGCTACTAATTTAGGTTTCATTAGAAGGTCAATTTTTTTGCTATAATAAAGAAAAGCTTAAACAATAAGGAAAAGAGGAGAGTAATAGCCGTAGCAACAATATCTTCCTCTCTACACCAAGCCCTCATCTTCACTGGAGGTAATTTTATTATATCAGTCATTAACATAGAAAAATAATATTTCTATTATTATCTTCAACATTATATGAAGAGAAATACTTGGTATAAAACTCTTTTGAAGCTTAATTAAGTTATTAATTTATATGCGAACAACGACATAGTTGTATCTCACCAAACCACATAAACTTATTTGTCTAGTGTTTGTGATTTTTGGTGTATTTGTTCCCCCATCTTCAATTGATTTTTGTGAAGCTTTATTACTATCTTCGCAAAACAATGAAATATAGAAAAGAAACTGCACAAAACATGACTAGCTAGGCCAACTACGATGCATAGTAATGGCATTAACTTTAATATATAAAATAATAATGTAAGAAGCATATACAATTCTATTTAGGCACACACATGCTTAACAATTAATTTAATGAAACAAAAGAATCCACACACAAAAATATAAGGGAACTCCATCAATTCAAATGCAAAACTACAAATAATTAGGATAAGAGTGAAAATGATATGCAGCATTTATTCAGTCAATTAATTCACCAATTTGAAACCAAAAATTCAAGAAAGGAGTCTCACTGAGTATAGTAGAACAATATGGAAACTCCGTCGACAACAATGGTGACAGCAAGCAGGGCCACAAATACAAAAAATGCAACAACCCGAAAAACCAGCAGCCAAACAGGGTGAATTGTCCTAAGACATGGCCTCCAAGCCTCATCCTCATATAAAGTCCCCCTCTTTCCATTTTGAGCTTCTCCTCCCTCTGTACCATCCGTTCTAAAACCTTCATATTTCCACATCAAAAAGGAAGCCACCGCCATGGAAGAAAGAACCCATACAGCACACAACAAGAATCTCCAGTTGAGCCAGTAAGAAGGATCCATAGTATTAGAAACCATGGCAGGCTTCCAAGAATGTCTCGATGTTCCTGTTGAAAAATGCATATAAAATTATTTCTCCAGTCCTTAATCCCGCTGCAGTTTTGGCACCAAAACCTCCTTCAGTTAATCACACTCTCAAAAAAACCATCCAGATGAAAGAAATGGAAAGAAGAACAATAAGAAAAAAAAAACATGGAATGAATATCAGAACAAAGAATCGAAAGGAACCTCAAAAACTAAAAGAAAAATCGCGTTGAAAGAATAAAAAATGCGATTTTGATCATGATGGCGAGTAGAAGACAGCATTGGATGATAGGAAAACCGCGAAAGGGAAAGAAAGATTTGCTGAACCAAAATCAAACAGGTCAAAAAAGCTAAAAACAAAGCGCAAAATGAAGGAAGGAATGAGAACTGCAAAAGCACAAACAAAAATAAAAAACTCAGAACTGAGAAGAGGAATGCGAGAAGAAGAGTCCTTCACCTCCTGGGAAGTTGCTTAATGGAGGGAATTAAGCGGTGGAGTGTAAGAAGATGCTTGACCTGCCAAAGCTTTCAGGAGAAGAATCTGTCGCAAGCACAACAATTCATGCAAACATATAGATTGAAGTAAAGCATACACACTCCATTTTTAAGATATATTAGTGGATTACCTTACAGCAAAGAGAAGGACATTGGTATGTGATACTCACGCAATAAAAGAAGTGCAGGATCTCGGCATGGTAGAGAGACAGAGAGAGAGAGAGGGAGGGAAGAGGAGAGAGAGAAGGGGGTAAAATGGAGAATGAAATGAGATGCCTTGCTTCGCTTTTCTCTCTCTCTCTACCGCCCACTTTTATCGGCGCTTTGTCTCCCCCAAGTTTTCCGTTGCTCGGCGTTGGATTCCTCCCTCATATGTCGGTTTTGAATGAAGGAAAATGGAGGAGAATCGAAGGCATGGGAGTGCATGTAAATTAATTCAGTTGGGAACTGCTTTTAATTTCGCCCTCATTAAATTCATATTTTGAGACTAAAAAAAGAGAGTATTTACATATAATATTATATATTTACGTTTCTAACATCTAAAATCTCATATTTACATATACATTTTTTCATTATTTCATATTCACTTTTTACTGTTATGTTCACGGAAAAAATTAAAGTGAACTAAAATTGTATAAGCTAAGATAAAATTTGTTTTCTATTATTCTGAAATATTTTTTTCAGAAAAGCAGATTTTTAAAAAATTTAATTGAAACTGTTATTAGGAAAATAATATTTATCCTCCCAAAAAAAAAAAAAAGGTTTTTCCAAAACAGCAGAATTACGCAATAAAATGCAATGACAAAATTCAATAAATCATTTCGAAAACAATTAAGTGGGATAATTCAATTTGCTTTTCATATGATTATGTTTTATAAATTTGTAAGGAATTTTTTTTTTTTTCAGAATGTATGAATACAAATTTGTGTTTGATAGGATTATGTTTTATTGCAATAATCTCTATATAAATTCAATCAAGTTCGGTCGAAACAATTTATTTCAGATATTTTGATGAACGTCAATTAATATAAATTTATTAAATTTATTTATTTATTTATTTATTTATTTAAATTTTTTAATGAACCTACAAAATAAAATACAGAATTTAAAATTTTTTAATGAACCTACAAAATAAAATACAGAAATTATATAAAGTCAAAATGGGGCTCAAACAGGGCTGTGAACTTAGCTCGAATTATTATAATATTAAATACATATACGTTGCATCATCTTAACGCATGTAATGAAATCTACGTTCACGGTCATAAAAACCTTTATTAAGAAATTTTCTTATAATATTTTTCTTATAAAATAAATTAATTTAAAACACATCAAAATTTGATGTTACTTGAGCCAGCAAATTATGCATTAAGAGTTAATATATAATATAAATCATTTTCTCAACAAAAAAACATGTAATTAAATGTAATTAAACCGATTCAAACCAAAAAAAAATGCTTTAAACCAATTCAAATCAAAGCGTACATCATTTTTCACTTTAAATTTGACAAAAAAGCCCAAACTATATTCCATTTTCAAATTGACCCATTCCACTTAGTTTCACTTTTAAATTTAGTTTACATTCAAATTATAATAAGATAAAAATCAATTTGAATTGTCACTGTCTTATTTTTAATGTGATATTCAACATTTGAGTGTTATGTGTGTAAATATGAAATGTTTGGGTGTGGATACCGTAAGAATTTTGGGGTATAAATGTAAATATCCCAAATAAAAAAATTAAACCTAAACCCCATTCCAAAATTACTAAAAAAATTAAATGACTCTAATAGCTATATTTTATTTGTTGCCTAAAAATTTATAATCAGCAACTTAAATTATTGCAATTTCGTCAGTTTTTATTTCATTTCGCTTCAAACATTGCATCAAAATTAAAAACTCAATCTTTGACCGGTGTTTGACTCGCTTTGTGATTAAAATAACTCAAAATTGTTTAATGGGCTTCACGTTTAGTGATGGAGTCTTTTTGGGCAAAAAAATATTATCATGTGTATCTGGATGAGTCAACCTAAAAAATGACTGCAAAATAACTTTAATAACACTACAATAACACCGCAATGTCTAATACTGCCCGAAGGACCACACAAATAACATCATAGTAACACCGCAAAAACCCCAACAAAATCAACTCCAATGGCACCACAATGACATCGCAATAACACCCATGAATAACGCCAATAACACAGCCCGGAGGATCACGCCAATAACACGCAAATAATATTGCGATGTTATTGGGGTGTTCGTGGGGTTTTTTCATCATTTTTTAGTTGGGTCCAGTCAGATACATATGACAAGATTTTATTAGAGTTCTGACGCAGAACTGCATCCAAACTCTGTATGAAATTTTTTTTTTTCCTTTTTGGGAGTACCGAATGGCAATCTGGATTAATGCTTAATCATAGCTGAATAATTTAGTTGCTGAGTGAAGGATGGGAAGGAAGATTCGGCTTTGAGCATGCGGCTAGGGTTTAGGATGGGAAGGAAGATTCGGCTTTGAGCATGCGGCCATTAGAGAGCTTTCGCCAAGCCATTGTTCGATGGGTCCGATGTCGCTTTCTTTTCCGAGTTCTTTATATGAAAACTATTATTTTTTAACGCAAGTTACCAAACATGTTACTATATTTTTTTAAAGGCTCAATTACAAACATACCCACGTGATTCTTATTTGTTTGCATATAAAATAGTTTTATAATCTTTTATATTACATAGTAAGTTCACCATTTTAAGAAATGATAGATATGTAAATACGTGGGAATTAAATGGTATGTATGAAAGCCTCTATTTTAGATTAGATGATTGAATAATATGGCTTTTATACAACTATTTTTATATGTTTTATTCAAAAGAATTTGCATTAAAATCTAAAGTCGAGCACTAGTAGAATTGAACCGACCCAATTTTTCGATGAAAATTTTGTATTTGCCTGAAAATTTTTTAAAGAATTCTTCAAAATGTCGTTATATGTTACAATTGTATTATAGATGCAACGTTGGCAAGCAGGAGTTGCCGACGCCGATGTGCAAGGCCAGGACAGCGGATGAAAGGTGTTCAACAGTTGTTGGCGGCTATGGAGACCGGAAATTATCGTCGGGTCTTCTATACGGCATTGCATACTATTGATGTTTTTTGGGATATCATTACTAAGTAGGGGTTGTCGAACGGCTTGTGATGATTGACTGTGGCCAACAGCGGTGGTCGATGGTAGTCAACACGAAGACTGAAAGTTATTGTCAGGTCTTCAGTCCAGAACATCTTTATAATTCCAATCTTTCTCCCTCTCCATCCAGTGAAGAGAATGAGTGTCTTTATAGCCTATAAGGAAGTGACATTTTGATTTTATGGCGAATAACTTCTCAAATCACCTATGTGACTTTTTATAGCCCGTATTGATTCCTCTTGATCACATGAGATTTTTTAATGATTTTAGGGAATTAATGACCTAAAAAATAAGTGACTTTTGCCCCGTTGGATTCCTAAACGCTCGATTTATTATAAATATGTCAAATTTAGAGTTCATTTGATCATATAATTGACAATCCAAAGCTTTTAAAAGTGCTTTAACATCTTGATTGGATTCAGATCAAACCAATTTTGGTTTCATCTGGTTCATTTTGTCGAGACGGTCAGCATGACTATAACCTTCATGAAATCAGAGCTCTGGATGATCTTGAATCTAAATCACGAATATTTTTTATTAAAAATAATCTCAATAATCATGTCACCCAGTAAAAATTTCATGAAAATGCATCTAAGTACATACATACCCCCATAATATATATTTATATATTTGTGAATACAGCAAAGCAGAGCTTATTTATTTATTTATTTTCCGGCGCCAGAAGCTGCTTAGCTGCATGTGTTGCTGTCCTCCAAATAAATAAAAGGCAATAATTCCGCATCACTATTATAAGATTTGGCTTTATTTTATTTCTGCTTCTTTATTTATTTGAATTTGACAATGCGAAGACATATTTTAATACATTTCACTCATTACTTATTAATTTACATAACTAACGTCTAAATTTCAATTTATATATATATACCACTCTTCCTACGCAGAAAAAAAAATATATTTTCCTTCTTCAAATTTAGAAAAGTACAAAAGAAATTTCATAAAAGTTCGAAAAAATTGAAATATATATATATATATCAAAACAGCTGTTTGATGTAGGGCTGTCAAAACAGTTTGTTGTTCGTGAACAGCTCGTGTTCGGCTTGTTAAGAAACTTGTGTTCGGTTTGTTTGTTAAGTTAACAATCCGAACATGAACAACAAGAACAAAAATTTGTGCGTTCGTGTTCGGTTCATTTTAGTTTGAAATACTACTCATCAAATATTTATATATATATATATATATATTGAAGAGTGGTATTTTAAAAAAAATTAATTGACTGCAAGGCTATAAAGATTTATAATCAATTAAAATAATTAATTAAGAAAATAGAATGCAAATTATTAAATTAGATTCAAATGATGTTTAATATAAACATTAATTTTTAAATCTTGCTCAAATGCTCAACATCTTATGACTACGTGATTAGGATTGCCAAAATGACTTTTTGTTCATGAACAGCTCGTGTTCGGTTCGTTAAGCAAACGAGCCGAACATGAACAAATTTTTTGAGCTCGAAAAATAAACGAGCCGAACAGGAGCTTACGTTTAAACCCCTAGTTCGATGCAACTTAATGGCGAAAAATTATGATTTTGTTTAAAATAAAGTTTCAAAATAATGAGAAAAAAACAATCATGATCATTTGAGATAAATAAAGAGGGTGCTTTCTGCATACCTGTCATGGAGATAAATGCTAATTTGATTCGGAACATAAGGCAGAAAAACCGATAGAAATGACGAAGAGAAGGCAGTCCTTCACTTTTAAACCATGAATTAAATTAAAACTGCAATAAAACAAAAAAAAATAAATAAATAAAAAGAGGGAATACGTTATGCATGAATTAATGCATGCAGCTTGGCGTGAGAATCTCGTGACATTTGTTTCCAGCATGACGCGACTCATCGGTCCTCTTGGATGGAGATGAAATATTAAATTAAATTAAATTAGTAAATTATATATTATCATTAATTATAACTTATGATATTTAACTGTATCATTTCTATTAGACCTAAAGGGCTGTGCTAGGTCTGGTTTAGGTTAGACCTAGTGTTTTGGGTTGGGTCTAGTATAAATTTGACCTGAAGGGTGGATTGGGTCAAATTTAGATTAGATCTAGGGTTTAGGTTAGGTCTACGATGTGTTAGACCCAGAAGTTGGGCTAGGTCTAATTTAGGTTAGGTTTAATGCAGGCTAGACCCAAAAGGATGGACTAGGTCTAGCGATGAGTTAGGTCTAATGTGAGTTAGACCCAAAGTTGTGCTAGGTCTAGTTTAGGTTAGACCCTATGGTACAAGTTAGGTCTAATGTAAGTTAGACCCGAAAGGTTGGACTAGGTCTAGTTTAGGTTAGACCTATGGTTTAAGTTAGGTCTAATGTAAGAGACCCAAAAGGTTCGACTCGGTCTAATTTAGGTTAGACCTAAGTTTAGGTTAGGCCTAATGTAAGTTCAACCCAAAAAGCTGGCTAAGTCTAAGTTAGATTAGACTTGGGTTTTGGGTTTAGGTCTAATGTAAGTTAGACCCAAAAAGTTGGCTAAGTCTTAAGTTAGGTTCACTTTTATTTTATTTTTACACTTTAATATCACGAATATTCCAACATGAGCAATAATATTAATATTATTATATAATAAATATTCGCCATTCATGATAAAAAAATTATATATTTTAACTACCCAATTTAATTCGAATAAGAATTTAAGTTTTCAATTATTAATCAAATACGGATGCAGATAAAACAAATGGGCGCAGATGCTCGGCGACAAACTCTACCTAATAATTCCATTTTTTTTTTAATGATTCACCTAAAGGCCATTCAATTACTGCATATTTACATATCTGACACCTATATTTTAATTTTTATGTACATTATGCATACCACCTTATACATGCATGACGCAAGGACATGAAAATATATATTTCAAAATTTCAAAATTAAAAATTTGAAATATTTGAAGGCTATAAATATAAATGACAGTTTAGTTGTTGGACATAAATGCATGACAATTGGGCGGTATGTAGGGTTTTAATAGAGCAAAGCGGAGCGGAGTATATCGTTGTTCGGATTTGGCTTGATATAATTATAAGTTGTTCATATTCGGCTTGAGCTTGTATCGAGCTTTCATACATTGTTCAAGCTTGATTTGTTTTGATTTAATTATGATAAGTAAACGAGTATTCAAACAAGCTAAAAATTCAAATAAGAATCTATATTTTCATATATAAAAATTAATAAATAATTTTGCAATTCTAATCGTAGCTGTCGATTAGGAACTCTAAAATCTATGAAGTTTACTAATTAGCTTCTCATCGATAAGACTATAATAGTTCAAATTATGTAAGTGAAATAACTAAATTGATCATAAAAGATATAGGAAACATCATTTACTCAATCATATTAATAAGAAAATAATAGCAATAATGTTATTGTTAATTGCAGTAAGACGGTCATAAGAAAATGGTTCTGATAACTCCACAAGAAAAATCTTTTATGACACACTTCAAGTGTAAATATCTCATTATAAACTACCATTTACTTATTAATAAAATAAATATATAATTAATAATTAAATTAAAGATATTATTAATATAATAATACATTATTATCAAATCTATAATTAAATAAATATTATATAAATATATAATATATAATACAAGTTATTAACAAGCTTAATATCGAGTATGTAACAAGTTGTTCAACTACAAACAAATTTATTCATGAACTTAAATGAACAAGTTCGATAACATTTGTGTTTTGTTCGTTTTAGCTTCAAGTTCTTTAAAAATTATTCAAACTTATTTATTTACTAATTTGATCGAACGCGATCGGGCCTTAGTCGAGTCAACTTCAAGTTATGACCCCATACAAATATTTGGGCCTGAAATTAGATTAATATATGAATCCTCCACGCATACAACCAAAAAAAAATCAATTTTTTTTGGTGCGGACGTCTGGCACAAGTAAAGCATAAAGATTTACGATTTAAATGCTAATATTAAAAGTCAAAATAATTATTATTTGTATAAATAGAAAGTTAGCTAAATATAAGAAACATAAAGATAATTCTTTCACCATGTTACCATTTAAAGCCGTTTTTAGGACAAAAAAGAAGGGTTCATTAAATTCGACAAAATTCTGAGGGTCAGTTTGGGGCGGTGGTGCAACACTACACCGAAGAAGTTTTATTCATTAAGATAAACTACATTTGGAAAGTCTTTTTAAAATGCTGCTGCTGAAACTTACATTTTCGCACTACTCCCGGGTAGGTGTGATGACAGCTTTCTAGCTACGTTCTGACTTAAAAAAAAAAAAGAAAAAACTTGTGTCTGCCACCTAAACTTTTTTAGCATCAGATTATTATTCAACATTCCTCTCAAAAAGACCCGAATAGTTTTAAAATCAAATTTATGACAAAAAAATAAAATAATGAATTAAAACTATACATCGAGATTCATATGGGATTCATTTGGAACAGCTATAACATTTTTTTTATTTTTTTTTGTAAAAATTATTGTAAATCTATTTAAGAGAGAAATTACAAAAATTTATTTTTTAGAAAATCAGACAATAAACGCAATGCACATAGAAAGATATTATTACAAACATACCCTAAAACTTAAAAAAAAATAAATAAAAATAAAAATAAAATAAAAAATACTCATCATTTTGCACCCCTAAATCTAAAAATATCTTATATATTGATTACATCATGCACATATACAAGTAAACATGATTTGTACGAGAGCCTTTTCGTCCACATTGGGGTTGAATTGAAAAACATAAAAATATATAAACCTTAGGACATAAAGGCTAAAATCCCCTCCCAGTGTAGGTTAAAACAGGTAGAAAACATGTGTGCAGACCCTAAAGGAGCCCACCATCTTCATCTCCCATGCAGGACAGAGAGAAGGGGGCAATCGCTACATTGAAAGTTGATGATCCAACCATATCAATATGCTTCATCTCAAAATCACCTTCCTATATTTATTTTCAGGAAAAAAACCAAATCAGTAAATTGTGTTGTTATCAAAATGAAAAAAAAAAAAAAAAAAAAAAGGAAGATTTACATGGATGCCACTAAAAAAAAAAAAAAAAGAAAGGAAGATTTACGCACATATCGCTCAATTCTTAAAAAACAAATTTAGATTTTTTACGTACTATGTTAAGACATAAAGTCTCGTATTGTTCGTGAGTGCATACAATCCGGTAAAGACCTTGTATCACAGAGAGAATATTAAAGAGACGGATGAATGCGAGTCCTGAGAGAAAACCTTAGAGAATGTATTGAGTTTTCCGGAAAAGCCTAAACCCTTGTAGGTTCCTTAAATTACAACATTTTAGAGAGAGAAATAAATCGAGATTCCCTGAAAAAGAACCTCCTCCTTTACACCTTTTGACTTCCCTTTTAAACACAAGAGTGAAAAACAATAAAATCACAAATAGACTCATTTTGTATTGCACAGTGCCCTTCCCCGGGGTCTTTAATGAAAAGATAGTGATGTCAGTGTCAGGCGGTGCTGGTATGATGTCCATCTCTGGTGTCTGCTTGAAAAGACTAAGTTGTAAATGTCGAGTGAAGCTTTCAATGATTGATTGACAGATGTTCTTAATAATCATGATGATTTTCTCCGATAGCTACCCTCACATAAGGGGGCTAGACCTTATTTTCGAGAGGAATGAATACAACAATTTTGCTAGATGGGCTTAATTCAACCGCTTCAAAAGGTGGACTTGATTCAACCGCTTCAGTGGATGGGCTCGATTTAGCCATTTCAGTGGATGGGCTCAATTCAACCATTTCAGCAAGAACGCTCATATGAACCACATCAACAGGTGGGCTCGATTTTACAACGTCGGCATGGGGCCTTAGTTCAGCAAAATAAGTAAAAAAAAAAAATTATATAATCGTATTTGTGTATAAATTTAGTTCATCAATTATCTCGACTCTTCGACGGGACATCTACAAGAAGAACGGGAGAATGAATCTTGTTTCTTGTCTAACATTTTCCTTCAGAGATCTTCGAGGCGAGAATGCAACATGTCTTGGGAATCGAGCCAGTCTAACCTAAAATTCTTATCAGTAGTCATAAGTTGTTTTATCAAAAATGATTTCAGATCTGGGGTGAAAGCTGACCAAGTGAACGATATCTAATTGACTCGGACTGATAAAAATATTTATATCCTAAACAATGAATCAATGTAAGAAGCTCAAATCCATGTCATAGAGGAACATTGGACAAAAAATCATTATCTTAAAAAGTAGCATCATCACATTTATATTAATCTGCTACGTCATCAACAAATTTCCAACATCCAATGTGAATCTCGATGCATGGCATTGATCTCGATGCACTTTTTTTTAGCAAGAATCATTCAAATTTTAATAAAAAATCATCCGGAAAGCATATTTCAACAAACTTACAGTTAAATTGTCTGGCTCTACGAGACAGACATAATGACACCAAAATCGATCCAATACGAGTCAAATCAAGCACATATGAAGACATTAAATCACTTTTGGAAGCTTTCAAGGCATTTTTTTAAGTTCAAACTGATGTTGAATCTGACGAGCTTATGTTCGAATCGAGCGTCTTGACAAGACGAATCCAACGAACACTAGATCGCTCAATTCATCATTAAAGCACTCAAATGTCCATCAAACGCTGTTTGATCAATCTGATCAAAAGAAACTTTTTGGATCGTCCAATTAAAGTAATTCATATTATTGCTATAGTTGTAGTCGAGACACTATAAATAGAGTTTCATCCTCTCATGAAAAAAGAAAAGAGAGCTTGAGTCTTGAGAAAGAGCTGAAGTCCAGCAACACTCCTGCCATTATCGACCACCGCCGACCGCCGTCATCCACCTCCGATTGTGGTCGATTGCAGTCGATCACCGTAGAACACCACCTGACGACTGTCGTCGATCGCTATTGGTAGTCGCTAGTTCTTTGCAACAAGTTCATCCACACGTCGACATTGTGACTTGGGAGACCAAGTAACCATTTTTCCGTCTGTGAGATAAGTGATTGCAACTATAATCATCATATTATGTAGCAATTTTCAGCTGGATCAGGCCTCATAATTTTTCCTTTTACGAGTTTTTCACGTTAAAATTTTTGGTGTTAGTAATTGTTGTTTTCTCTCTTCTGAGTGTGTACTGAATCTGCGTACCACACTAAGACAATAATATATTACTTTACTGACACAAATTTTCTAGCACACCAGTTTAGCACCAATGTGGGAATAAAACATTCTTATCACTGAAGTACTTGCGAGACTTGCTGCATGACCACCAGAAGAAATCTCGCAACAACGGAGAATCTCGTTCCAACACCTATTATTCAAGAAGGAAGTCGCGAAGCTAAGGGTGCCAAGCCTCTACATCCTCCCACTCTGAAAGATGTCATCCCAGTAACAAAGGTGGCTCAAGTCCTTCTATGGAAAACCGAGTACGCAAGAAGAAGGCATCTCAACTGAGGATTCTACAACTCCTACGTGGGGAGCGACAATTGCAACACAATAGAACTTACTACCAGTTCAACATTCAACAGGAACTACCTGTCACCGGGTGCTCTCCCCGTGATGAAACAATTCCCCTGTCGAGATGGGACGCTGATCTCCTCGACATTACAAGTTTCACTCAAATGTCTCATGTGACTCACCTATCACCGCCCAGCCTTACTATCGCTTCTGCTAATATCATCCGTGATGAGCTAGAATGCCTGGTTCGGGAAGAGTTCCCTCTGGATAAAAGGGATCACTTCCTCGCTCGCCATAACTTCCAAGAATCCTCTCCTTTGGCTGATGCAGTTCTCCGCCACCCTATTCCAACGGGCTTCAAACTCCCGAATATCGATGCCTATGAAGGGGTAACTGACCCATACGAGCACGTCGACCATTATCGAACCATCATGCATATTCATTGTGTCTCTAATGCACTTCTCTATCAAGTGTTCTTTGCGACTCTCAAGGTTTAAGCTTGCACATGGTTTTACTCCCTACATGGAGACACCATCAACACATTCAATGTGTTTGTCAGACTATTTGTAGATAATTCATAGCAAATAGAAGGATCATCAAAGATTTATCCCACTTATCGGGTGTTTGCTAGAATGAGGGGGAATCTCTCAAGAAATACTTTTGCAGGTTCTTCATTGAAGCCTGCTAGATTCCAGGAGTGGATCCAAAGTTACTGAGATGAGTCTTTCTTTGAGAGCTCTGCCCAGTACTTGTCTACTCATCACTAATATGGGAGACAGTTCGTTCTTACCTCGATCTTGTCCATCATGTTGAAGCTCAAATCTCGGCAGATGCTATCAGTGCACATAAGGTACAATTCAAGCGATTAGGGGACAAGCGCAAGAATAACACCAGGCATACCGATTAAATTTCACAAAGAAAAAAGTTTGAACCACAGGTGAATCATGAGCCTTGATCAGAAAAAAATACATGTCACTCAACACATTACGTATCAACATCTTAATGACCATCAAGGATGAAGAGGTGTCAAGTGGCCAAGTCCGTTAAAAAATCTAAATGAATAGAGACCAGTCTCAATATTGTAATTTCCACCAAGCGAAAGAACAAGTAACAAAAAGATGTTTTCAACTAAATAAAGAAATTGAACGTCTGATACGCCAATGCCGCTTAGGTCACTACTTACAAGAACGAGGTGAGGGGAACTAGAAGAAAATCATCGAGGTTATCGATGAGAAGTACAACTCCAAATTATCTTACTTGAGTAAATGACTAACCTATAAAATTTTATTTTTATTCTAGTAAAATTTTCATGTTGTTTTCAAAATACCATAAAGACCAACAAGAACTGACGCAAACGTTACAAAAGATATCGCTGCCACATAAGCATAAAAATATTCCCCTCAAAGCGTGGCGGGAAAACTCTAGCATTTTTTTCATCTTCACTGGAATGCGAAATAGCAACAACAAGATCTCAAGTCACCTGTTGGGCATGGACGGAATTAACTTTCTTCATCTCACTAATGTGAAATAAGATCCTGTTGATTGTCTGTTATGCAAGACGAAGAAAATTAACTTTCTTCATCTCACTAATGTGAAAGAAGATCCTGTTGATTGTCTGTTATGCAAGACGAAGATGACTTTCTCCTACATTACAACACAAGAAGATCTCGTTGCTCGTCTGCTACGTCAGACGGGGACATTTTTCTGCACTGTAATGTAAAAGATCACGTTGCTTGTCTGTTACGCAAGAAGAGAACACTTTCTTCTTTTGGGACGCTGATTAGCCGCATATGAATCAAGGAAACTCTACTCTCCACTCTCCCTCTTTTACTCCTCTCACTTGTGAATTTTTCTTTAATTAATGATCTCTATTTATAGTCTTAGAAAGAAGCCTAACATTAAAAGCAATTGGATTTAAACAAAGAAAATGGAGAAAAAACTGAATTTTTTTCATATTCCCACTTTTTAACCATCAAATTCCCTCATTATAACTAAAAAATAGTAATGGCAACAAATAAAAATAAATAAATAAATTTTTCCTCGTTGTTCCACCTTCTGAATTCCTGTCATCTTGGCTTTATCTTGGCTTCCAATTCTCGACGACCACCGTTCCAATTCCGGCCTTCCGCATTCCTTGTGATCCATGTGTGTGTGTGTGTGTGTGTGTGTTTGCGCGCGCGCGCTCCTTAGCCTGACTCATTGGTTGCGGCATTTGGTGTAAGTCCCTCGGGTCGTGGGTTCGATACCTAGGAGCATAGGATCGAATTGCACATCTTTCTGGAAGGGGAGTCCGCCCCTCAGCCAGACTGCGGTGATCGGTGATCAACCTTTATAAATATCTATATATATAGCTTGAGGTTATTATAAGAGTCTCAATCATCCCTAATGCACCTAACAATTCGAGTAACTCACCCCACACTAGCGGGGATTCAAACCCTTACATATAATAATTTACACATCATCAATAAGGAGCATTAAGTAGGCTTCATTTGTCTATGGATTATTTTCTGATATATCCAATAAATAATAGGGTTCTAGACACATTTGATGTGGACTATCAACCGATCAAGTGACTAACTCAAATAAGTAAACTTAATTTCATTAAGTATGATTGACTCAAATTTGTAACCCTAAGAGTTACTTAAATAGCATTTCATATTTGATATAACTGACAATAGAAAATGAAACCCTTGAGTTTAAAAAAAGTATATTCTGCCTCGAAAGCAACCAAAATGGGGCCTAAAGGGAAATAAGGAATATATACTTATAATAGCTACAATGAACCACTTAATGCTCTCAATTGGACCTTATTTAGAAGATAGCAAATGCCTTAATATTCAAAAAGAGGGATATTATAGAGCAAACTTACCATTCTTCCATTAGGAGTACTCAAGGGACAGGCAGAAGAGTACTCAAATCCAGTATTTGGAAGTATCACAGGTTGTTCTCCTATAACGCCAACTCCCCTGCCAAAGAAATAGGAAGCTCCAGTTCAATTAGTTATAACACAAGCCATGAGCAGAGGAAACAAGAAAGGCTTCAGCAAATAGATATTAAAAATCTGAAATTCAGTCTAAGAAGCACGAAGTGAAAATGGAATATAGACCAGATGTTCTCGGTTCTCTCGTTGCCGTCAGTTATGATCCAGTGCCGTCTAAGGATTTGTACAGGATGCTCAGAATTATTAGTGATTCGAATTCTATAAGCAAAGAAGTACTGCCCTTTTGATGGTTGGCTTCTGCTCTCAATATACACACTCCTTACTTGCACCCGTATACCCTGTTTTTTATCAATGAAAAACATGTAAGTATTGCGTGTTTGCAAGAAAAGACCTTTTTTTATTACTATTTGCAACCATTCATGGCTAATTTTTAGAATCATGGAACAAACTATCTGCCTTAGTTAATTTGCCAAATAACTGCTGCCAAGTAAGTTCATTGAAGGGGATGAAACCAATTCATGGGCCTCCCGCCATCATGGAGAAATAAGTAGACTAAAACTACTATCAAGCAGCCTTCTCGGAGTAAGGAAAACTGAGGTTGGAGACTTGATACAGTCAACAGTAACACTAACGTAGCATTCATAATAATTACCATCATAAGTCGTTTCATTTAATATTTGTTTCCTTACCAAAACATAAGATTATAAAGTGTTCAACATGTGTCAACACGAACATGCATTCTGTAGGACATTAAAACGTGCCAAATATAGGAAAAAATATACTCTACATTTTAATAATAAAAAAAACTTCAATAAAACTTGTGTGGGACATGGCAGATACACTACGGCTAGTTGCGATTTTTAAGTAGATTTGAGCCAAACCTTCTCTCTTAACGAACAATAGCTCGAGCTTAAAGTATATGGCCTCCAAAAATAGTTACAAGGGTCAAACTGCCAAAAAAAAGGAACAAGCAAAAACAAAACTCCCCATTTCTTAGAAGACCAGAATAATGCCACTTATGCTACAACTCATTGGCTTTTTTTCTTCTTCAAACTTTGCACATCAGATATTTATGTAGAAATATATCTGTAATAGTAGAGTTTATCGTTAATATCTTCTGAGTTTATGAAAAGATGAGACTGTGATTTTAGTCCTATTAGTCATATTTTATTCACGAATCTGATAACATTGAAGTTAATTTTTATCTTTACATCAGCTTAGAAGTATATATTTTCAAATATTCTGCTTTACATCCTTTCATGCAAAATTGAGAATCCAGCAGGTTTCTGTTCAAGCAGCAGCCATATTAACATGAAAAATGACAAAGCAACCTAACCATCATGAACAAAATGATTAGCCTTATTACCAGGAATTGTGGTTGCCTTCTATATCCTTCTACTTAAGGGTCCATTTGTTTCAGCTTTTCAGCCTGCTTTGGGACCGAGTTCACTAATAAATTGTTTGATTTGTGCTTCCTAAACTTGCTGTTACAAACATGTGGCAGTGACTCTTCTCCCTCACGAACGCACTTGGGAGACCGCATCCGGAGTTGGAGCCTCGCGCTCCCCTGTTTTACCCCGCTAAAGTTTTGGTGGGTCATGAATTTTGGCAGGATTTGTTGTTTGGTATGCCAAAGTTACTTTGATTTCCATGCTAAATACATATTAATTTCATTCAGATGCAAGATTTTTTCACTTTTTCTATAAATAACGAAATCTTAATAAATATATATCTACACACACACGGAATGAAATTAATATGTATATAGCATATATATTTTAAGGACTAAACAAAGCATGTTTAATTTATAATTATTAAAAAGTATTAGGGTTTTTTCTATTTAATTTTATTTAAAAAAAATAACATAAGAGTATTTCAGACATTTATTCACTGACAACACTTTTAAAACTATATTTTTCAAACTAACCAACACTATTGAAACACCAGCTTCTGAACAACTGATTTTCTATACCAACTTTTGAATTGATATTTCGTATAGCCACAAGCCGAAACAAAAGCACCCTGAGTTGATCCCAAAAAGTTGGGTAAAGCAATGGACATTGATAGAGAACATGAAATCAAAAGAGGGTCAAGGTTGGCCTTGGATTGAATACACAAGTGTTCAAACTCATTTTCAACTTAAAAAGATTAATAAAGCATTTTTCAACCGTTCAATGTATGATAAAACCAACATTATCGATTTCTTAACCATTTTCAATTGAGAGCTCTCAATCAACCACTAGCAAAAGTTTTCATCATCATCAAGTATTACACACTAAGAGCCCCATTCAACAAGATGGAGCCATCATGGCAGTCAAACCTCTTAAAACTTACTCAACCTTGATAGAAGGGGCCCTAATCCATGGGAGCCACAAACTGCATAAATCACTCAATCTTAGTCAAACCTTTGGGTGTAACACCATTCGTAACAATATTTTCTAAATTCAATTCAGAAGCATCATTAAGAGCAAGCACTATGCACCACAACCAAACAAACATGAGATCAAGCATGGAAAGGAAAAAGAGGCATAAAAAATTATATAGTTGGCTTCAACTGTTCTTATATCGATAAGAAAATACAAATATTGATGACGTAAACCTCGAGGCTCTATTTACAAATTGCAACCCCAAGCACCTTTAAAAGGGAGTCTTCTTCCTAAAAAATAAAGGAGCAAGGATAAAAGGAAGGTCAAGATACAAAACCTGAAACTCTAAAAAAAGGCTATTGATAGATAATCGGTCATACCAAGGATAAATAATGAAAAGCACACCTTGAATTGTTCCCTAATAAATACAAAAGGATGAATAAAATAGGACTACTACTGCAAACAATACCATGCTGAGCTCATCTCTGATGGCCAGGACTACTACATTTGTGCAAACAATACCATGCTGAGCTCATCTCTGATGGCAATATTAAAGAATATAATGAAAGGGCCATAATCCCATGTGAAAACATGAGAGGAGTTCGACCTAAGAATATAAGTCAAGTGTGAGCTTAATGCCATCAAGGCATCAACATCTTGAAAAAATAAGACTACTACTTTGTGGCAAACAACAAGTGTTGTAGAAAATTTTTAATTTTGCTTATTAGGCCTACCATGAAAGAAAAAAAAAGTTTCATTCCTTTTGTATTGAGCAAAACTAAAGATCTATGATTGTAGAAACTATTGGAAAAGTATGCATTGCTTTTCTTGGAGGTTTAGGGCATGCCACCAAAATGACTTGCAGGGTATGATATCTAGTTGATCTCAAATGTGCCACTACCAAACCTTCCAAGGTATTAGAAGAGAGTGAAGTGATTATAAAATATGTTGCACAGTCAAAGAATGCGGTTATTTATGTGAAAACCCTTAAGTGGAATGAAACCGAACACTTAAAAATTGAGGTGCCTTTTGGTGTAATGGTGAAATTTCGCCACAAACTCCAAAGTTAAGTGTACTCACATGAGAGAGCTCCTAAGATGGGTGACCTACTGGGAAGTTATACCAATGAGGCAAGAGCTCCTAAGATGGGTGACCTACTGAGAAGTTATACCAATGAGGCAAAACTATGAGGCCATTAGGCCAAAGCAGACAATATTTCGATGGGTGAGAGTTCGGGTTGTTACAAATGGTATCAGAACATTACATGGGATCTACCTCTTAAGCCCAAGATGCGATAAAAATGCTACATGATGGAAGCCACCTCTAGAATCCTATATGCCTCATGGATTAATCTAGGCTAAGAGCACAGATGAAGATAACGGTTACTTAAGCAATGAATATTGTAAAGCCTCTTAAGTAGAATGAAGCCGAAATCTAAAATATCGATATGCCTTTTGGTGTAATGGTGTAATTCGACAGAAATATCAAAGTTAAGCATGCTCGCATGGGAGCACTCCTAGGAAATTGACCTTTTGTGAAGTTACACCAATGGGGCAAAATCGTGAGGCCATTAAACCAACGTGGACAATATCTCAATGGGTGAGAGTTTGGGCTATTACAATTTAGCCTTGCAATTACCCATTGTGATGGTTTTGAAAAAAGATGATAAACAGAGATAATGTGTCGATAATTGCGCTTAGCAAAATAATAATAAAGAACTATTATCCATTGTCACACATTGACTATATGTTGGATCAATTGAAATCCATTACTATCATCACCAAGCTGGATCTCAAATCTAGCTATACAAAGTGCATATATACACGAAGATTATTTTTAAGTCTAAATGAGGTTGTACAAGTGATTGATTTTATCATTTATAATTTGTAATTTCATATATACATTCATGAGGCTGAGGAATGATGTTCTAGGATTATACTTATGCAACTTCATTATCATCTATCTAAAAGATACCTTGGTCTTCCACAAATTGTAGTAAGAGCAGATGGAACATACTTATGCAACTTCACTATTATCTATCTAAAGGAAGGTTTTTTTAATTCACAAAGAAGTCTCTCCTCTAATTAGGATTTGCAAGGGCAATCGGCAAACTCAATTGATCCAACATAGGTAAAGGCACTCAATAAGCAGCCCAAACCATAGACAACGATTGATATAATAAGTTTCATGGGAGCTTGCCAACATGTCTATAAGTTCATCTATCAGTTTTCAATATTTGCTTCTCCGCCACATTGCTTGAACCAAAACTATTGCCTATTTCTAATAACACCAGAAGCAAAGGATACATTCCATTTGTTGAAAAAAAATGATAAGCAAGACCCACGTGATAGGCTTGCCAAAGTTGCAATAGCTGTTCAATCTAAAGGTTGATGCTAGTAGATAAACAATGAGAGCAGTAATAATGCAGGAAGGGAGACTCGCTACTTATCACTCTTACATATTTTAAAAAGCTCAGAACAACCATCCAACTAGTACAAGAAGTTGGCAGTGCATCAAGTAGTGAAGATTTGACATGCTTATCTTCTGAGAAAAGAGATTGTGGTACATACATAGCATAAACCACTGTAGTATTTGTCTACTCAAACTAAATAAATAGTCAACTCGACATATGAAGTGGGTGAGTTAGCTTAAACAATTCAATATAGTGAGCAAGTATAAAAAGGGAGTAGCAACATAATGGTTGAAATGCTCTCCAAGTCCCTCTAATGCTTTTCTACTCGAGTATTATTACTATGAAGTTTGAGATTACTCTGCAGAAAGAATATCAAGAGCAATTCCATAAGGATAAATATTGGAGGACTTAAAAGAGGAAAACACTTTTAGAGTTTTCTCAAGAAGATAACCATATCTACAAAGGTAACAACGCACATCAAATTCTGTAAACCAATTCCAATGGATGCAAGAAGCCCACACATCCAAGGTAGTGGAAACTTTGAAGTGAAGATGAATGTTTATTGGTCGAACATGCATCAGCTGGATGTAAGTACCTGAAAGGATTATACTCTGTAGAAACACTAAACCCGCAAACAAAGAATCTAGGATTATTCACTTCGTTGGCCTTACCAAGCAGTCCATGGAAAAACATCTTCATGACTTTTCTAGGAGATTTGAAAAAAAAAATCTATAAGGGGTCATGGCTACCTCTATATGGTTGCAAACAAACTTCTAAAAATGGTTATTCTAACCACCTGCAGAAAAACAATCATATCGTGGAGGCCATCAAGCTAATCTATTAGGGGTCATGGCTACCTCTATATGGTTGCGCAGAAAAACAATCATATCGTGGAGGCCATCAAGCTCTTCTAGCATATATGGGAACATTTGGAATTACGTAATTCCATTATACATGATCAAGATAGATAGTTCTAGGAGGCCTTATGACCAGATGGATGCTAAATGAAAAATGAGTATTGCCCTTCATTCTAAGACTGATGTCCAAATGGAGATGGTGAGCAGAATAATTGTATTTTCTATGAGGGTACAACAAGCAGCATCCCAAAACTTAGGACTAAATTCTATCAAAGTTTCACTCATCCAAAACAAAAACATTTGAACCCTACCAAGGGAGCTTGCAACAAAACCTCTTGATCTGCCCGTCTCCATCACCCCCATCATTGATGGTGGGGTAGACGTTGACCAAGAAAGTGCTTAGAGATTTTCATAGACCAATTGCAAAATTTATACATTGGAAGTGAATAAACTGCAATAGACCAAACAAAAATACAAACTCGAGAAAATGAGAAAAAATGTTGAATCCAATCAAGTATTGACATTTTAAAATTCTCAAGAACATCGGAAATAATGATTACTAGTTAAAACTACTGCCATAAGTGGAGACATACTCAGTAGAAAATGTGAATATTTTGAATGCCTTGGAGCCTTTCATGCATGATTGAGTCAGAAAAAAATCCTATTTGCTATGGATGATTCATTTTTAGAATAGGAAGAAATCCTACTTGCCATGGATGATTTATTTTTAGAATAGAAAGTACCTTTAGATTGCATATTCTCCTAGGGTAGAAGACTACCACAATAATACATAAGCAAAAGGAAATATTCTGTGTTGGCATGAAAGGTCATTTATCATGAAAAGCATTCCACACTAACTTTATCTCATTAGGAGCCTTAATTTTACAAGTATTAAATTCTTAAAAAAAAAGGAACCCATTATCTGAGGATCAAGTTTCATAGATAACCATTTAGATCATCTATAACCATAATTTTAGCATTAGATCGTGGAAAGACTAAACAATTCATATCTGCTAAATTTTTATTATTTTGATTCCACAATGGAGATAATCAATGGTGTTGTCTCCTATAACACACTACTAAGATTAAAGCGAAAATCACCAAGAGTCTGCACATGGATCATTAAACAGATGCTTGTTCAATGACCTTGAGACAGGTAGTCTAGTTGACCGAATCAAAATCCATATTATAATAGAAAATTAATGGATTTGAATTTTGAAGTTGATTATGCATGTTTACTTTCTAAAATTCTAAATTAAAACAAAATTACATTGTTATTATCCTTTAATTTTAAATTTATCTAGTTTGTTATTTTATTTATTTAAGATAGGTTACCCTCTTTTGTGAAGTTTGTTTAGGAAATCAATAAGAACGTATCCTAACAGAAATTAACTATAAATAAGTGTAATTATCTGTAATGAACTCAGTTTGGATATCTCCAAAAATCCTTTTTCTTTTCCTTCTATGTTTCTCTCCACCCGAAGTCCAACCCCACACACCTGTGGCTTTTATTATTATAACAAAAGCCAAAGTTTTCCATCTAGCACTCATTGGCAGGTATTGTAGCCAAAGCCAAACCACTCTAATCCCTACAGCACAAGTCATTGATCCTCACTACTATTACCACTTGTACCTTTAGCTGCTACTGCTATGTTTTATACTATTGTCGATGCTTGCTTCTCAACTACTGTTGTTGCTTGCTTCTATTGTTGATGTTCATATCCTTTGTTGCTATTACTGATCCTGGAGCAAACCAATAGTGCAAGAAATAATTATAGCAAGATGATTGCTAACCTAAAATAAAAAAATCAACAAGCAGCAACAAGCCTTTATCCAACAAGATGATTGCTAAGCTAGCAGAGAAAAATTATAATAAAAAATAAAAAGCCATACTAATGAAAAAAGTTCTACCTACAGCAAGAAGACTAGGTTAAGGTGCTCATAATTTGATTCATAAATAAAAGGATTCCTTCAATGAAAATCTTTATCATCTAAGCATCTCATTGGCAACTATACAACAACATTGAATGGTTGGCTAAAGATCAAGTTATTTCTTCTTCAATCATGATAAATGCATCTAACACACTGCATACTACATAAGAAGATGTATATTATAGTAATTATCAAGAAAATAGGATAGCATTTATCGTAACCATATAGTAATATGCAAAGCAATTAATCATAACCATAAAATAGATAAAGTGAATTTTATGTATGGCGGACAAGAATTTAATGAAGCAGTCCAATCTAGCATGAGATTCGGCCTTGCATCATTAGGACTTTCATGAGCCCTCATATAATGCCAGGACAAATCTGAAAGCACGACGCAGGGGTTTTCGGCCAATTGACATAATTTTTCTAGGGTAATTTACATACATACCACCCAATTCGTATGTATTTACATATCTAACACCTAAGCTTTACTTTTCACATTTATACCACCCAAATCTTTTATATCAACCACCCAAATCTTTTATATCACATCAAAAATACCATTATTTTGACTTTTAAAATGTGAAGTACACCTTTTCATGCATAAGTA
>NW_018164951.1:1510416-1526192 GCF_001263595.1 Phalaenopsis equestris | reverse complement strand
GAGTAGTATGTATGCGAATCTTTCATTTTTCTATTCAGAACCGTGCATGGGGTCTTTGTCCAGGTAATGCATACAGATAAACCAGTACATACCGCAGTAGTAGCATCACTTGAACATTTCAACAAAGCATGTGGGGCCAAAATTTTCAATTCATTTCGATACCTTGCAGCATCCTGAAATTTTTTTTCAGCAAACAAAAGTTTAGGCAAGTAAACATTACATACTTCTTCCCAGGGAAAATGACTCAAAAAGTAACTTGTAATAATAAATGTAGAAATGTTCTGATACTCCCCAAGTATAAATTCATTCATTACAAGTTTCATGACGCAAGTTTTATCCACAAACATGAAGCCGATGAATAGCAGAGTTCAGCAATTCTGGGAAACTTCATGAAAGTAAGAAGCAATCAATCATTGAATATATTTATGTTGTCTATGCATTCGACGCTATTTTTTTTCAAGCTTTTGTACCCTTCGCTTGCACTAGGGGTGTAAACGAACCAAACATGAGCAAACAGAGCTCCTGTTTGTGTTTGATTCGTTTGAAATTAAATCTGTTCGAAATAGGCTTGTGTTCAAATGTGTTTGTGAAATGGGTGCTCGTGTTCGGTTCACTTTTCTTGAATTTAATTTGAATTGTTTGAATTGCTCGTGTTCGGTTTGAAATGAGCTAAGAAAATTTAAAAAATAATAAATTTAATTATTTATTAAAAAATTATAAAAAAAGTGAAGATTAGTTTCAGATAATTTTGAATTAAAAATTCTTTTTTATAATAATTTAATAAATTCTATATTTTAAATTTTCCTTATAAAATTTTATTAAAAATTTTATAATTATATTAATTTTTAATTATTTATTTATTTCAAACCAAAACGAACCGAACGCAAACGAACAGCTTCTTATTCGTGTTCGGTTCGTTTACAATTCGAACTAAAAAATCTTGTACGTGTTTGGATTGATTGTTTAACGAACAAATCGAACGCGAATTACTTATTGAACCGGACACAAGCAATTCACGAATGATGAGCCTTTTTTACAGCCTTAGCTTGCACTTTCGAGTACCATAAAACACTCCTTAAAAAATAAGCAAAGAGATTTAATAATGTACGTGTTTGGATTGATTGTTTAACGAACGAATCGAACGCGAATTACTTATTGAACCGAACACGAGCAATTCACGAATGATGAGCCTTTTTGACAGCCTTAGCTTGCACTTTCGAGTACCATAAACACTCCTTAAAAAATAAGCAAAGAGATTTAATACAAAAAAAGGGTTAAAATGGTTCCTAGATCACTTGCATGGGGCCATTTTAACACCAAACTATAAATGTGTTCAATTAAATCTATTGAGTCCTCAAATATGACCCAAAATACCCCCTTTATTATATTATATTGGATCAAATCTAAGGAGTCAAACAGCTATTTTAGATCAAATTTGAGCCAAATGATTAAATTGATACATTATACAACCTGGAACTAAAAGAAAGCCTCATAAATAGTCTAGAAACTATTTATTATTTCTCTATCATAGAATTTTTTTCTATATAACATTAATCATTGGAGTCGAATTTTTTTCACTACAGATATGATCAATAGCTAGAAAAGAGAATTATGTGATGTTTGTGGATCCACTCATATGAAAAATATTGTTGAGCCTGTGTTTACCCTATATTAATTTTGATAATGACAAATGCCCTTTACATATGTGGAATAATCATGCGCTTCAAGCTGAAAAAAAGCCAAAATGATGAATTATATTATTTAAAACAAAAATAAATGCTAAACAAGTCCAAAATTGCTGTCTAAAGTGTTCATCATTTATATTCCTTTTTCACACTAAAATGCAAGTACAATTACATTGCCAAGCTTATCATGCTTAAGTCATTTCATGTAGCTTATAGAGCTGCATTCATAGATTGCTTGGAAATTCATAGAACATGGTTTGAAATAATTAAAAATGCTAAGCAAAGGCACAAATCATATATGGGTAGAAATTGATTTGGACAGCATTTGGTACATGAAACATGCTTTGTGGTATTAACCTAGATATGTATGACACTTGTGTAGTATGAGGCAGGCTCGAGCTAAAACAAAGCAGATGATGATTTTTTAGCACGACATCAGATGAAGTCAATTTCAACTCACATGTACTCCGTCATTTGTCTAGCATACTTAAACATAAGTGTTTGTGATATTACAAGAGTAAAAAAATACAAAAAATGAATCCAAAATCATGTCCTCGAAAAATATGCATGTCTTTAAACAAACATCTATGTGCTTTAACTAGCATATTAAACGCTTAATCATAAGGTCCGAGAGTACCATGCGGGCTTACTTAAAATATATTTCAAAATATGTCGCACCAAAAAAATATACATACTAATAGATTAAGAGCATGCATGTGCTCCATCATTTTATCTTAAGTGCTTAAACTTAAGCTTTTGAGAATAATGTGTGGGCTAAGGATGGATTCATATTAAAATTAAAGCTGTCTTGAAAAACATGTAATTATCTTAAAATATTATAAAATATCTTCTTTAAAATCAAGTTAAAAAATTATTAAGTAATGCACACTCTCAAGTAAGCCGTCTTTTCTATAAGGCTGAGTGTTAAGTCTCAAATTGTCCAGTTCATTTCTCCTCCTCAGAAGAATTGGAGTTGATAAGACAAAACTTCCAATAAGTTAGTATGATCTTCCACTTGATAAAGGCTGGAGTGACAATACCAAGCCCTACTAAAATAGTCTGATTCTCCTAAAAAAAACAAAGTTAATGGACTAGATATTTTTAATGATATTTAAGAAATAATTTTTCATTAAATGACAAATATAAGTACTTTAAATGTTCTTTAATGAACACTCCGAGAATGGCCATATTGATTATGAATCTTAATTAGACGTGCCTATATTTTTAAATTATACTCAAAAGATTATTTGAATAAACTCAATTGATTCAAGTTATCAGCTTGATCCTTTATAAATAAAAAATTATCTAAATCCTAATAATGGCCATTTTAATTGTGCACCTCAACCAAATGAGTCTATTTTTTTTAAATTAAGCTTCAAAAGAAATTAACACAATCCTCTATAAGCAAAATAGAGTCGAAAAAATTCAAATCTATTGAAAACTTCTCAATGATGGTCACGTTAAAAATGAAACACAATAGGAAGGGTCGATTCATGATTCATAAAATTAAAATTAAAATTATCTAAAAAATGTTTAAATAAATCTAATTCTAAATTTTAAAGCAAAAAACTTATCCACCACTCATAATCGTTTGTCAAGAATGATAATTCCAAGATTAACCTGAACTTATAAGAAGTGAATGTTATATTAAGTATACTACTATATTCACACTCAAAAAGATATGTCTTAGTAAAGACGTATGAGTTTTCTGTCATTATGGTTTGGCCATTTGACTTCATAAATGAAGCAATTACAACAATAGCCTTCTAACCGATGCTCTGGCCAAACAAACTTCATTATATTATAGTTTATATGTTCCTTAATGACTTTTTGTTCCTTTGGGTTGTCAATCATAGGGTATATCTGAAAGAACATAAAACCCTTTGTAAACTAAGGTCGGCTTTGAGTTATCCTCTTCGACAAACATCATCCCTGACTCATAAGGCTCCCTTAGACAAAATAACTAAAGACTGTTAACAAAGATCCTTCAGTCAGATCGAGTCGACTACCTTCTCTAATTAAGTAGAGTAATGTACAAGATAACCCAGAACGATAAAACCATAGAAACTTGATCGATATCATTCATCTCATCATCCGCACATAAGCTCATCATAATAAATTTCATAGTAAAAAAATTAACTTATTGTTATTATATGTTGAGTGATCAGTGCCATAATGCTTAGCTTTAATTGAAAGTGTTTTATTTATCAGGTAAAGCAATTAACCATTAAGTCTTGTGCCTACAAAAAATCTCAAACCTTAAATCTTAAAAATCCTCACAAATTGAGGGTAAAACCTATAGGTGGTGTCTTATATTCTATCTCATCTATCTTCTAAATATTTAACCTAGAACCTCAACGTAAAACTCTCTCCATCATTTTCTAGAGAGACGGGTTGCAAATTTCGAAGCCCGTAGTCAATTTTTGTTCTAGTGAGTGTAGTTTTGAGTAAAGAAAAAATATAATTGTCCTTGAGCCTAGAAAAAGGTCAAGTGCCCAATTAAGGAGGACATTTCTTTTGTGCATGCTAAGAAGCATCTTTTTATAACTTTTTTGATATAGTAATGAAATATGCCACTTTTCAAGGAAAAAGGCTGAAGTTTCCTCTATAAATTTGAGAGAAGAGTGAAGCTTATAATATCATTGGCCAGAAGAGTTTATGAAGGTGTTTGGTTAAATTCTCAACTTGGGAGTGGACATGGACTAAAAGAACTTAACCCCTATAAATCCTTGTCTTTTGTGTGGTTTGAAGTGCTTATTTTAAGTTTATGCTCTCAAAATCTCATGGAATTTGGTTAAATTCTCAACTTGGGAGTGGACATAAACTAAAAGAACTTAACCCTATAAATCCTTGTCTTTTGTGTGGTTTGAAGTGCTTATTTTAAGTTTATGCTCTCAAAATCTCATGTTTTCCATGCCTACTCCACACCAATCTAAGGAATGAATAATATTTCTTTTATAAAAATTTTAATAAAAGAGTTTCTTATCCAACTCGCACTCCCCTTCCTTTAAATGTGCGCTTATTTCCAACAAATCATATCCGACTGGGTTATGCTTTAACTCCCGATAGTGATTATAGAGGGTAAATTTATTGGACATATGCCTGCTTATCCCTCACTTCACACCTGTACCATTGTGGAGGCTAAGGGCGGCCATATAACATATGAATGGCTTACGTGTTTTATCTATGTGTAACGTAGAAAACTTTGTTAGCATATTTTCTATCATCTTGAGCTCTAGGAGAGTCAGTTATGAGGGAAGTAGTTGGTTATATGTTGTGTTGCCCTTACCCACCGATGTGCATGTACCATCACAGAGTCCCTCACACGAGCCAATAGCACATATAGATGTAGGGTTTTGTGCTTCACCTAAAGGACCTAAGTTGTGCCTTTCCTAAGAGATCAAGCTTTTAAGAGGGTTGGTGGTGCAAGTACTCTAGAAGTTTAACAAAATTTACTTTAGAAGCTACATTTATATACTTCCAACTTAACAATATGGTGCAAGTTAAAATATTAAAAAATTGTGCATTCTAATTACAATATGCTTAAAATGTTCTCAGATTGGATTCACCAAAACTTCAGAATTCAGTATTAACAATAGAAAAGAGACTAACAAGGAAAAAAAACAATAAGTACCTCAAAGCGTTCTTCTTGAATAGCCTTCTTTAATAATCCCTTGAGGCGCAATACTGGTTCCTCCTCCTCAAAAGATTTTAAGGAATCCCGTATCCTTGCAGCCTCTTTATAATCCTTAAAAAAACAAATCATACAGATAAGATTACATAGAGAGAAAGATACCAATTACTTCAAAATATTCCTTTCTAACAATAGTGCCCAACAAGATTAACCAAGATTCATTCGAAAAAAAAGATAAAGCAGGTATATATTAGTCGAAAAATTATTTCATTCACCTAAGAGCAATCATCTGGTTAAATTTAGTGAAAATAAAAGACAATCCAGACACTAACGAAAACTTCATAATAGAAACTTAATTAACACACTGGATCAAAACAAAGAAAGGTAAACATTTGTGTGTAATCCAAACTCAACATATAAAATTATTGGCAAGATATGAACAAATGAAGAAAGTCTACACAGCTTTTCATGAGATAATTCTTCACCCTGGTCTCATTGGTTTGATATAGAAGCACATGATTTAAAAAATCTTCGTTGGGGTTGAGTAGGCTTGGATGGATCCCAGCAAGGTGCATAGACACTTCAGTAGAAACCACTTATTACTCAAACTATCAAATACGACATCATTATGGTTTATACGCTACACTAAGCGTAAAAATTGAAGAAATCAGTACAAATTGTTGTCAACATATCGACTTGACCCATTAGATATCGACTTGACCCTGCAAGGAAATAATTAGTTCCAACATACTTGCCATAAAGAATGCTTCACCTTCAAAAAGAATGATTTGTTTATGACAGATTTGTTTCACCTTAAAAGTATATTTTGATGCACATCAACAAAATCCATCAAATAAAGTAACATAAGAGGATTTAGGATGAAAAGCTCAGAAATTAGGCTTTGTGTTAAATGAGAGAAGAACTCCCGAACTAACTTGGCATCACTGAATGATGTAACGAGAAAATCTACCTCGGATTTGGCCGCCACGGCCAACTGCTTCTTGAGGAGAGCATAGTTCTGGCTCTTAGAAAGGAAAGAGGCGATCGGAGAAGAGAGCATCTTCTCATTCTCCGAACCATCTCTCTCGGAGGAAGAAGAATTGGAGACAGATAGAATCACAAAAGAAGGCTTCGTGCTTTCTCTGTGGCTCGCCCACGCTGTAGAGATCGTTGCAGGCTTCAAAGAGACCAGCTTAACACCTAAAGAGTGCATCATTCTGCCCTTATGTTTCCTCCACTTACACAGTTACAGTAGATGAGATGAAGCCAAAAGCAAAAAGCGAAAAAATTAAAGTTGAAATAATCTAATATTTTATATTTTGGATCTTCTAAAAAACCATAATTGGGACCAAAATTAGGGCAATTACTTACATAATGCTCGAAAATTTATTATTTACAAATTTAATATTTTTTCATGTAAATTTTAAATTCTCACTCAAATTTGGAGCAGCTGCAATTTATCCAACTTATGCTAATAAACAGTTTATCCTGATAATCTGTTGATTAATCTATATTTTTCATTTTATATTTTTTTTTAATTTAAAAATTAAGCTTTTATAGTCCTCCATAAGAATTATTTATACCCAGGACATTATTTTGGCACTTTTATAAATTATAGGATTAAAACAACCCGGGGGACTGTTTTGGCACATTACTTTTTATAAATAATCATATATATATATATATATATATCCCAAAATTTGGATTATTTATTGTAGTTATCATACAAAGCTATTGAAATAAAACAAAATATTAAAGAGATTCCCCTTTTTTTCACGACTTATGTGGTATTGAAATTTAATGTTAAAAGTAAAAAGAAAAATTAACTTAATCTATTATGGTAAATTTTTTTATAAGATTAATCTCAAAATTATTAAATTGATTTTAAGATGCATGCAATCAATTTTCAAATGAATCAAATTGGGTTGCATAGGAGCTTGTTTATCATTTGTGATACTTGAGGAGTGATCATGGAGAGTAAGACAGATTACTTCGGCAGTTGGTGCAGGATAATTGGTAGATCGACAAGCAAGGGAGTAGTTCACATCGATAGATTACTTCAACAACTGATTTGAGATAGCTGACAGATGGGTAGATGAGGACAGTATATCACCTTAGTAGATTACTTCTGCAGCTGGTATGGGACAACCGGCAGATCGAGAGGCTAGGTTTATAGCTCACTTCGGTAGATTACTCCAACAACAAGTATGAAACAACTATCAGATTGGCAGGTGAGGTTATAGATTATCTCAACGAGTTACTCCGACTGTTAGTGCTCAATGGTATTAGCGCTTTGGTGAAGATGGGCCCTCTAGGCCCAAGAGGCTCATTTCAGTAAGCAACAGCCCAAGAAAGTTGCTAATGAGTATGCAATATTCAAGCATAGTTCACTTAAAATTATAACTATTTAAATTTTGTTTGGGCTTTAGTATTAGCTCATTAAATTTCAAAAATGGGCAATGATGCTATTTTTTTCCCTTAATTTTTGGGAATTATATTCTAGAATTAATCAAACCTAATATCAATGATCTAGAGCACTCGTTTCATAAACAACATTAAAAAGTCCAAACAAATAGAACGGTATAAAAAAAAAAATGAGAAAAAAAATACAACTTTATCATAAAACATTCCATTTAAATGTGGAAAGTCACACTCGCAGTAAGTAACATAAAGTCTTTAGTTGTAAAAAAAATGCTTAAATGCGACTTACGCGCATTTGGTGTAAAAAATGTGAAATGTCCGTCAAGTGTGTGAGATAAGATCCACATATTGTTGGAATAACAAATACATGGATTCATAGATAGAAAATATCATGGTAAACTTATCTAAATTTGACATAAAAATGTTACTTCTCAGCCTTTTCCTTATTCAAAAAGCTAATAAGAGAAGTGACCCCAAACTTTATGATGTAATCTACACCATCATTTCACCATCTCATGCATTAGAGATGTCATCTAACACCACATGAAAACCATCTATTAGTGGTTGAATTACTCATTGATTTTTTTCAATTGATAATCTAGCGGCCAAATTTGCACCTCATTAATTTACCTATTGAATAACACTTTAAACCACAGCTGCAAAGCTTAATGTCTGAAATTTCAACCTCATTTAAGTGGTTGCTATTTTTTTTTTATTTGAAAGTAGTTGGACAACGACTAAAATTGCAGTCACATAATGTAGCGGTTCAAAGTTATGTTGCTAATCAGATGCTAGTCGTTAGTAAAACCTAGCCCACACTGTGAACCACTCATTTTTCTATCTTCACTCTTTCATTTTCTTTGGTTCTTTCTTGCTCTCCGCAACACCCTAGCCTTCGATGAATGCTCCAGCTACACTTCGACTCCAGTGATCCTTCAACTTTGGTGACTTGAATCCAGAGTAAACCGCAAAACCAAGTTTTAGGAAACTAACTCGATTTATTCCGACTTCATTTTTTATTTCTCGTGTTTTTTTTGTTATGTGAGTTCTTTTCTTTAGGAATGCAACTCAGCTCTTAGATTTACATACATACCACTTCTTCTTCTTCTTCTTCTTCTTTTTTTGGCATTTAGGATTGGAAGCTTGCATGACTTTTCCCATCATTTTATTGGACACTTGGCTTTGTAGCCATATGAAAACATGTTATTGTGTATGCAAATTACTGTATCATCACACAGCAAGGCCCTAATTATATGCAGGTTATGTAGTGATGTGCATTTTTTTTTATTTTTTTTAGTTGTGAGAAGTATGTAGTTAAATATTTATGCTCATTTATATGTCCAAACATATTAGAGACATATATAATCCATTCTATAGAATTTTATGGATGGGAAGTATGGTTTAAGATTAGTAAGCATTTATTATAATGAGATTTTAGGTATCTAAAGCTCATGCCTCCAAATATCTATCCTTTAATTTTTATGCTCTAAAATACATGTGTTAGAGACATACATAGACCCTATTTATGGAACTCAATGCATTAATTGGAGATATGGGTTTACAACAAAAGCTATATATGTCTTAAGTATGATTCTATGTATGAGGCATATACTTATGACTTTGTCATGTGAATTTTTCACATTTGAAATTCAAATTGTTTTGGTTTCATTCCTATGTTTTGGCATGTCATTATGTCAATTTTCCACCAAGAGTATTGTACATATGACTTGGCATGCTTGCACATTCATCATATTTTAGAGCTCATGGCATCCTAGATTAGGGGTGCAAACGAGTCTAGTCGCTCGAGCCACCCTCAGCTTGAGCTTGAGCTTGAGCTTGATTAATTTTATCGAGTTTGAGCTCGAGCTGGAACTAAAGTCTATGATTTTGAGCCGGCTTATTTAATATAAAAGAGAAAAAAATAATATTAATTTAAGGAAGTGATATAATAAAATGACAAATAGTTATAAGAGAAATAATAATAAATCACTTAATATAAATTACAAAATACTATTTTTAAACATTTTTATCACTATTAAAAATAAAATCTTAAAATTTAATATATTTAGTATATTTTTTACTAATAATTTTTAAACAAGCTGGTTCACGAGCTAACGAGTCTAGTTTGTGCTAGTTTGAGCTTTGCTTGGTAGCTCCTCGATGTACTAATGACTGCATGTTGTATTATCCAACGGATGGAGAAGCTTGAAAATATTTTAATCGTACTTTCCTTGAATTTGTAGCAATCCCGCAATAATATACTTGGCTTATGTGTAGATGATTTTACGTTATACAGTCAGACCATCTCGTCCTACTCATACTAACTGGTGATAGGTACACATTATAATTTATCGTCATAAATGTGCATAACTAAGCCTTTCGTGCTTCTCACATTGATTATACCTGGTCCATAAAGCCCGAAGGGAAGAATTGATTTATATTTACATTTTTTTATAGATAAGCTCAAATTATTAAGCGAAACATGTCTTGTCAATTGTAATATTGCCTCAAAGAAAAATTTTAAATGAAATCTACCTTAATGTGAACAATACACAATTTTCATGCATATGAAATATTATCGAGATGGAGCACTGCGGAAAAGTTAGCTTTCCCATACTATAATTCCATTTGCTTTAAAATATGGTAGAAGCAATGTCTGATTCAAATGTCATCAAATATTTTTGTGTTGATCATCCATTCAGAAGAAATGAAAATGTATTTTTAAAAAAGTAAAGTTAAGAAATCATTGAGGATGCATATTAACTTGTAGGTATTGGACTTAGCAGTAAAAATATTATATTGACGTGATTATTTTAATTTTAATTATGTGACCAGATTATTTATTAGCTCCTTAAATATTGTGAACAAGAACATATCGGTAAGAAAAATAAAGAAAAGTTCGCAACAAGATTCAAATTATGTGTAAGCTCAAATAACTCAAAAATTTGTAGTAGGTAAGATGATTGGACAAATTACATAAGAATGTTAACTTTTGTAATATGTTCATAATCAGAGCAATCGAGTTATGAATTAAGTCATGATAGATTTTGTTTGGGGGTCTAATCTCAACATAATTAAGTGACCTATATTTGATGTAAATGAGTACAGATTTTACACAAATTTTTGGTCTAAAGGAATGAAGACATATAATTATGTTGTATGTGTTAAAAGAAAAACTCATTCTAATAATGAGAATACCTATTATGAGATTCTGCAAGAAGTTGTGTAGTTACAGTTTTCGAGCTTTATTGAACGCCGTGTATTTATGTTTAATTATGACTAGTTTGAACCTATTTCTAATCGAGGAATAAGAATAATAGAATCATATGACATAATTGAAGTTAAAATGAATAGAAGAAGATATGATAAGTTTGATTCATTCATTTTAACAAGTCAAACATGTCAGGTATATTATCTTAGATATCCCAGTAAAGCAAAGACAAACTTGACTGGGCAATGGTCATCAACACTAGGTTTAGAGCGAAATTGATATCCAGACTATCACAACAGAAGCAGGATATGCCAAATTTATGTATTCCTCTTACTATTATTAAGGAAGGGGAAACCTTAGTGAATGTTACTAGTGCAACAAAGAAGTTAGTCATGATGTGGATGAGTTTGATGATGACACAAAGGAGGGAATTATAAGTTCAACCTCTACTCACTCATCCGATGTATCAGAATAAAACGGGTACATGTATGCCTTATCTTTTATATTATCCATTTTGGTTTTTGTTATTTTACTTATGTTGTTTCATTGCACATTAGTACTTATTTAAGTTTCTATTTTTACTTATATTAATTTTTTGTTTTACTTTAGTAGTTTCTTGCTTTAGCTCAGCTGTTTCCAACTTTAGCATGACTTTGTTTACTGCTATAGTTCAATTATGTTCTGCTTTAGTTTAGTAGCTTCTTTTTTTAGATTAGTAGTATCATGCTTTAGTTCAGATGTCACCTACTTTTAAGTTTTATTATTTCATACATCAAAATAATTCCAATCATGTTACTTGTTCTTGCTATAGCCGGATTTAGGTGGTAGTGAGAACCGGAGTCCTTGTAGATCAGTTATCTCCAATTTGTACTGAAGGAAGAAGCATGATGCTTCACGGTCATTCATTGACACGAGCACCACTGTGATGGTTTTGACTTCAACTACCATAACAATGCCCTTCATGCTCATTGCTCCACCTCCCGTACACATGTTTGCAGATACCTACCACACTCCTGCAGCTCCCACCACACTGCCACCTCCGTCCTTCTTCGAGGCAGTGCCTTCCACTTCTGTCAAGCATACCACAGACACCTCAAAATGGATGTACATCGAGTCTCTTGAAGATTCATAAGTAAAATTAATTTTAGTAATCAAAATTAAGTTTTCATTATATTATTTATGTAAAATTGCTTTTTTATTTAGCTTTTATCGGTCTAAGCAGCCCATCCACATGATCACAAAGATCATTAAGATTAAGTACAATGCCTCCTACCTATCATGGCTAAAGATCCCGATAAAGGTACAGGATATGTACTTAAAGGAGTTCAAGGTAAATTAAATAATTTTTAATTACATTTATAAACTCAATTTTTTTAATAACTAACATTATTTGAATATGCTTTGCAGAAGGACTTGTGATGGGATGCCCAGTATCATCAGCATATTCGGAAGAACTTTGAAAATGAGGCCAATACCACCTAAATAATTTGTTCACTGTTATCCAGAAGAAATGAGAGAGAACTATTTTGATAGGCAAGGATGCCTTAGCTGAGCTGACCAAGTATGGTCCTCTCCTACGTATGTTAGGAAAAGGAAGGCATGCACTAGAACTAGGCAACGAAATGTAGGGCATAGGTGTCTTCTTACACATCGGTGGCTCGATTCTTCATGTCGAGCATATGTAGGAGGAGGTAGCTGGTAATATTTATTCTTCGTGGTGAATTGATTTGTATAGATATTTCTTTCCTAACATTTTCATATGTTAACAGAGGTTGGAGTTAGGCCGATAGCCTACCATTGCTAAGTCGTGAGCACGTACACATCAGCATCAAACAAACAAAAATGATGGGTAGATAACAGATCTCTCCATGTTCACATAAGTTTAAAAATATTTAATTTATTTATGTAATTTATCTAAAATCATATCTCAATACTAATTTTCCTTCATAATTTAATTTTGTAGGATAATTATGAGCATTGAAAGAGTCTTGAAGTCAGAGCCCACCATGTGCTAATGGCTCTAGTAGTCATTTTGACCATTTTAACTTTGAGATATGGAAGAAAGCTTTTGAAAGATAGAAGAAGCGGAGGATCTACGTCTCATAGCACAAAAATTTGTATATAAGGTACATCATTCCAGTTTCAGCTAGAGATCATCAATTATTTATGACAAGGCGTGCGATTACATTGATCCAGGAGTTATGTGGCAGCTATGTTACTATACATCAGCTAGAGTCCAGGGTGAAGGAGATTGAGGGAGTAAAGGATAATAGGTCAAGAGGCTCGAGACAACTATGTCTGACACGTGATCGTGGCAAGTGACTAATGATCTAGGTGGATGAGGAGGAACAAAAAGGTTAGTTTTTTCTTCTTTTTTTTTCATGTGTACGTAGAACTATTTCATTTATGTTGTGAAAATTGTTTTGCTTTATGATTATTGGATGATATGTTGACATTTATTATATTTTCTATATTTTCATTCATTTTTGTTGCCTATAATAAATCATATTGCAATGTGATGAGATATTATGAATATGATTCTTAGTTTTTTTTTTCAATTTATCGACTAATATACGAGTCTCTAAATTAGCAAAGATTCATATTGTAATCAGTCGATTCCTCAGCCGCTAATTTTGTTGCTGAAAAAGGCTCTCAATATTATGTTATAAGGTTAACGGCTGACTTCTTCAACTGAAATAATTTTGGTGAATGAATATCAGTCCCTACTCAGCCATTAAAGTTTAGCAATTAATAAAACAGTCGCAAACCTGTAGGGGCTGAATTATTCAGCAACTTCGGCTTTTGCAACTGAGATTTTATTGACAGATAAACATCAATTGCAAATCAGTCATTAATCTAAATTATAGACTGTAAATCACTAATTATTGGCTGATTTTTCAGTCGGTAATCATTGACTTTTCCATAGTGTAAGTATCAATAATATTTGTCATTTACTTTACTTTTTAGCAACATTTAAGTTATGAATTTTATATACATGATGTGAGCTTTTATATCCCATAAATTTATCACATGAGCTAAAGCAAAAGTTTCTCCTATAAGTTAACTGTCTGCACCTCCCTCTTCTCACTCCGCATGTGCCTGTCATCTTAGTCCTTCCCTTCGAATCACTTTCAACACATCAATTTTCCCACCATATTACTTCAGTCTCCTTGCCTGAGGGGCTATTTGTTAACTGATTTAAGTATGATTTAACTTAAATCTTATGATATATATAAAAAAAAAGATAATTTTAAATCTAGGATTTAATAAATCTAGTTCATTCTTAATTTTGACTTAGTTCTTGGATTTACTAAATCCTAACAGATTAATAGGATTTACTAAATCTGCTAAAGTCGTTATCATATAGCTACAAAGCCTTCATCCCTGATCTCGTCCCTCTTGTGGGAAAAATCCAATGGCCCAAATCTGATATAGCCCATATATGAATATATTGAAGGAATGGATAAATTTTTTGAAGTGCTAAAATCTATCTTTGCTCTTCCACCCTAACGTGAGAGCAATTTGAAATTGAATGACTGCTTTTCTAAGCTATCTTCAACATGTTATTTACATATTATAGGTTAGTGTTGTGGGAAAAACACTTTCTTTCCTCAATCTTGGCAAGAGAACAAACCACAAATTACAACAAAGAAGATGCAAACACAGGAATACAAGCAAACAAGAGGATTTACGTGGTTCGGTCATTTGGACCTACATCCACGAAAGGGAATCAACCAAATCCACTAAGATAATAGAGAAGAATTACAAGGCTTCTACACCATTGAGGAATAAGCTCCAGATCTCTCTCTCGACTCACCTCGACCCAAGATCTCACTGAGCTCCCATCTTACCACGATCTCTCTCTCGAATAACCTCGACCTTAGATCCCCAAGATTCTCCCCTCAATCCTTGAAGCCTCTCCCTTTCTTCTCTACTTCCTCCTAATTCTCACTCCTTGGTTCCTTTCCCCTCAACCCTCCCCTACAAGCCACCCCTTCTATTTATAATAGAAGGGGCCTCCCCTAGTAGACCGGGTCTATCTAGCCTAATTATTGAGATTCATTACAACAATTCTCCCCTTGAATCTCAATTACAAAGCTCCATGGTAAAGATTCATTCCACTCGGTCCCGACGGGCCCTCAGCCCTTGCTTGAGTTTGTTAAGTCCAAACACCCTGGACGAATTCCTGTAGTGCTTCATTTCCAAAAATCTGGAGTTGTCGTATTCTTCTCTGCAGCACTGCCGAAGCCTTCCTCTAGGATGTCGCAAAACTCCTTTGCGTGAGCGAACTCCTGCTCCGCCTGTTCTGCGTCACGAACAGAACCGCGCGCGTTCTTCCTCCAAACGGAATTGCACGCGCTTTCTTCCTCAGGGAACCACACGCCTTCTTCCTCACTGCCTCGCGAAACCTGGCTGCCTCTCTCTCTTCATGCATATCCGCTAACTCTTAGGATAGAAGGCATTGATCAGAAGATCCTTTTTGATTCATTTAACACAGTTAAGAGACGTCATTATCATGTTCAGGTGGAGCGCTTAGGCTTCTTTGAATGGGGCCAACTCCTGTCGCGTGGTTTCGAAGCAGGTCCTTTCTTCCTCACGACCCCACGCCCAACTCCATGTGCTCCTCTGCTCGCCGCCCAGCTGCTCCTGCCGAAGGCTGCACTCCCTGCCAAATAAACTGCCGAAAGCTTTTTTTTTTTCTGCTCTCCTTCCGTGCCTTCCCTTTCCCCCGACCACGTGTTTCTGGCGAACAAACGGGTGCGCTTCCTAGCGCGATCCTGAGAAGGTCCCGCCTCCCTGCTGCTCTGCGACAGCTTCTGGCCTT
>NW_018164951.1:1495405-1510316 GCF_001263595.1 Phalaenopsis equestris | reverse complement strand
GAAAGTCAAGTTGAACATAAAAACGGCCGACAAGCTTTAAACCCATAAACAAAAAGGAAAGAAGATAACTAAAAGCTTTAGAGAAAGGAGAAGAAAAGTTGATTAATCAAGCAATAAAGACTCCACAAAAACAGTTTGGAGAATCCGCAAATAAAGCTTCCATCTTGTAGAAAGTCCAAAGGAACCCAAAGAAGTTCGCATAAGAGCCCCTTCATCAAGAAAAAGGTTCAACGCCAAGATTATTAGAACCGAAAATAATTTTAAAAAGCAATAAATTGGTGTCAAACTGAAAAAAGCAAGGATTGACTAGCCAAGCATGAGATGAGACCAAGGGCATCCATCAAACATGTTGGAAACATGTCGAGTAAAAGCCCTAAAGAACTATGATAATATTGCATTATAAACATTGTCATTGTTTACGCAAAGTGATATGTTGTAAAACTAACCTGTTTATTTTGGTATGTCAAGGACTCGGTATCATCTGTATGGCTTTCCTTGAGGGTACAAGAATGCAACTCTAAACAACCTTCAGTGCCAGCAAAATACAAAATTAAAAAGCTACAGTAAAAATTTTGAGGCAAAGTTTTCATCCTTGCGGATAATAACGCATCAGATTTGTAGTATTACATTATTAAAAGGAAAACAAATTTAAAAACACAAGTGGACTCATACTGTAAATATAAAACAATAGCCAGACGCCATCCTGGCATAAGTCTAAAATATTTCTAGGAGTTACTTAAAAGTGCATTATTAAATATTTTCAATAATATTTCATTATGCTAGAAACAATTTCAAATTTTATGTTAAGGAGTTCAGGCAAACACAGCCATTGTTCTATTTAGCTGGCGAGTGACATTCACCAGCCTCCAGAACAAAAAAAACAAACAATAAAACTCAAATATATGACAAAGTTTGTCAGGATTTAACTAAATAACTTTATTATGATAAGCATTAAATCTAAAACAGGTGATTTTAGTATAACCATAAACAATCAATCCTTCTTTTTGGGATAAATTTAGATTTAAAAGCAAAGCTCGCTACAAAAGTTGATGGTCTATATAGCTCGAAGTCAAAATTCAAAACTTATCTCATTGATGCCGTGTTACTCTTCCTAATTTATAATAAAAGGTTTTGTTTAATGTTCTTATCTCATTGGTGATGTGAATAACAAAAGAGGGTGAGATTGAAGTACAATGAAACAGAGGTTGAATTGGAAACTATCAATACATTTTCAATCAAGATAGTAAAATGAAACAGAGGTTGAATTGGAAACCATCAATACATTTTCAATCAAGATAGTTAAGAAAACAGGATAAATAAAAGAAATAACGTAATCTCCTTTAATTGTTCAACATAAAATCTCATTCTTTTCTGTAGGATTATAATGAACCAGAAATGTTGCATTTCACAGATAACACGATTACTTGAATAGCATCATATTGTGTCAAAAATAATCAAAGCTCCTTTTTTTAAACATCTAGATGACAGCAAATCTAATGTTTAACGATTAAAAAAAATGTGACAAAAAAAATATTATAGCCGTTGTTAATCAATTAAAAAGCATTGCATTTTCTAAATATAAAGTCAATGAATCAAATGCACTGTATTGGAAAGATACTAATGTGATCTAAATAACATTTTTAGTTGAAATATGTTATCTAAATAGCATTGAAAAAAAAAACGGAGCTAGCTATAGTATGAAAGGGGACTCATTCCACCCTCCGCCAAAATTAGATTTGTTTCATTAAAAACATCAAGCTTAAAATCACAAAAAGGCTTAGCTATCACAAATATGGAAAGACGGAAATAAACGCATGCCTTGCACGGAACTCTGACAATGCTCTTGCTCGTCTCTATAGCATGGACCCGTATCCTGTATGAGCTCCATTTCTTTGTAATCGTGAGAGCTAGCGACATCCACAACTTTTACAGCAAAAGAATCAGTAAAGCTGCCGATGCTAGTAATCCCTTCCTCACTTTTCGGTACTCCATCGCTCCGCAGAGCATCCGCAGATGTCCGAAAGGCCGGCGAACCATCTCCCAGCTCGCCCGGTCGATCGCGCAGAGAATCGTGCGAGTTGACAGACAGCGGAACCTCCGAAGAGCTCTCAACGAAGCCGTCCGGAAGTGCATCTGCCTCAGGGAGACGGTTCGCCGGGTGGGTTTCCATTTTCGGCGAGAGGCGTGCAAGAATTACAGGTGAAAACGGGAGAGGAATGCAGCAGTGGGATTTTGGAAGAGCAGATAGGGTTTCTGTTCCGGCTATGCAGGGTGGCCTCGTATGAAGCGGGCTAACCAAAATGATGAGTCAGCATGTAGTTTAGTTGAAGCTCTTCAGCTTAAATTTATAGAAATTATTACGCGCGTAGATCAATAAATAATACATCATTTCTAAATGTGCATTAAATAAAAATCATGTTTTGCATAAATACATGTAAATTTATCAAAGAGTTAAAATCAAATAAATAAAGTCTTATTTTTACTTCTATAATGCTCCAAACAAGTAAAATATATTTATAAAATAGTGTTCAATGTTTTATGATATAGAAATTATAAATAAAATTTATAATGAATCCACTGAAGATATTTGAAAACATTAAGACGATGTGCAAACAATCATTTTAAGGTATATTATTAATACGCCGCCAACAGATTTTCATCGCCCGACACAAATCTCGGACAATATTTTGAGCAAAAATATTAAAATCTTGATAAAAAGTCATCCAGAGCTCTGATTCAGCATACTTATAGTCAAATGAGACGGACCTAATGATATCAAAGTTAGTCCAATCCGAGTCAGATCAAACCCAGTCAAATTATTAAACCACTCTTGGAGGATTTCTAGACGCATTTGGAAGGTAAAAAAATTGTCAAATTTAACGAGGTCATAGTTGAATCGACCGTCTCGACAAGTCGAATCCAACGAGCCCAATATTGCTCAATTTCAACATCGTTAAAGGCACTGAAATGTCCATCAAACGATATTTGATCGACGAAAGCTCACCGGACCGTCCGATCAAAATGGTTTTCATTCATATATTAATTGCACCAATGACACTATAAATAGAGTCCCGTCCCTCACATTAGGGAGGGGACTTAAGATAGAACTTTAGGAAAATTAGCTTAAGTCTAACATTATTCCTACTATCGCCGATCGCTGTCGACTACAACCGACCGTCAGCGACCCACGCCAACCTCCGTCGATCGCCGCCGGCCGCCGTCGATCATTATTGACCTTCGTCGACCACCGTCAATCATCGCTGACCAGACACCGTCAGTCGACGTTGTAACTTGGAAAATTTAATAACTTTTTCCTGTATGTGTAATAAGGGTCCTCTGTAATCATCAACTTATGGTAAATTTTAAGACTCATTGTATTTATGAGTGCCACAATCAAACTATTGAGAATCTGATAAAAAATGAAAATGATGGTTTGAGATTTTACCACGAATTTAGATATTTGAGTGAGAATTTGAAAAATAAATGAAAATATGATTCATAAGTAGCAACTTCCTTGTGATTTGTATATAATTATGCCCTCAAAGTTATGAAAAAATTTTCTGTCTAAACTCCGGATGTAGCTATAAATGTAGACTGCAATAATATGTCGCCACTTGTGTAATCGCAAATGTTATTTCGGGGTTATTAAAGTGAAACCGCAAAGGTTATTTCAGGTTTATTTTTGAGTTTTATTGGGGTTATTGAAGTGAAATATATAGGTTTATCTTTCCCGAAATAACCCATAAATAACTTTGAAATGACATCCACAATGTTATTTTTGAGTTATTGAATTGGAGCCACAAAGATTATTTCAAATAATTTAAGAGTTATTACAGAGTTTAGGGTTTCACTTTAATATTTTTCTACATGAGCCCGATATAACACTTAAAAGAGTATATTATTGGGAGTGTTATTGAGTGTGATAAAGATTATTCTACCAAACACCCCCCAATAGAAGGAGAAAAATTTGCTCACCTAAGACGTACAGCGCTATAGCGCTACGTACATAATGGAGGTTACATGACTGTTACTATTATATTCGTGTTATACCCCTTATAACCTTCAATGTAACTTTTATATAACCTAACTGTCACCTACATAAACTTACAAATAAATTTTGCGCTTTTATTTTCACATATTTGTATGTTACATATAAATTATATGAAAGTTATATGATATTTATGAGGATATAATGCGAATATAATGCTGATATAACACCTATATAAAATCTATTATGTATGTAGCGCTGCTTACACCCTTACCTAAGGAAAAATTTTTCCAATTGAAGCCCCACGTAGCCCTGATTCTTCACTGGGACTTTTCTATAGAGAAGAGGCCCGGCCCGCCCAATTTTGTTACAGCTTACCCATTCGGACTTCCATGGCGGCACTCCGAAGAGGCGAAGCTACGGGACTGGATTTCCGTCGCCCGAGCTACGTGTTTCTCTTCCTCGCCCTTCTTACGATCGCTTTTCATCGATCAGGTGCGGAAGTGGTGACACTTACGGCTGATACATTTACTGACAAGGTCTTATCGCATATCCGATCCGCCTTTTGTGATATTTCTGGACCATTCTCTTTGTTTCTTTTGATTTATCCAAGTCTCTGGTAACTGATATTGTTTCATCAGTATCGATCTTCTTCTTGTTTTTTACTGTCCATTTGATTGAGTCCTGCTAATTTGAAAACTTATACTCTCTGCGAGGGCGAATTACGTGAGTTGGTTCTTCTTGACGAGAGAGGATCTTGTTTCATTTTGTACAGATTATGGTGATGATGGCAGTTTTTTTTTTTTCGGTTGTCAAAGTAAAGCAGTTTATGGATCATTAATGTTAAGCTCTTAATTGTTGTTCCGAAACCTTATTATTATTGTTTTTATTTGATTGTCAATACGTAGCAGCTCTACTTAAAATTATAGTCCACACACTTCTGGATATCATCCAAAACTTCATGGAGCGATAGATTCCTGGAATTTAGGTTAATGATCCGGCATTCTTAGAAGTAGTGCACGTTCATGGTATAAATTCTGTAGGAGAGTTATGCATAGAATTACTTAAATCATGTGATAACTGAATTTTACTGGAAGACCTTTTCACAATATCTTGCATGCAAGGGAGGAATTTTTTGTCTCTATACGTGCATTCAAGGGAAAGTCCTTTGCGACAATCTTGTTAGAAGAGTCATGCGATTCAAAATGAACAAGGACTTTAAATGTTTATTTCTCGGTTCCTTCTTGATTTATCCTGCAGCTTGCCTGCTTGAGCTCATTCCATGGTTTTTCTCCTCTTAGTTTTACATTTACTGGCTTCAACTAAAGTTACAGACTGGAGAGTTTTAAGTGCTTTAGGTGTGATTTGCCGTGTGTTGAAACCTTGAATGTTATAGTGATGGCAATTATATTTTGTCAAAGAATACAGTTAATATTCTGAACTAATTATTTCTAAAAGAGCTAACCATGTGTTGATCTTCAACAGGACAATATCTCCTCGTAGCATCAAAATTTGTGGTAGATAACTTTGGTTGCATTTCACATTCCCTTCCCATTTCTTGAGATTAATTTTAATCTGTGTTCTTCACTGCTCATGTGTATTTTTTCTAATACTTTTTAAATTAGGGATATTAAGACTCGTTTTTTTTTCCATTCTGCAACCAATGGTATTAGCGTACTTTTGTGTGTGTAGTGATATTTTTTGTTATTTACGCATCTATCTGGCTCTAACCATTCACTCAAATAGCTTAACATATCAGTGGATCTCATTATTCCAAAATAAATGAAATTTTAGAGTTGGAAAATTTTCATGTATTTGAATGTTTTTATGCAAGAATTGCTTGGTTCATGCTATATTTCATTGCCTGCTTCTCCTTGCATCCCTATGTTTTTAAGTTCAATACTCATTTGACTGATTTAACAACTGATTTAACAAGCCCTTTTATAATTATATTTCCAAGTCATTCTGTAATTATGATATTTCCCACGTGCTAGTCTGCTCTAAAAGCAAGATATTTGTGATAGGCTCCTAAAATTGACATGGTTGATGTATCTTTCCATTATCAATATGATTTCATTGGAAAGGTAGAATAGAACAAGTATAAACATACTACAACACAAGCTCAACATAAAAACTTGAGAAATTGAGTAGTTTGGTGTGATTGTCTCACCCAAAACCAAAACGGCACAATAAAAATATTCCATTATAGTTTGATTTCAAAAAAGTACATCATAATCTTATCTTACATAAAATGCGCTAAATAAAATAAAAAAAAAACAGAGAGAAAATAAAAAAATAGCCATTTTCTATAATACTTGACTACATGCTTCCATATGAATCACTTTGCTACCTCATTGGCTTATCTTATTTTATCATCACTTCCTCTCCAAGAATCCTCCAACGCTATCTTATCGCCACCCTTCGATAGTAGCATTGTAATTTAATAACTTTTTTATGGGGTTTACCATTTTTCGGTGCTAGTTTGTTGACATTTTTCATCTCGCTGGTGATTTTACATGTGATTCGATGTCTTTAACAAATTTGTGACAAATCCAAAGATAGTAAATGCCTTTTTTTCTCACTGATCCAATCTTATATGCATGCATCTTCTATAAATAATTATCTCATCGCTTAAAAATAGCATAGAATTGAGTTAAATTTTATGAACATTAAGCTCTCTTTTCTTCTTATGGTATAAATTTTGCATGCCTTTTGTAACATAGTTCCTTACATATGATGCGGTTTATTGAACAAGAGATGATGTTTCTCTATAGATTCTTGAAAACTTGTGGTAAATTTTCATACTTGTGTTTATTCATGAAAATTCGTATTTGATTTAATTTCGAAGAAAAAATTGTAGGCTCCATAATGTCAACATTCTTTCACTTGAAATTTTAATATTTCTGTGCTATTTTGCAGTCATTAATTAAGTTTAACACCTTGACCTTATTGATCTTGTAGGTTAGCTATGATATTAATGTCTCAGTTTATTTTTTTAGTGGTTGTCTTTGCAAGTTTGCTGGACAAAAATTTAACTGCTTCCATGACAGGGCATCCTTTTCCAAGGAACCACAATTAAATTGATATTTAAGTTGAATATGTGTTGGTTCGGAATGCAATGCATATTTTTGGTTAGATATATAAGACTAACTATTACAAAAGAGGTATTGTTGTCACACAAATTTCCTTAATTTTGTAGATTCTGTAGCAAATTCACTTACTTTCAGTCTCAACAAACGAATCAATTGTACTTTTGTGGGCTACTTTTTTCTATAAATATGACGTATACTCGAAAACATGCCACTGAATATATGAATCCTAGATATTGTAATTGTTTGATTATTCACTTTACTAACCTAGCCAGCAATCACAAGCCTGTGGTTTGAGGTTTCATTGCTAATTTGAAATTAGTTACTTTTAGGATTTTTTAAGTTGCACAATATTTATGTCATCTCCTCCAAAAACATCTTTCTTGAATTTGAACACAGTCATGTTTATTTCTTCCACTACACAAGTTGATCAATTTTTGTGTCTATAAACACTTACTGGATATAATAGGCTGATTTAGCTTATCAATCTTTGACAAACAAGTTTCATTGCTTTAATTTCTTTGCCTTTCCCCTGTCCTTTATGTTACAACTATTTATTTAACTCATCGATATAACTGGTATTTTTCTCTACAATCAAAATCTTACTAGCATATAAAAATAAGATGATCAGCACAACAGTAACATTATATATTCAATTTGGTGAAGCCAATTTGATGTAGAATCCATCATATTTTCTTATACCGCCAATAATTTATTCATTTTTAAGCCGTGTAGGTTTTTATTTAGTTCGTATGTGTAATGTTTTATTTTGGGGAATTCAAAGCCATAAATTGCATCATATAGATCTCCTCCAAATCATCATGGATAAGTATTTTCGTGGCATGTAATTGCACATGGTATAACTTGTCTAAATATATCATTCTCAACGCCCTCATTATAATAATTTAATTGACAATAGAAAAAAATGTCTAATTGAAGCGATACCATTTTTTTAAATACTTCTACGATTGGCCTTTCTTTATGCTTTAATGTCTACTATTCTCTTCTCTTTCTTGATTTTGGAATCCTTTTTTTTTTCCAGCGCTCTTTATCCTTAGGGAGGTGACCTAATGTCAAAGTTTATTCTTGCAAAGTTTTTTATTTGTGTCTTCATTTCAAAAAGCTCCTCGGGTTCACCAAATAAGTTCGAAATAAATAATGCAATGAATGAGGATGTCTATGTGCAGTATTATCCATTCGAATCAATGAATTTTTCTTACACTTTTAAGAGCTTAATTTTCTCTTATGTTGGCATATGCAATAACATTGTTTAATCCATATATATATTTATGATTTTGATTATCTCATAATATGCGTTCAAAGGATGAATTACATTTCCAATGAAATATCATCTTCTAGAATTTCAAGACCTGATTGAATAGACATGCTCCGATAAAAAAACTTTAAAAAAGGATTAACTCCTTGTCAATCCGAACTTTTTGTGGTAGTTTATGGTATCAAGGAGCTAAGGGTTTACTATATATTACTTATCTTAGTGGCTTCTGAATCTCGAGGACTATGCAAGAGATAATCCTGTACTCGTTTGAACTATAGTGATATACCTTCGTACCATCATGAATTTACATGAGGCAATTATGTCAAGCCACATGATTTTATGATTTTTTTTAGTTTCGGGCTTCAATAATTTTGTCCTCATTTGCTCACTGATTTTCACAAACTTATTGTTTATGCCTGTTTAGAAAATAGTTCTGTATTCTGTTTTAGATATTGGCGAACATTATTTCTTCCGTTGGTTCTTTTCAGTTTTAGCTCATTTTAGCATAGCTTTTTCTGTGTTTTATGTGAGTGGCTTGTTCGTTAGCTTATCATGTTATATAATATATAATTTTCTTGTTGTATCCGTGAATTTTATTATGCTTATTTACTTGATTTCATCTCACTTAGAGAGTCATATTGCCACAACATATGTTTATTTATTTATTTATTTACAAGCCTTTTTGCTTTGTAATGTTTGATGACTCATAATTTCTTAGTTTTAAGTGAAATTAACCGTTTACATTGTTTTCTCATTTCCTGAAATGATTTTTAGTAACTTATCATCTGGGTTTTTTCACTTTACAGATTAAAGAGAAAGATACCGTGTGGTTTGTGAAGTTTTGTGTTCCTTGGTGTAAATATTGGTAATTCTTTATGGATTTTGATTATTTTTTTCATCGGCTTATGATTTTAGATACATTGATCATGTACTGGTAAAAGTTTTTGATGTTGAATAAACTGAAGATGTGTTGATTTAGTAGATTCATTTTACCTCCTATCTGATTATTTTGTTTTTTCAAATTATGAGTGCTGCAGCAATAAATTGGGAACACTTTGGGAAGAATTGGGAAAGGCTGTGGAAGCTGAAGATGAGATAGAGGTAGGAGAGGTAGATTGCAGTCTGAACAAAGCAGTATGCACCAAAGTTCATATTTATTCATATCCCACTTTTAAGATATTCTATGATGGAGAGGAGTTTGCAAAATACCAAGGTGAGTTTCATTACGAAGTACATTTTATTACTTTCATATCAAGTTTAGTTGGCATCTGATGTTTCTGATTATTGTCAAACAACTCCATCAACAGCATAATATTAGCTTAGCTAGTCTATTATTCATGATAGGGGCATTTGCAGACATGCCACTCAATACCTATGTATTTACATGTCTAACACCTAAACTTTACCTTTTACATTTATAACACCTAAATCTTTCATATCACATAAAAAGCCACCATTTTATCAAAATATAACCTTTTAAACTCTTAATAAGTGAAATACACATTTTCATGCATAGGTAAGGTGGTTTGTATGTAAAAATTGAAGTTTAGGTGTTAGCTATGTACATACATAGGAATTGAGTGGTGCGTATGTAAATCTTCCTTCAAGATATTACTTGCTGTATTTCCAAAAGTCTGTTCTGCCTGGTTCTGGAGTTGACATGATTTGAGCATTAAAGCAACAGGTCATAATGCCGTGTTAAGACAAAACATTATATTAAGATGGCCTTGAATGAAAAAATAAGATAAAAAGTGAAATTGCTAGAACAATCTTCATGTTTGCAATGAAGCCTATATGTAAGATTAAGGCCCCTAAAATTGTACAGCCAAGTTGATGATCATCTATTGTTTGAATGGCCATGCGTCCCTTATTTCCACTGCTTGTGTGGAAGAGACAATGGTTACATGTGATGAATGGATAATATCTTTTTTTTTTTTTTTATTCGATTAGGTAGAACTTGATAGTGTATTAAACATAAGTTCCAGTGTGATTAAATGAATGCTTCAAAACGGGTAACTTCTGGTTGGAGATGAGTGAGAAGTTCTGTTTGAAAAAATAAAATTAATTAGCCATGCTAAAATTCAACGGAGAAACATAGAGAGATAGAGAGAATGATTGGGAAGGGAACCTATTGCCTCATAGACTGAAATTAAATCATTTTAAGAAGAAAAATATTATCATTGTCTAAGAGCATTTATTTTTTAATTTAATTTATGGAAGGGATCAAAATTATTACTAAATATATAACCAAATTTGCCGAACTATTGTTTTGTTTTGTAATAATTAAAGATCCTAAGAATTCAGTCTACCTTTAGGTCTAATTTAATTTCCACAATCTATTACTTGAACATGTTTTCAACTTGCGTTAGATTTGGAAAAAATGTTAAAGGGACTGCATTGTTTTGTCAATACAATCAATTATTGTCTGTTGCACTCTGCTAAATCGTAGGTTTGTGTACTATAGTTGATTAGGATGTATTGGGGAAACCAATTGCTTCTAGGTTTAAGATTTGGGGCTTTACATAAATGCCCCACAATTTTTATGTATTTGTATATCTAACATCTAAAGTTTGATATCTAATTATTTTGAAGTTTTCGTTCTCATAAGCTTTCTTTTTATAAGTTTTTATTCCTTCAGGAAATTTGGCACAATTAGTATTCTATGTATTGATTAAATCATAATTGCCTGTTGATTTTACATTGTTCAAATTTGTTGTTAATATCTTCAGATTTTTTCAATCATTATATTATCATTTATGCTTTAATTCTCTTTCTTTTTGTATTTAAAGAAAGCAAGTTGTTGGCTTATTTAGTAGATCATGGTTTATTAATTTTGAATTCTGCTGCATGATCTGCAGATGTCACATCATTCTAGTTGTATTAAGAAACTAACTCTATATTTTCCTGCATTATAAATGGATAATTGGTTTTTATGCATTTATAATTCCCCTCCCTTTTTTTCTTAATTTTCCTTTTTTATTTAATGATGACATGCCATGTTTACTTTTCAATCCAATATGAAACATTGGATGATCATCATTAGCCTTCTTCCAACCTTTTTTTTTTTTTTTTGACTGCATGAATCCTCATTTTCACTTCCATTTATGTCGTTCCTCAATAACTACCCGTTCCCCTACATCATGAATCCTTATTGAAGGTGGATAAGCTTGGTAGTGAAAAATAAAAAGGACATTTACATCCATTCCACAAATTTCTATATATTTACATATCTAACGTGGAAAGTTCACTTCTTACATTTATACCACTCAAATCTTTTGTAACACATCAAAATTATCATCATTTTAACCTTTAAAAGGTGAAATAGTCCTTTTAATGCTTGGTTAAAATGATATGCATGTAAAAATTGGCGTTTAGCGGTTAGATATGTAAATACATAGGAATTGAGTGGCATGTATTTAATAAAATATCAAACAACCAATCATAACAGTCCCTTGGTTCTGGTCTCACAAAGTGGCATAGTTTTTATGGCTTGATAATCATCTAATTAAGTGTTTGACTGAGAAAAAAGTGAATTGTTTTCATTAATTGAGTTACTATTCAGGGTGTTTTTTTCTTTGTAGAGAACTATTAGCTAATCAGAATTGAAGATAATTGCTATTAAAAAAAATGAAGTTAATAAAGTGAGTTTCAAAAATACCTAACTTTCTGAAACAAAATTTTCTGCTTAAGATTGAAAAAGAATTGATGTATTGAAGCTGAATGTTGAAACTACTGAAGCAATGCCACCATCAAAGCAAAAGCTATACCGAGCTTAATATTTTATGATTAGAAGCAAAATTGGATAAGTTTAGTCGCCATTGCTATAGGGCCTTCTTTACCGGAAGACTAAAGTATATAGATAAAATATGAGAAAAATGAGCATTTCCAATGAGAAAAATGGAAACTTTAACATACTTTGGATCTCCTGTGACCTGATCAATGAAGTTTAAGATCACATTTTTCTTGAGCTAGAGGAAGTCACCAAGGTGTTTTGGTTAATTTTAGTTGTTTTTATTTGTAATGATATAATCGAAATATCCCGCTCAAAATTTTAATTATGATGAATCTCTAAGCCTTCAAAATGAGTGTAATCTATCGATAATTAATGTTATGTGTATCTCAAAATAGATCTGATGGCTTTGTGGTCTTTTCTTTTTAGCAAGCCATTCTGATACGAATATTTTCCCATGCCAACAGTAGCAAAACTTAAAATTCAAATCATTTACATACATGCCTCCCAAACCCTATGTATTTAGATATCTAACACCTCGTATTTGCTTTTAACATTTATACCACCCAAATATTTAATATCTAAAGAAAAAAAAAACATCATTTTAACCTTTAAAAATAAAATACAACTTTTCATACACAGGTGAGGTATTGTGCATGTAAAAATTGAAGATTAGGTATTAAACATGTAAATAATTAGGAACTGAGTGGTTTGTATGTAAATTTTTCTATACATTCTTATGAATATCAGTGCCTGTTTTGCGCTATTGAACTAATTGATTATTCATAACATCGACGCTTATAATTTCCTCCTGAAAATTGCAGGACAAAGGGATGTTGAGTCACTTAAATCATTTGTTCTGAAGGAAGCGGATAAAGCTACAAAAACAGAGATGGAAGACGAGAAGGATGAGTTATGACATGTGAGTGAAATGTTTCACCCGCACTCAGATTTTGCTATTGTTTTTTTTCACTAAAGTCTAAATAAGACTGTCAAATTTCTTCTCTTTAGCATTTTGACTTGTTTTAAACTTATTTTTGTCACCCATTTAGAAGCAGCCAACCTAGCCATTATGTGCATAGGGAGAGTTTATCAATGAATCAAGTATTATTTTTTCAAACTTATTTTCTTATTTCTTATATGGACTTTGAGACCCATTTTTAAAATCTTGTTTTAAGTTTATTTTCTACAGCATTTACATACATACCGCATAATTTTTATGTATTTATATATCTAACATGTAAATGTGAATTCAATTTTTGATGTATAACACTTCAATCTTTAGCATCACTAAAAAAAATACAACCATGGCTATCTTTGTAAAAGTGAAATACACCTTTTTTCTATATGTTTATGAAACCAACATGTTGTTAAGTGGTAGATATCAAATTTTGGGAGTTGGATATGTAACTACATAAGAATTGTGTGGTCTGCATGAAAATTTTCCTTTGTTTTATTATTGAGCTAAGCTGTGCTTGTGTTTTAATGGCGTTTAACTAATTATGTTTGATGCTGGTAAGTAGTGCATGTATGTTTATTACTGTACAGAAATGGATGTACGAGTTTTAATTAAAATTATACAATTTATTATGATTTGTTTATATGATTTGATGAAGTTCAAATTTTTATAAAACTGGTTTTAATTTGTATGCTCAGTTAGCTGTTTTATAGTTATATTAAACTAATGCCTGACATGGAATGCATAAGTTTTAAAATTTAAGATGCAAGAACATGGAATAAATATAAATAATTATTTTATGGGCATTTTATTGAATTTTGGGTGAGCTGCTTGTAAAATAATAAATATGCGTATTCTGAAATATAAGTGATTGAGCATGATAATGTTTGTGAGCCTGTTCAGTTATTGTAATAAGTAGATATTATCCAGTTTTAATGAGCAATTGTGGAGCTGTTCATTTTGTTCTTTAATTCAATGGCAGCCTTTACACGTACATAGCTTGCACATGTGAAGAACAGAGTAACTAAAATCCCTTCAATATGCTTTGAGATTTTTATTTATTTATTTATTTATTTATTGGTTGTTGGCATCAGTTTTTGATGTCACGAGTGTATGATGTCCGTTCGAGCACTAAGAAACGTTGCTTGATGCACGTATTGACCCCTGCAGCGCGAGACATCTACTTTGGACCCACCGACACGTGTTGAGGGGCACGTAACCGGGGTCATTTTGCTAGGCTTTGGCTTTCGCTTGGGCGAAAGCCGGTCAGCATTAGGCACATTAGACGATTTCGATCGGGCCCAAAAATATTATTCGTCGCGTCGCGCATGAAATTGGCCCGACGGCTTGACGAAGTGGTCCAGATGACCTCGGATGATGAAATGAACTTCGCCACTATGTCTAGAACATCGATTTCACTTACGGGGGATGGCCACTTCACTACGGCTTTGCGGGCGGGGTGAAAGTGCACAAATTATCGTTTTGGGCACGATCGTCGAAAAAGTGGCCCAAACGACCTCGAATGACGAAACGGACTGCGCCAACGCGTCCGGAACGTCGATTTTGGGCAAGAAGGATGTTCACTTCGCCGCGAGGACGTATACGGGTGAAGAATAGAGAAAGAATAATTATAATAATATAATAATAATAATTATTATTATATATTTAAAACCTACGCACCCTCTCCCCTCTCTCTCTCTCTCCCTCTCTCCGCATCTCCTCACAACCCACCCTCTCCTCTTTAGAGATTTTTGCAAAAAAGCCCTCAAGCCCTTCTCTCTCCTGATTTTAAAAAGAAAAAAAAAAACTAACACACATCTCCTCTCCCCTACGGCCCCCCTTCGCAAAAACCATCGCGACATTCTCCTTT
>NW_018164951.1:1493188-1493536 GCF_001263595.1 Phalaenopsis equestris | reverse complement strand
CCTGGGGTTCACTGCCTTTTCGGCTTACCCTCTTTTCAGGCCCCTGCCGCTACGGCATGCCCATCTTCCTAGGGCCGCTGCCACCACGGCACACCCATCTTTTTGGGGCCACTACCGCAACGATATGCCCATTCCTATGAGTCACTGCCTTACCGACATACTCTTTGTCACTACTTATTTGTTCTGATTTTTCTGCATTAGCATTTGCATTTGCATGTTTGCATGGATAGCGAGCCAGGTTCATTAGGAGAGTGATCCTGTGTTGGTCGCGATGCCTTAACGAGCATTGCTTGCTGGGTTGATCCCAGTGAGCAATGCGAGTTAAGTCATCGGGATTGACACGAGTAT
>NW_018164951.1:1491530-1492021 GCF_001263595.1 Phalaenopsis equestris | reverse complement strand
CATACCTTCATATAGGTGGTTGTCTAGTGCGCCTAGGGTGTTAGAAGGCTCCCCGACCCAGACGGGGTGTAAGTCCTTTTGTTTGGAGTGTTTCCAGCTTTGTAGCTGAACCTCCACATTCTCTTCTTTCCAAAGGCATCCTTGTCATTTCAGCAGGTATAAGTCCCACCTCTTGGAGCTCCAGCTTGTAGTCATAGGATAGAGTTTCTTTCCTTTGACCTTAGGGCTACCAAGGTTCCCGTGGATGATGCAATTCATAGATTGCTGATCGGGGATCTCAGGTTGTGTTGGGTCGACTACCTTCACGACCAGGTAGACTTAGGGTCCCAGTAGCTGTGTATGACGGGTCCGTGGTACCCCGACACAGTTACCTCTACCTCTTAGGATTACTTTTCCTTGCCTTTTTCTTGAGCCCCTTTGAGCCCTGTCACTCCTTGACCTCGTTGATATCACCTTGACGGCCCGATGCCGATGAGCTGCCGCCCATTTGA
>NW_018164951.1:1484281-1491513 GCF_001263595.1 Phalaenopsis equestris | reverse complement strand
ATTTCGGGATGTGAGAGACTCACTCTCTGCTCGATTACTTAGCGTGAGCTTTAAAGCATTGGGACTGTTCCCACACGGAATAACCTTCATTTGATTTCTTATACCCCAGATCTATGATAATATGAAGCGAAACTCCTTTTATCGAGAGTATTCTTGGGTATCCCCCAAGATGTAATTAACCAGTAGGAACACGTTCCTCTGGGAGTGCTCTTGACCCCAGAACAGGTACATACACCTGACTCTCTGGTTATGGGTAGTCTATGTAGATACTTCTTTCGCGGATATTGGTTTAAGGTGCCTCCGCCCGATCTTGTTTGGGCGGACATTCTTAACCTATCTTTGCGATGTTTATCGCACGTAGACTCTCCACGTTTTACTTTTTCTCTTGTTTGTCTCTTTGTTGTATGTCCCTTCTTATTCGATTCCTCTCCTCTTCGAATCATTTATATGGTTCGGGAGGGAGATTTATTTGAATGGGGGAAGTATACGACGATCGACAAGCTGGCGACTCCTTTTAAAAATAAAAAAGAAAAAAATGAACGGAAACATTGGTCTTTTGTATGATAAAGTACAATAGTTTTGGGGAAATTGCTGTATGATATTTTTGGAAAAATATATATATTAATACTTTTGATGATAGTTTTTTGAGAAGTTGATTTCTTTGTCACAATTTTATAACTTTTTTTAAAAAAATATGTAGTTAACCAAAACATATCTACATCTTATTTTAATATCTATTTATTAATTAACGTAATTTATTAAATAATCCAACAACATGCATCATACTTTTATAATTAATTAATTAATTATTATTAAATAAATAAATTTTTAAATAAAATTTTCAATCCATATTATTTGTATTATATTCTATATTTTTATGGTCAATTCGATTTGAATTAGGCTAATTTGAAAAAAAATTATTTATTTATTTATTATTTTTATTTATTTGCACTTTTGGAAGTCTCGATGAGCCAATAACAGTTGAAATTAGATTTGGGCATTTGTGTGGGTTGTTTTCCTGCTCGTCATAATCCTGCTTGAAATGTGTTAGTTTGACTATGAAAAAATAAAAAAACACGTTTTGCATTTGTGAAAGACGCTTCCCGCGGGAGGGAGCCCGCGATCTGCGTTTCATTCCCGTCCAATTACTTTGCTGCCCTAATTTGAAAAATAGTTGATTTGCAGTTATTTCTAGATAAGTAATCGTTCTGGTGCTGCACATACATAATATTGTTGTATATACAATAAGAAATATGTACAAAAAGTGCATCAAAGAAACAAGCAATCAAGCATGTAACACGTTATACAAAGGCACATACCAATACCTAACCTTTGCTAATGATCATCACAAAATAAAGTCAAACATAATTATTTCTATGATTTCGGGAAAAAGTCAAAATATAGAAAAAGAATCAAAGTCCACAAAAAACATTTTATCAATTTACTATATTCAACATTTAAGAATATGAAAATAAAAAAGAAAAAAGAAAAAGAAAAAACAAACTCCTCGTTATACCATTCAACTTCAACACTTACCCATGTTGCATGACCTATAGAATTTTGGTTATATACTACTTCAAAATCCCTAAAATAAGAAAATATTTAGAGATATTGCATTAAAGGCATTGTAACTTTGCATCACCATCCTGAAAATATAACTTCCAGAATGAACAGGATTAGCTAGAGAATACCATTATAAATTATGCTTGCAATTTGTAATTAATGAAAGCACCAAACATGATATGTTGTATAAATCGGGTAGGAGTGGAGTGAAAGGTGAAGATATAAGGGAGTTTATGAGATCGTTGTGAGCCGTGATCTCGTAGTTGCCTTCTCAACTAGCTCTAGTTGCGGTTGTACCGCTATGGTTTTGGACTCGAAAGGAGGATGAAGAGGAAGGTAGGTGATGGCTTTGGGCAAAACCTAGAGAGGTGGAACTCAGGTAGGCGAGAGAGATCTAACGAGGGAGGAGACAGACAGCTTCGAAGGGAACGGGAGGAAGAACCCGTCAAGAAGCAGCTTCAAGTCACGGGCCGCGGAGTCGATCCCGCTACCCCGTCTATTTAGGAATTGAAGATGCAGTTTCTCAATAAGCTTTCCGAATGCACGAACCAAACGACTACCCCAAACAGATCCTTAGTCGCCCGAATAAGTTTGACCTATGCAAAGCTCAACCCGCCCAATGCCCAAATATCATATTATTTATTTTGGGGGCATTTACATGCATACCACACAATTCTTATACATCTACATATCCAACACCTAAACTTTCATATTGACATTCATAGCTCTCTGTCGCCAAAGATATACATTTTGTTGCATGGCCTTCTGTCGCCAAAGAATTCAAAATATAAATATCAAATTTTAGGTTTTTGTTACAGAAAATTTAATGGCATGAATGTAAAATTTATTTACAAAAATCAGGAGGATAAAGTAATTTCAACAATTTTTATAGGAAAAATATAGCTATATCATTTCAACTAATTTAAATGTTCAACGACAATTTATATGGCTTATTACATGAAATATAAGCTTTTCTTATTTATGTTCTTATCCAATAATTAAGAATAAATATGAGCAAAAAAGAAATGCTTTCACCATTTCTTATAGAAGTAATATTAATTAAATAATTTATATATAACTATCCCGGCCCGCAGCCCGACCCAACACACTTACTGGGCCCGATTGACTATACAATTTTAAATAAAAATTAGACTCAAGTTTGCCTGAACTTGACTAGTCAAAGCTCGAATAAATCAACCCGTGGCGCTAAGACCAGCTCGCCTAATCTCTAGGCCCGAAATATATTGTGAATCTTAAAATCAGCATGGGGGTATGAGATTTGATGTATTGCTAGTTTTTGCATAGTACCCAACATTTCATTTCATATTCTATTTATTTATTTTATTTATGTATTAATAAAGAATAAAAATATAGTTTTTGCATAGTACGCTAAGTTAACGAGCCGAACACGAACAACACAAACTAATATTTGTTCGTTCGTGTTCGGCTCGTTTTGACTCTAAATACTACTAATCAATTATATATATGTCTTTGATGAATAGTATTTTTAAAAAAATTAATTGACTACAAGGCTAAAAAGATTTATAATCAATTAAAAGTATTAATGAAGAAGATAGAATGCAAATTATTAATTAGATTCAAATGATGTTTTAAATCTTGTCAAATGCAATCTTGCCCCAATCTTTAACATCTTATGGTTACATGATTAAGGTTGTCAAAAAAACTCTTCGTTTGTGAAGTGTGTGAACGCCGCGTGTTCGGCTCGTTAAGCAAGCGAGCCGAACACGAACACCCTTTTGAGCTCGAAACATAAACGAGCCAAAGACGAGCTGAGCCCGGGCTCGCTTGTGTTCGGCTCTTTTACACCCCTTCATAATACATTATTTTAATATTAAAAAATTGATTGATTGAAAAGTAATAATAATAAATTAGAAGAAGAAGAAGAAGAGTTAATTTAGGCTTGCCGGTCTTTACACGGAAAGGCAAATTATTGCCCTACTTTTCTTTGGAAGATATTCATAGATGTTACTCAATTCTTATGTATTTACATATTTTAGCCCTTAAAAAAGTTTAATTCTTACATGTGTGCCACACTATTTATACTTGAAAAAAATATTTTATTTTTTAAAAATTAGAATAATCATAATTTTGGTATGATATGAAAGATTTGGGTGACATAAATATAAATAGCAAAGTATAGGTGTTTGGAATGTAAATATATAAGAGTTGGGCGTGTACGTAAATGCCAGCCACAAGGACTTCAAGTCAACCGAGTCCTACATCCGAGTCTTCCAAATGACTTGAGTTAGACTTGGGTCAACCCTTATTGCCTTCTTCTACGGTCCACCTTTGCCGTCTTCTCGCAAATCAAACCTCTACGCCCTCTTCTGTATGGAGCGACTTCATTCCATCAGCTCTGCCATCTTTCTCCTGCTACCACTTCTGGCGCTCTCTCTTTTTGGAGCTTTTCTCGGTTGTTAACTGCAAAGCTCTTGAACAATGCCTCCAGAAAGAGAGCTCGGCGCTTCTCCAGCTGAAGCGAGGCTTCATCTCAGGTGAGCTCGATACATGGGAGCCAGGGACGGACTGCTGCTTCTGGGTGGGAGTGACATGCGATGAATCGAGGCGTGTCACTGGCCTCGACCTAAGCGATCGATCCATTAACGGTACGATCGATCCTATCCTCTTCAATCTCACATCTTTAGAAACCCTCAATCTTTCCAATAACGAGTTCTACAACGGATCTATTCCGGATTCCGGGTGGGAAAGGCTTGCAAATCTTTCAAGCCTCGATATTTCATGGTCAGAACTTATTGGAAAGGTTCCCGCCGGTATCTCTCGATTGACAAAATTAACTTCCCTTGACCTCTCCTACAATGAGGATCTTTCTTTCACTGCTAACCCAACATTTCTGCAAAATATGAGCAATTTGAGGGAACTTTTTCTTGACAATGTAAATCTCTCGGCATACGGTGTTGAATGGTGTGGTGCTCTGATCAATTCCACCCCCGAACTTGAGGCGCTCAGCATGCAAGGTTGTTCCCTCTTTGGGTATTGTCCGAACAAAATCTTTCTTCTGAGAAATTTGAAATATCTTCAAATCTCATACAATCAGATACTCTCTGGTTCTCTTCCTGATTTTCCAGAGAACAGTAATTTAGAAAAATTGAATCTTTTTGCCACCAATTTCTCTGGGAATTTGCCCGATACAATCGGCAACCTCAAGTTTTTGACTTTATTGGATCTCGGAGAATGTCAATTTTCTGGTAGAATACCGCCTTCGATGGGAAATCTATCAAAACAACTAAAATGGTTGAGTCTATCCAACAACTATTTTAGCGGTCCTGTTCTATTTTTGCTTCCACTTTCAGCTGAGCCATCACATAATGGTCTGTCATCACCAGATACTCACATTTGTCTGAATGGCAAGCTTTGTCATCTTGAATATCTTGATCTCAGTCATAACAATTTCTCTGGACCAATTCCTGCTACTGTGTTTACTCTGCCAACTTTGAGATTCTTGCATCTTCAACGAAACCAATTTTCTGGGCAACTTGCAGAGTTCACATGTGCATCCTCTATGTTGACTTATGTTGATCTTAGTAACAATAAATTACAGGGACAAATTCCATTGTCATTTTTTATGATATCAGGGCTTTATCATCTTGACTTTTCTTCAAATAATTTCAGTGGAGTTGTGGGGTCGGAGTTCATAAAGGATCTCAATGATCTCACTTTTTTGTCCCTATCAAACAATAAACTAACTGAAATCCCACCATTCATAAAATATCAACATAAAAACATTTCTTTGTACCTCTCCGATAATAGACTAACTGGGGAAATCCCAACATTCATCTGCAACTGGACTGGCCTTGAGTCACTTGATTTATCGAATAACGAGTTAAATGGTTCTATTCCACCGTGTTTATTAGAAAGTAGTGGTCTCAAGATTCTCACATATTTGGACTATGCAAACAATAACCTGACTGGGGAAATTCCAATATTCATCTGCAACTTGACCAACCTGCAGACACTTGATTTATCAAATAACAAGCTTAATGGTTATATTCCACCGTGTTTATTAGAAAGAAGTAGTCTCGAGATTATCATGCATTTGGACCTCTCAAAAAATCAACTGGCTGGAGAAATCACTGTTAGAACTTAAAAAAAAATTCACATTCAATTTCGAGAGAAATAAACCATAGATTAGCGGAAGCGTACCGGAATCCATTAGATCGATTGCGCAAGATATGATCTTCCAATCTGCAGATTTTCCAAATTTTCCTTAGTTTTCTTGTTGATGGGGTGCAAGAAAGGGATGTATCTCTCTGCAAATTGGGGACCATCACCCTTTGAAGTAACTACCAGGCGGTTACAATAACTACCAGGCGGTTACAAAAAAGTTTTGCTTAATTCTAATTCTGCCCCTCATCAAATTAGAATTTGCACTTATGGTATCCACACTATAATATCATGACAAATGTGCCCAAAGTCATGAACTTAATTCTAAATTAGACCACAATAATTTTGACTTATTTAATGATGACCCAACACATTTATTAATTACATTGTAGTCCCAAAATTAATCCAACAAGTACATCACTGAATATAATATTTCGTTACTCTGTAGTGTACGGCGTTTCACTACAATGTGTGTTGTTACTCTGCAAGAAAAGTGAATCATTACTCCGTAGGGTGCTTTGTTACTCTTCACAATTCAATAATAATGACGAGCATGACGGGATCGACGATGGTCGATAGTGGCCAATGAGTGGTGCTTGATGGTGGTCAGCAGCTACACTCTTCTTCTCCATATTGAGACCATTAAGGGCCCGTTTGGGGCAACTTATAAGTGCGGCAACGTTTTGAAAACGCCGCTTACGTGTTTGTTTAGCACATTTCTACAAATTATTTAAAAACTGCGTTTAATTTTTTCTATTACACGCAAATCGCGGGGTTATACCCGCGATCCGCGTTTTCGTCCCTCGTTTTACGCCTCTACCCCTCTCTCGCGAACCTTTGCTCACCTTTGTTGAAAGCCATTCGAAGTTCGTTGGTCTCCGTCGCCGAAAGCCAGGCTCCCCCTCCTACACATCCTTCGTCGCTCTCTTCCGAACCTCCTCCTCCTTCCGCTCGGTCTTACCCGCGCCATCTTGCTCTCTAGGCTCCAGGCTTCAGCGAAGTTAACTATTTGGCTGCGACGGTTGGCTGTGTCGCCGGAACGGCGGCCGATGCTTCATTGTTTCTTCTCGTTCTTACGAAGATGAAGAGCTGCGTATCTGACTCCGAGAGATCTCCGTAATCTGGCGGTCTTGTTTCTGTGTTTCTATTTCTCTCGCGGAAAGTTCCGGCGAGGTATCGATCACTATTCCTTGCTCCGTTTCTTGAAATTTATGATTTTATATCCTTCTTTCTGTTCTTGGTTTAACGTTTTGTTCTTGCACATTGCTAGGTTTTCTGCTTAGCTTCTGATTTTTTTTTTGAAGCTGTTTTTCTGGTTTCCGAATTCATTAATGTGGATATCATCTTCGATGGGTACAGTTTATTGAAGTGTTCTTAATGCTTTGGGTGTTTATAAAATATGAAAATGTGGATTCGCTGGGTTGATTTGCCCTTGCTTCAAACTTCTTATGCGCGCTCTTATGTACCTTGATGCTGCTAGAAAAATCGCGGTGGCAGAGTAATAGATTATCATCTTAACGTTGCAC
>NW_018164951.1:1471450-1479184 GCF_001263595.1 Phalaenopsis equestris | reverse complement strand
TGAATTAGCTCTGATACCAATTGTTAGAACTTAAAAAAAAATTCACATTCAATTTCGAGAGAAATAAACCATAGATTAGCGGAAGCGTACCGGAATCCATTAGATCGATTGCGCAAGATATGATCTTCCAATCTGCAGATTTTCCAAATTTTCCTTAATTTTCTTGTTGATGGGGTGCAAGAAAGGGATGTATCTCTCTGCAAATTGGGGACCATCACCCTTTGAAGTAACTACCAGGCGGTTACAATAACTACCAGGCGGTTACAAAAAAGTTTTGCTTAATTCTAATTCTGCCCCTCATCAAATTAGAATTTGCACTTATGGTATCCACACTATAATATCATGACAAATGTGCCCAAAGTCATGAACTTAATTCTAAATTAGACCACAATAATTTTGACTTATTTAATGATGACCCAACACATTTATTAATTACATTGTAGTCCCAAAATTAATCCAACAATCACAACATCCTTCTGCAACTTGACCAACTTGATAGTGCTTGATTTATCTGATAACAAGTTAACTGGTTCGATTCCATCATGTTTATTCGAAGAAGGATGTGGTCTTCGCATTCTAAATCTGAGAGGAAATCAGCTTCACGGAGCTATCCCCCATGGAGTTAATCAAAATTGTATGCTGCAAATTATAAATCTTAGAGACAACCAATTGGAGGGACTGCTTCCGAGATTACTGTCTAATTGTCGATCACTTGAACTTCTAGACCTAGGTAACAATAAATTAAAGGTTGTATTTCCTTATTGGTTGGGAAATATTTCCACGCTAAGGATTCTTATTCTAAGATCTAATAAGTTCCACGGCTTAGTTGGGCTTCTTGATGGAAGCCAGAAAACAAATTATACTTTTTCGACATTGAATGTTCTTGACATCTCATCCAACAACTTTAGTGGCAATTTATGTGCAAAATGCTTCAACGATTTTAAGTCGATGATGATAAATACAACAGACGTAATACAATCTTCTGCACTTACTTCGTTTTATGATTATTATTCTCTTGTTGTGCTTACCATTATGGAAAAGGGGCAACTATTGAAGATACAAAATTTTTGGAGGATTATAAAGTCAATAGATATTTCCAATAATTATTTTGAAGGAGAGATCCCGATATCCATTGGTCAACTTGCCTCTCTCCAAGTGCTCAACTTATCACAGAATCACATGACAGGAACAATTCCTCCACAACTAGGAAATTTGTTACAACTGGAGTCACTAGATCTCTCAATGAATAGCCTTTCTGGTAAAATCCCAACTGAATTGGTTTCTTTACATTTTTTGTCGGTTTTAAATCTCTCCTACAATAAGTTGGTGGGAGAAATTCCTCCAGGAGGCCAATTCTCCACTTTCCCAGACACTTCATTTGAAGGAAATAAGGGACTTTGTTGGCATCCTTGCAATACGTCAGTTCCAACAGTGAATAATAAGGTGCCATCAACTCCAAGTATTGATGACACAACTTCAGAGAACAAAAGTTATAAAATTGTGTTGGGATTATTATTTGGTGTAGGACTTGGAGGGTCGATGGCAGCTGTTTTAGTGGTTGATGTCATGTGCTGTGACAGAAGCAGGTTGCGGAGAAGCATAAGACCTACTCATGGATAAGATGCAATATTTATAAATAAAGAGCCATTTTTATATCATTAAATAAATAATCATTTAAATTTTCAATAACTTTTTATTTATATCACCAAATTATATAATAAAATAACTACACAACACACACATAGACATATATATATATATATATATATATCGCCAACTTGAGGACTTCATTGTAGGGGCAAACTCCAGTGTCATTTTTTATATAATTTGTTAATATTAATATTTTGGGTGGTGTGCATGTAAATATCCTTTTTATTGTAATAGTTTTTTTTTTAAGACTTATCCCGTATTTTCATGATGTTTATGGGTATTCTAATTTCTAATGGCTTCGTGTTAAAACTCGATCAAATTTGTTTAATAAACAATTAAGTTTGAATTTTTTTGAAAAAACTTGAAGGTTAAATAAACCAACTTGAACACGATCCAATTCATTTATTTATATTCATAAGCAGAGTTATTCAAAAAATAGCTTTATTAAATTCTCAAGAATTGTTATTATGATAAAAATTGATTAACTATAACATTATTTATTATAAATCAAATGGTAAATTTTTATAAATTAATATCAATAGTATTTGGGATTTGTTATTAATTACATATTATTTTAACATATATTTATTAATTAATGTAATTTATTAAATAATCTAACATCATACTTTTATAATTAATTAATTAATTAATATTAAATGCATAATTTTTTAATAAGTTATATAATCCATATTATTTATATTATATTCAGGCAAAATTTTATAAGAAGCATTTTTTATAAATTTATTATATAAGAAAAAAAGGCTAAAAAAAACATTTTGAATAGATAAAATTACTATATGAGGAGATAATTTTGCCACGTCAGCATGCAAAATTGCCCGCAAACATGGCGACTTTTCTTTGCGACGTTATAAAGCAAAAATCATGAGGTGGCCATTTTACTAAAGAACTTGTTGAGAAATAAGGATAAAGAATCACAAGAATCGAGAATAGTAAATCAGGGATTTAACGAGGTTCGACAATATGCCTACGTCCTCTGAAGCGATGAGTATATATATATATACCCTTGTTGCAAGTATAAAATTACCTTGTACTATTCCGATGGGTCGTTGCTACCGCACTCCCAACTCACTTAACAAAACTCTCCCAATTGAAAATTTTTTTCCGCACCGCTCCGCTCTCGCATCTGTCTCTTATATGGCATATGAACTATATCTAACAAACATTTTTTTGTGCACTCCAAATCCCCCAATATTTGTAGGATGTGTTAAAACATTTAATTTATATAAATCGGTTAGTAAATTAATCAAATCAAATGAAACCAAAATACATAAAAGCTAAACCGACTAAGCTTTTGTGAAAACCATTCCTAATAAACCCTGAAAAACTGATACATAATTTATTGGAATAAATACGTAAGCATAAATGAAATTAAATTATCCAGATTTTGAAAATTTTTTAATTTATATTTCCGTGAGGACTAATTAAAATATTAGCAAATGAGTGTGAAAAATATCAAAATGCATAAAAAGGTTCATTGATATTGATTAATGATTACTTACTAAACAATAATTAAAAATTAATTAATTATTAATAATATCAATTGAATTACTAGCAGTTTTATTAAATAATTATAAATTAAAAGTTTAAATATGTTTTATTGATTAAATAACAATTAAATAATTACATATAAATTAATATAATTAGAATTAAATTGATAATGTATAACTTATATATTAAATATTAATCAATAACATTAATATAATTGGAGCTCTCATTGGAAACCATTAGAATTCTCATTTTTATCATCCTTCCTCTCCACTATTATCATAAATTCATCGATGAAGGTCGGTATGTTCGCATCATTCTTTCTCTTTGTCCATTTCGATTGACTAAATCCGTCGACTGAGTAGAACTTGAGTTTGAGTTAAATAGGACTTATTAAATCTCGACACTAAACCCTAAACTCAGATGAGTTTGTAAGCAAGAATGGAAGAATTTCGTAAATCTGACTTACAATCAAATTTATTAAAATCGAATTTACTGTATGAAAGAGACATAATACATGAAAAAAGGAAGGAACGTGAAAAATTTGGATCTAACAAAATGTTGAATTTAATTTTTTATTTTTTGATAACTTAATTCTATTTAAATTATGCCGCCAATATTTATCCTAAATCAGCGTCGGTTTGGGCTTTACTAGATCTCAGAATTTGGCAGGATTTAGGCTAAAAACCGGCCCTTCTGTTTAATGTTTTATTTAATTATATATATATATATATATAATTTATGGTTTTAATTTTATAGTTATTAACATAATTAAATAATTTATATTTTATTTAAATTATTTTGTGCATAATTTAGTCATTATAAAGTTAATTAACATGATTTATTATTTAATTTGAGTAATTATGAGTTAATTAAATTCACTTATGTTTCAATTAAATAATTAATGATTAATTATACGCTTATTAGTTTAATTCAATATTTTTTTATTCGGTTGAATTAGTTATGTGATTTCAAGAATTTCATTGATTGATTAATGGTTAATTAAGAAAGATTAGGGGTTAATTTATTGATTAAAAACTTAATTTGGTTGTATTAATTGAATATTAAACTAATTTAAGGTTTTAAGGTATAACCGTAAAGAATATGTTTTTGAAAACATAATTTCTATATTTTTGATATTTTGAAAGCAATTCATATATATTTTAAAAATAAAAATTTTAAAATATAAAATATAAAAAAATACTATTTTTTAATTAATTTATTTTTTTTTTAAAATAAGAACAACCAAAATGTCTGTTTGGGGCAGCTACAGTTTATTGATAATCTGCTGATAAGCAACTGATCTAGACAAACTACTGATAAACAGCTAATCCAGATAAGCTAGGTTATTGTTTGATTTATGCTATTGTAAAACAACTATTTGCAGTTGATTGTGGATAAATGACATGTCTGCCGCCGTACAATAATGTTGTTTGCTACAAAACTGTTATAACAATATTGTTAATACTTTAGAAACAAAAAATTATTTCAAAATAGTAAAAAATAAAATACATATCTCACATAACAATGAGATAGACACCTCACATAAAAATTTTTGTAATGTTTTATTAAAATCATTGCAGCATGTTATTGTTGTTGCGGTGTTACTGTAAATTATTGTAATGATATTGTAGCTCAAAGAATATATTTAAGAAAATGCGGCATGTAGTGGTTAGATTTAAGGCACTGCGATTTAATTATAATGAAGTTATTTATATTATTTGTATATCATGTTTTGTGTTTTCTATATACACATATATATGTTTAAGCAATCCATTCCTCTCATTCGTGATACTGTTCATAGCTGAATAGAGTGTTGTTGCTCTAGAGAGTGAACAACACTATTGTAGAAAGACGATAGCGAGGGAGGCAAGATCGAACGAAGTTATTAGAGAGAGACGAGAACGAGAGAGGTGAGATCACGTCAGGGCTCGGGTCGAGAGCAGTGGGATAAATGTGAAAAAATATGTGCCACAAAATGGGCCCTACGATCACATTTGTTAAAAAATAAAAAAACGACTTTTCTCAAAATGCATCTCAAATAACTTTATCAAATGTGAAGGCCGCGTTTTTTTTAAAAGGTTGGCCGTCATTTTAATTCGCTCCTGGCTCTCCTGGCGGAAAAATTATTCGGTCCGTTCTCCGGACGGTCCAGAGAACAATGAAATGCCAACACCTGGATGTGTCGGCCCCACCATTTAAAAAATAAAAAATGCAGCGGAGGCCCGACCCGACCCAACTTTCTTTGACGAAAAAAGGTATATTATGTACTTTCCCGCTTTTTTGGTGTCGTTTTCCCATATTCGAATGAAGCTTCTTATTCTTTACGGTGGCACATTTTTCATTTGTTATCCCGACGAGCTGCTGCGACAATGGACTCCTCTCTCGACCAAGACATATTGATGATGGATTTCCAATACAATGGCAATGAGTTTCAGACCGAGGTGAGTTTAGCTTTGCTTGGAATGCGTTCATTATCATGAAGTCATTGTTTATGTTAAACGTCAATGGTTAACACGGTTATATTTGTGATTTAGGGTTATTTAGTCGTGAAATACTTATGCATGTATTAGTGTTTCCTCAATTCAAATTGAGTATTTTTTATGTTATTATGGAGTTATTATGGTATTATTATAGTGTTATTTGTCTTTTAAACGTTTCAAGATGAAAGTTCTGAAGTATAGTGTTATTTTTGTATTATTTTGGTATTATTTTGGGTTTAGTTTGTACTCTATATGTTTCTAGACAGATGTTCCTATGAATAGTGTTATTCTGTTATTTTGGTGTGGTTATTGTGATGTTATTGTAATATTATTTGTCCTTTATATAATTCTAAGATGTTCTCGAGGGCAATAATATTGATGTGTTATTGTTGTATTATTGTGTGTTTATTCTGATATTATTGTGGTTCTTAAGAACGGTGTTATTCCCGTTTTATTGTGGTATGATTACGGTATTTCTTTTAATACTTTGTTAATATTATGCAAATTTTCAGATTGTTGAGTCCAGAAATGCTATCAATAATCCAATTGTGAAGAATTTTCTTCTGAGCATTCTCCACAACGAGCAAGAAGCATATGATAACTATTGTGCCTATGCACGCCTTATTAGTTTCACTGTCTGAAAGGATCACACCAGTTTTTGATCAAACTCAAAGAAACTTAAGACGAATGACTATTTATGTGGAAAAGCTGGCCACAGGAGAGAGTTAAAGATAACTAATACGGTGAAGTACATAAAAGCAGACACAATGACTAGTTGTCAAACCATGATTCAATATGTTATTGATGTTGAGAGCAACTGGACGGTTAAAAAATTTGTTGAAAGTCATAACCGCCCCTTGACAGAAACTAGGGATAAATATTTTTTGCGTTCCGGTAGAAAGATAAGCGAGATAAATGCAGATGTGTTGAGGTCCATGACAGGATCAGTGATTAGAGCAACAAATGCATTTAACTTCATTGCTACAGAGGTTAGAGAAGTAGAGAATATGAAATATATGAAGCGAGATGCATATAATTTTATTCAAGGAGATAGAAGAGATAAAATTGAACATGATGATGCTAATTCTTTACTACAATTGTTCATGGAAAGACAAGCTGAGGATAACATGTTCTCTTGGGACTTCCAAACTGACAAGAATGGCAGAGTAACGAGCTTTTTTTGGAGTGATGGCATATCCAAACTTGATTATGACAGTTTTGGAGATGTCATAATTTTTTTATACAAGCTACAGACATGATAAGTATAATCTATGTTGTGCTCCTTTTGTGTGGGTTAACCACCATTGACAAAATGTTCTCTTTGGAATTGGGTTTTTGTCAGACTAAAATATTGATTCTTTCAAGTGTTTATTTAAAACATTCTTTCGTGTAATGGATGACAAGCATTCAATTAAATTTTTTACTGATCAAGATCAGACAATGACAAGAACTATCCAAGATTGTCTCCCACATACACGACATAGTTTATGTCAGTGGTATATCTACAAGAAACTTCTAATTACTTCAAAAGTGTATTGTGGAGTTTCTATTAAGAGTGTTAGCAACCTTTTTTATAAATGCATGAGTAAGTGTGACTCCGAGGAAGAGTTCAAAGAGACTTGGTCTCTAATGATTCAGCAAGGAAACCTACACTGTAACATGTGGTTAGATGATTTGTATAATATAAGACATAGGTGGTTTACAACCTTCAACAAAGACATATTTGAAATGTTGATCCTATCAACACAAAGAATCGAGTCCACATATAATATATGTCATGGTGTATGCAAGCCCACAAGCTCCCTCACTGAATGTTTTCTGGGCCTTGAAAATGTTATGAAATCATGGAGAAGAAATGACAAGGATGAAGACTTCAAAAGTGCTCATTCTGTTATCACACTTGTGGTTGAAAACAGTCCAGTGTTGAGGCAATTGTTGGCATCAATTTTTGATGTCATGAATGTAGGGTGTCCGCCTGCATATTACCCTTCTTCAGAACTCAAGCACTCCTAGGGAGATCCTATCGCATCTGCCTGCAGCTGTCCTCGAGCTGCGAGCCCCATCACGTTGAAATATATATATATATATATATATA
>NW_018164951.1:1438520-1471426 GCF_001263595.1 Phalaenopsis equestris | reverse complement strand
ATATATATATATATTAGTCATTTGATATATATCCTATCTCTTTCACGTGCATGCCATCCAGGGTAAGAAAAAAAAAAGACATATTTAAATATTGTCCCATGCGCCTCTATGCAGAAAAATAAATAAAAAAATTTGCATATGCTCTTCTCTCTCTCTACTATTATTATCATATCTTATTTTTATAAAACGGATGGTTTTTATCTCCCTTAAGCAGAGCTTCCTTAAGCGCCCCGGTTGTCGCACGAACCCGAGCTCTCTCTCCCCTTTCGCGAGCGAGATCCGGTATCGTTGCCGTCGCCGGTCCTCTTCTGTCCGCCGGACCCTCCTCTAAAAAAAAAGAGGTACAGACACCTTCTCTGCTCTCCCGCTCAGTCTCGCGAGGAACAGCCCGAACTCCCTCTCCCTACGCCGCAACTACCCTCGTCGGACCTCCCTCGTCGCCAGCGAAGGCCGTCGGAACCTCTCCAAACGCCGACCACCACCTTCATTTGCCTATTTTTATTTTTTTTCTCTTTGCCTGCTACTCTCGCCGGATTTCTTCAACCTGGTCGGCATCATATCGTCGTCGGAGCAAACAGAGGAGAGAGCTTCAATCTTTGGGTTCTCCCTACATACTTCCTTCGCTCTCGGCCTGCACCGTCGGTGAGCTAACCTCCGCACATCTCTGTCCTACCTTCCCGAAGGCCGGACGCTTAGTCTGAATACCTCAACGTCGCCGGACAACAGACACCATCGTTGTTTGGGAGAAAGCAAGGATCATCCTCGAACTGCTTTAGCTTCGTGCAAACGTCGCGACAGTATAATTTCTTTAAACCCTCTGCATTTCACTTTTTAGCTAGCCTTAGTCTTTAGCGGTGATAGGCGTGTGGGTTCGAACGCCTACACGGGGTGTGTACGCCGACGTGAGCCAGCGTGGCAGCGCACCTATGTGATGGATCACTTGTTTTACTAGAGTTGACCTTTAGGATAGGATCCTCCTTACGCAACAAATTCCCCTACGATAGTCGAGTGAATCCTTTTTTACTGCTAACCTTATCACAAAAATTCTAAAGGTTGGAGCCCTCTTTCGCTCCCATTTGCTTTGGTCACATCGGTCTTTTAAGAAAGATCGAAGAGTATGCCTTTTCAAGATGAGAAAATGCGAGTCGTTAGCTTATTTTGCAAAGCTCGGAGGCGTTGTTAAATCGGTAAGAACATCGTTGCTAGCCCGTTTCACGACGAGAAGGAGAATTTTTCCTTGGAGGTCCAGGGAGAAGTTCCCCACTCGCCTCGCCAAAGCAAAGGCGGCAATCAACGTCTTTCTATATGTTGACCCCAGGTTTCCCCGGTAAGGTCGTTAGCACGGTTAGCACGGGAACTACTCTCTATTACATTTGTATGCTTGCATGTTGCATTTTGTACGACACATAACATTTGATTTCGCTTCGTCGACTGCCCCGCCCCGACAAGCGTCTCACTTTGCTCCAATTGGTCTTCCTAACCGGACGGGCATTTCACGTCGCTTCGACTGGTCGCCCCGACCGGACGAGCATTTCACTTCGCTCCAACTAGTATCCTCGGCCGGAAGAGCATTTCACTTCGCTTCGACCAACCGCCCCGACCCGACGAGCGCTTCACTTCGCTCTGACAGGTCACCCCGGTCGAATGAGTATTTCACTTTGCTTCGGCTACCCGCCCCGGCCGGACGAGCTTTTCACTTCGCTTCAACCAGCTGCCCTCGGCCCGACGAGCGCTTCACTTCGCTCCGACTGGCCGCCCTGACCGGACGAGCATTTCACTTCGCTCGGACTTGTCCCCCCCGACCCGACGGGCATCCCACTTCATTTCAATCGACTTCGCCGAGCCGGTTGGCATGACATTCTGGCTCGATCGGATTCCTCGACCCGATCGGCTAACTACTTGCACGTGTGTTTGCATTTTTGCATATTGTAATGCATATGTATGACTACATTGTTGCGTCCTATCTTGCATTTGTTTGGTTGCATGATTATGATCATAAGTTCGAGTTGCATGTTCTCTTTGGGCCACTGTCGCCATGACGTGCCTACCCTTTATAGGTTATTGCCCTATTGGCATACCTCTTGTGGACGCTGCCACCACAATATGCCCATCCTTTTCAAGCCGCTACCACTATGACATACCTATTTCGTTGAGTCACTGCCAGTTCGACATACCTCTTGGGGCCACTACCATCACGCCATGCCCATTCTCTTGGGGCCGCTGCCAGTATGGTATGCCTATCTTCCTTTGATTTCCTACCCCATGGTATACTCATCACTTGTGTTTTGACCAATCATTTGCATTTACATGCTCACATGGATAACGAGCAAGACCCGTTAGAAGAGTAACTCCCGTGTTGGTTGCAATGTCTTAACGAGCATTGCTTGTCGGGTCGATCCCGATGAGCAATGCGAGTTAATTCATCGAGACTAACACAAGAATGATTGTGCTAAGGATCTAATTTGTGTCACCCCTCTTCGTGACACTCTTTAGATCTTTTAGATCTTTCGGAGGGGGCCGGCGCGACGACCCGTCAAAGTCATACCATACACTGACTTACCCCACACTTAGATACTAGGTTGATGCACTTGTCGTTAGTTGGTGTGCTAGGCTAGGTTATAGGATGCTAGGTAGTATTTTTGACATCTCTGACTATTGTTGTGTGTTATAATGCCTTGCGCTAGCCATGTGTCCCCTTTCTGCCTTTTTTGCTTCGCTTGCATGCTTCTTGTGTGTGATAGTATATTAGGGTGATCTTAGGCAGGTGTCGTTCCTATTTATACACGCTCACGAAGGTGCTATTATGGGGGAGCATGTAATGATTTCTAATCCTTTGCATGCAGGTGCTCTTTAGCTCCCCTAACTATAAGGCACAACTTATTATTTTTACGATGCATGGTGTGCCCGCTAATGTTTGTTTTATGCAGGTCGAGTCTTTATTTTCTATTTCAAATATATTTGATAGAGTCTTAGAAGTGTCTGTATCGGAAATAATGTACGAGCATAGGTTTTGAGGCGGGTGACTCACCAAACCATGTGAAGAGGACCATAAGCAACAGCTCATGTCCCGTACCTTAAGTCAGAATTTTACATGTTTGTATAGACTTAGGACCAGACATGTATATGCGGAGTCCGACCGCTTTTACTGCTTTTCCTGGATTATGTTGCAGATCTAGCGACCTTTGACCTTTTTATATATTTTTTGGGTGCTTTCCTTTCTTTATCTTCTCGTATGTCTTTGCATGTTTGTGCGTTTTATATTATTTCTTTCTGCATATTTGGACCTCATGTTCTTATTATTTTACTTAAAAATCCTAATAATAAAAGATTGAGATAATCAAAATTTTAGGGTTAAAACTTTCAAAATTTTCTTAAATCAGCCTTTACCTTTTGCATGGTCTCGGGCCGGTTTTGAAAATGGTTTGCATGCATGGCTATAACCCAATCATACTTAATAGGGCCTCCACACTTAGGAATATGCTAGATAATTGCATCATATTTGCATGGCCACTCGTGGCCCCTGTGCTTCTCCAATCTGACTAGCCCAGCATAATCTGGTTTAAGTGGTTGTTTAGCACGCTTAGGGTGTTAGGAGGCACCCCGATCCAGACGGGACATCTTGTTTGAGTGTTTCCAGCTTTGTAGCTGAAACTCCCTTTTCCTTCTTTCCTGAGGCTTCTTCGCCACTTTGCAGGTATAAGTCTCACCTCTCAGAGCTTTAGCTTCTAATGATAGGATATAGTTTCCTTCCTTCGATCTTAGGGCTACCGAGGTCCCCGCGGACGACGCGATTCATGGATTGTTGACCGGAGATCTCTAGTTGTGTTGGGTCGACTACCTTGACGACCAGGTAGACTTAGAGTCCTAGTGGCTTAGGATGACGGGTCTGTAGTACCCTGACTTGGCTACCTCTACCTCTTAGGATTACTTCTCCCCACCTTTGACTACCCCTGTTGAGCCCTCTCTGCTCTTTTGACTATGTTGATATCACTTTGACAGCCCGATGCCGATAAGCTGTCGCCCGTTTGAGATACGACGATTTGTCCTCTGCCCTTATGTGTTATGACGTATCGGGATACCCCCGTCAAGTGATTTATGGGTATTTTGTAGGTATTATGTGCTGAGGAGCCGCTATCCATTTGGATGTGAGAGATTCACTCTCTGTCCGATGACTTGGTGTGAGCTTCAAAGTATTAGGACCGCCCCGTACAAAATAATCACCTTTTGATAACCTATTCCCCAGATTCATGATGATAAGTGAAACTCCTTTCATCGAGAGTCTTCTTGTGTATTCCCCAAGATGTAATTACCTAGTAGGAATATGTTCTCCATTTGGATGTGAGAGATTCACTCTCTGTCCGATGACTTGGTGTGAGCTTCAAAGTATTAGGACCGCCCCGTACAAAATAATCACCTTTTGATAACCTATTCCCCAGATTCATGATGATAAGTGAAACTCCTTTCATCGAGAGTCTTCTTGTGTATTCCCCAAGATGTAATTACCTAGTAGGAATATGTTCTTCTGGGAGACTTTTGACCCCAGAACAAAAATGTTCTTTTCGGTTCTCTGGTTACGGGTGGCTTATATAGAAATTCTGCTTGTGGATGTTGGTTTTTGGTGTATTTCAATTTGATTCTATTTGGACGTATACTCTTGACTCATGACACGAGGATTACTCTTATATAAGCCTTCTGTTTCTTTTCTTTTTGATTTGTTTGTCTATTTGTTGTTGTACGTCATTTTGATAGTCGAGTCCTCTCCTCTTCGAGTCATTCATTTGATTCGGGAGGGAGACTTGTTCGAATAGGAAAATTATACGACGACACATAAATACAGAGGCTAACGACTCTAAGATCTAAAAGAACTGAGAAAACAACAAGCTGCTTCATTTTATACAAGGAAGCTCTACTCAATGTTTGAGGGAGAGTTATTGCATGGTTCATGTGGACTAGCCATCGAAGTCCCTGTAGAAAGTGATTCTGAATATTACGTAAGGAATTTGGATAATCAGGGAAAAACAAACCCTGGATTGTTAATTTTGATAAGATTATTTTTGATATCACATGCAACTACAAAAAATTTGAGATGATGGGTTATTGTGTGCTCACTGTCTGCGTGTTCTTAATTTCATAAATGTAACAAAGATTCCCAACTGTCCCAACTGTCCCAACTGTCCCAAATGTTTCTTATTGCGATGGTCTGTGCATGCGAAGAGGGATATCTATAATAGTGTTGGATACAAACATCTTAAGGAGTCCCAACTGTCCAATGGATCTTCAAGTGGCTTTTTATTCCGCACAAATGCTCAAAAGTTTGTCTATCAACTTATTAATAGAGCACAAGGAATTGAATTATTTGAGCAACTGGAAGCATTTAAACATTTATCTATATAATTTGATGACATATTAGTTGGGAAAGAACCTCAGCAAAGAATAAGAACAAAAAAAAAGAAATCTTTGAATATAGAGTGCAACTTAAATGACCCGGGGAAGATGAGACCAAAAGAAATATCCACTTCTAGGTTAAAAGGTTACTGGAGAAAAATAAGAGAGTCAAAAGTATGTTTGTCAACATTAAAGAACTACTAAACCATCTGAGAGTGTATCTACATTACTTTAACTTAAATCATTTGAATACATGAAAGGTGCAAGAAGCTTCAACAATTTAAGAACCACATAGCCCATGACACAAATTTGACTGCAATATTAGGTAGTCTCAGTCATACATGTTTTTGAAATTTCATGCATTTACACATTATTTTAAATAAAATATGTTCTTGAGTGTTAAAAAAAACAAGAATATTTTACACCGCAACCATCACAAACTTACACTGAAATGTTGATGCAGTCCATTGTTGAACTCTAAGTGCAATATATAAGATATCAATCTTGAAATTCCTTTAAATGGATGTATTGCATAATCAAATTACATTGAAAATGTTAAAATACTTTGAGTTTTTGTTGAAGCAGTGTTTTGCTTTATTTTGGCAGTTTTATGATAATATTACGGTAGTATTGTGGCAATAATTCTTATGACATTGTGGCTGTTTTCTGATATTATTAGATTATTCGGTCGTGCTAAGGGAATATTCCCCCATGTGATTGAGGTAATATATTGATGCACGGTTGGATGGAATTATTAAGCGGTAATAAAAGAATATTCCCACACAATATTGGAATATTTCATAGTTCGATTGGAATATTCCGCGGTTTCATTCTAACTTTATTAGAGGAGAAAATGTCGCGGTTGGATTGAAATATTCCGCCGTATTATTGAAGCATTATTGGAATTTTCCGTTGTGCTATTGAAACATTATTGGAATATTACAGAAAAAAAAAGTTTAGTTTAAAATAAATAATAATTTTATGAAATATCTAAATAAGTTTGAATCAAAAAAAGTTTTTAAAAATAACAAATCAATTTGGATCAGTTCTCCAAGTTAAAAATTAATTCATGGATGGCTAAACTAAAACGAAAAATATAAATTTGTTTTAACTATATTTACTTATTACAAAATTCAATTCTTATTACTAAAAACATAAATAAAATTATAAGCATTGCTACTTAAACGTTATAGAAATCAAATTTGAATAATGCGAAACTCATAAAGTCTATAGAAATTAAGAATCATATGTGTCGTTCGAGACAGTTAATCACATTGGAACTTCACTGAATCAATTAGTGTACCGATTCCGATTAGAATTGCTTCAACCTGATCAAAATCACAGCACTAATGTTTGGTATACAACAACTGTGGTATCTAATCTAAGGGTTCAACCTCAAAATAAATAATATATAAACATATACATCATAATTTTGCTAATTTTATAAACATAGTCCAGGAACATAGATCATGGGCAAACTCTGCCCTAAATTTTGGCATATCTTTGCCAGTCTTTCTCTTCACTCCGGTCACTTTAGTGGACTTGAACTAACTTTTCCATAAACTTACATACAAACATGCCACAGTCAACACTATTATTTTGTACAGGGACTCCACGCACGAGTGATAGTGACCAAACAATCACATTGGCTCTGAACTCATTTCCGCAATCTTTTCCAAACAATTTGATCTGGCAAATTATCATGTGAAAGTGATTAGTGCATTTAGGTAGCTGGATAAGAAATATATTTTATGAAGAATACTTACAACGTCATAGCACACCCCATTGTGTATCTTATTGAGTAATGAATCGTACAACTTCCATTTTCTATTTCTCAAATGAGCAACCGACAGTATCCAGTGATCATTGTGAATAATAGAAAATAATATGATGTCAGACTTTTTTACCTCAGCTGTTGTGATAAGTTCAACCAAGGAAGAAGATTGGACATGTCTATGCATATGTATTATATCATATAAAAATGTTACTCATCATAATATAAATTTAATAATTAAGTACAATTTATTTACTTACCCAGTATAATGGAGAGACATATAAATACGACCTGAATGAATTAGGATAACAATCCTTCCTTCTCTTTAATTGGGCAGCAAATGCATCCACATGTTCGCTTGCAATCCAACCCCCTTGTAGTAAATCTAACACTCCACCATAGTCTATGAAAGCGTCATCGTTATTGAACAAAATATCATGCCTGCAGTGTACAAGGACATTGAGTCATTGATTGTAAACCCATTGCAATACATAGATTGAAAAGAAGGTCTACTCACCTTTGATTGTACATGGACAAACATTCATCGATTACGGATTGCATTTCCAGGGATATAAGCCCTCTACCAGGATAATCGATGTTGGGCACCGAGCGTTGTGGCTACAAAAAAAATTACTAGTTAAGAGATATATGAAGTCAACTTAACAAGTAAAAAACTCTGTTAGAAACCCATTTCATCGTACCACTATTATAGGTTCTTCTACAGTGGCCAAGCTTTGTACACCAGGTGATTTTGATGGTTCTTCTATAATGGTTGAGCTATATAAAGCAGAAGAAATAATTATTTGAAGGCCATTTTCGGCCTCGTCCTGACTATCTACAATTGAAGTTGTTATTATTTCGTCATCATGTGATTTTGTTGGTTCTTCTACACTGGCAAATACATCTACATGTTTGGTATTTACAGGGAAATCCTCAGGCCTTACGACAGGAGTCTCTAGAATAACATCTAAGGGTTGAACAACATCCATTTTTGGTTTTCTTCTTTTATACTCAAAACCATCATAAGGGGAAGCCAACTTTCTCTTGCTTCTGCTTCGTCGACCCTTAACCCTTTCAATTAAGCTTCTAACAAATTGCTCATGGGTTCCTTCTTTTGGCAACTTAATCACTTTCTCACCAAGTGTTGATTGATATGTTCCCATTTCATTCATCTCATCGACCGCTTAAACAAGAGATGATTGTCAGGTTCCATATTTGAATCCAATGTTTTCTTCTACAGGAACAGGAGAATACAACTGGTTGTATTTCTCCTTCAACTCTATGCCTTTCTCAACGCTTGGTTGTCCTGATTTTTCAATGCTACTCTGTAATCCTGACATTGTCTCTTGTATATTTAAGACTACTGTATTTATTGTATTGAGTGCTCATTGGAATTCCCTGAACCATTTCTCCTGAGCTCTAAGTAGCTCAATGATTACTTCGAGGCTTTGATTGACTCCACCTTTTGCTGAATACCATTCGCTCATATTGCCAACACTTTAATATTTTTAGTGTGAGAACATTGTCTTACGGATAAGGTAGATCAAAAAAATGATCTGCAATCAATGGTCTCAGGCTATTCATTCTCTTCTCTGATAAGCCAAGCTTGACTTTATCAAGAACATCTCTTATAACAGATGTACGACACTTGCAACTGAAGGATCTTGGGTTTACAAATCTACAAGTAAAAAAACATGCAAAAAATATAGCTAATTAACTATATATATAGTTATCTATAAATCAATAAAACAAGAACCCTAAAAAAAAAAAAAAAAAAAACTTAAAAGCATTAAAGAGATGGAGATGTTATTCAAGTTTTATTAAGTTGTCCTTTTAGTGTTCTTGAGGTGTTATTGAAATATTATTATGGTTTTATCATGATTTTATTATGATATTATTATAGTATTATTATGGTATTATTATATCGCCGGTATTATTATGATATTATTATGGTACTATTATGATATTATTATGGTGTTGGTGTTATTATAGTATTATTTTGATAATATATCAGTATTATTATGAATTTATTATAGTGTCATACAAGAAAAGAATTGAATTATTACCATACCTCAATGCTAGATTTTGAGAGCAACAAAAAAAAAAAATATATTATCTTGATGCTCTTTCATGACTCTTGAGCTCTTTGATGTTCTTCATCTTCATCTCTTTTCTTTTCTTCTCATGCTCTGTAGTTTCCATCGTCTCGGGTACTTCGGTCTCTCCGGTGGGCTCGTTAGCTTCCATTTTTCGTGTGAAGAGGGGACTCGAACGGGGCGAATGACGATTTCAAATGCAAGCCCTAAAACATGAAGGGACTCAAACGGGGCGATTTCTCTTGCAGAAGAGGATGGAACAAGTGAAACAATCGGAGTGTTTTATCTTCAGTTTTATTTTGGTAGTTTAAATTCCGCCCGATTGGAGGCGTTCGGGTCGGGCCGGGCCTGGCCGGGCTGCATAATTAAAAGTATTATTTTTTTATTTAGGAGAAGCCCAGAAATACGAAAAATTATTGTGTACGGTGTCCGATTATGACCGTCAGGATTATTTCAATTTTTTTAATAATAAAAAAAATTTAAGTGAGCACACCAAATGATTTGATTTAAGATCCGGATCGGACCCCACCTCCAAAGTTATTTGATTGAAGCAAGAACGGTCTCTACGTCCGTGCTCCGGACCGAATCAGCGCTCGGTCGGAGCAGAAACTTCGCCCCAAATCCCTATTTTCCGCTGCCCCGACCTCAGTTGTTCCGTGTAGTCGACGGGTCTCAAGCGAAGATCTTTCAACGCAAATTTCTCACGTCAACGAGTCCCTCGCGATCGCGCTACGCTATTCTTCACGCCGGCGACTACAGACTCCGCCTTGGCCAAACCCTTAGATGCTCCAGGCAGCAACCTGAAATCTATACGCTGTGCTGTTCGCAACGTTAAGGTATTTTCTGTTTTTTGAGATATTTTCATATTTTATCACCCGTTAGAACTGCTTCAAATTTAGTTGATTTATTCTTTCTTTGATTTTATTATTATTATTTTATTGTTTGAAGTGAATTTTTGAAGAGGGAATTTGATGAGAGCAATCTTTTCTTTATCATGGTTCCTTTAACAGCATCAAACACCTTGATTTTTATAAGATTAAGATAAAAAAAATTTCATTATATGGAAATAAATTTTCGCTGGAAAAATTTGGAGAAGGTGGATGGGTTTTTGGTTCAACCGCACTTTGGGGCGAACTGAATGAGCAACCAAAATGTTGGCTTTTTCAATTTTCATATCTTTATTCGAACAATATGAATATTTACATTGTGTGAAAGCTAGGGTATCTCCTTAAAGCGACATGCTGTATGAGCTAAATACGATATAAATGTGTATGGACCGCCACATCAACGCCTGGTTGTTTTGTCAAATAAGCAAGAGTTTCCATATTATGGACTGTTGTGGGTAAAAAAGTTACTTTAAAATGAATATTAGGATAAAATATTGAAATATAGGAACTATTACAGATAAATTAATGAAATTAATATTCATTATGGTTTATAAGAAGGTAAATATCTTATGTATTAAATTTTGATATTCAGGTTGGAGTAGTGCTAGGAATGATATAACTATAATTGTAGAAAAGAGTTTAATAGATAATGTTGTAAAAATTAATAGAATTAGAGATATAAGTATAGTTTCGAAGATTATTTTTTGATACTAAGATGTTTAATGTTATAAGTGTTCATGCTTCTCAAGTAGGATTAGATATAGATTTAAAAAAAAAAAATTATGGAATGACCTAGAAAAAAAAAATATAAATAATACATCTTGAAGAAAAAATTTTTCTTGGAAGAGATTTAGGGCGTGTTTGTTTCAAAGTTTTGAGTCATAGTCGGTTACACACGCCGTTTTGTGCTATTTGATTGACGCTTTTTGTTGTAAAAACACAGATGCAAATACTGTTCTACAGCCCTTTGAAGCGATTGATTTTTTCCTTGGTTGCCCCCGTCTCAGTTCATGCCCTCGCGAACGGCTTGGACTGCCAAGTTGAGGTGACGACGGAGCTTAAGTAGAAGTATCGGGTTTGGATGGCGGACTCAACGGTAGCGGAGGAAGTGAATCAATAGGAGAGGCAGTGGAAGATGAGGATAATGGGGAAGAGGAAGATGCTAAAGAGCTAGAGGAAAGATAGAAGGAGATTCCCAAAGACATGACTATGAGGAAGAGGTGGTGGAAGTGTTGAAGGAGGAGGACAACGCGATTTAAAATGGGTGTGGACTGCTCCACTCACCACTATTTTGTTTCGTAAACTATTTGAGAGCATTTTTCGAATTGCTGAATATTGCTCATTGCAAAAATTTAATTACATTTCTCATTAAATTTTTCTATATTAAAGCAAAAATTATATATATATAACAATATGACATATAACACAATGAATGATATCTTAATTTTTTTTTTAAAACCGGTGGCCTACCCAAGCTTCAATTGGAATTGTAAAGCTCGAGTGAAGAAATCTAGCCTTCACTTTCTTCAATAAATTAATTTATAGACTTTACTTTTGTATTTCCGCTTGTTTGGTCAACATAGTTAAAAAAAGAGAATTACATATACTGAAAATGCCTACGTTATCTACAATATATATACCGAGGGGTATTACAGTCATCAGTCCACGGACAATACTTTCAGAACTGTGTTTTTCAAACAAACCAACTGTTTTTGAAACACCAGCTTCTGAATAACAGATTTTCAGTGACATCTTTCAAACTGAGACTTTGTGTAACAACAACTGTGCTTTTCGATGAAATATTGCATAAGAAACATTTCATCGAACAATTGATATGTCATTGGAATCAAATAAGGACACAAAAAATAATCTTGAACTTATAAGTTATAACTAATCGCTCCGACGAAAGATTAAAAATTTCAACCACATTAAATTATTCCAGGACAAGCAAGTAAGTGGACTGGGAAACCGACAAATCATGTTGCACTGCTAAATGACTATAACAAACTAATTCACCATCTGTAACAAATAGACGATGAAGGAATAATATAGCACCCAAACCGGCTCAATGCATATTTCAATCAAATTTATAACCACTCTATACTACAAAAGGAACCAAATAAAGCACTAATTAGCATGGAAGGCCACTGCAAAGAGGAAAGATTCCTATCATCATTAGTCTAGGTTTCACAATCTCAATAGCAAACAAATTTGATGAACTAAAGCTAGAATGGAGATCTAATGGAGTGGTCATCAAAGCTATCACATGAATGCAACAAATAATAGGATCTGAACTAATTCGTTATAAATATCCCAGATGATAGAAATAGTCCAAATATCATGAAAAAACTGCAATGAATTCACAAAAGAGTAAGCGAAATTGAGAGAGTGGGGGGCAGGAGAAGGCAAAAATTGGAGTTTCGGCTTTCTGCTGATTGCCTTGTGTGAATGGGAGAAGCGAGAGAAGGAAGAAGCAAAGAAGGGCGATGTGCCTCCGGGTTGCTGGTTGGACGGAGGTGAGCGGGCGGCAAACCAATGACGCTGGTAATGGAATGCTGAGCGAAGGGACGGGATCAGATCAGAGAGTGGGAGAAAAAAATAACCGGATAGGATTTTTTCACAGTTTGATTTACATAAATATGGGGCAGCGCAGAGTGGACGATTCTTTCAAACTTTGATCGGTTTGCCAGTTCAACTGTTCCTTATGGTTCAATGCAAGGGAGTTTTTAGTCCAACCAGAACCAAACCTCCAACCGGTTTAGAGTCAAATTGATCGGTTTGGTCTGGTTTTCTAGACCTTGGTTTTACCAGCTCAATAAATTTATTTGTTTTTTTTAAACACCTTCCTTGAATTATATATTAAAAAAAAGGCTTTCTATATTAACGAATATATCTTAGCATTATTTAGTTTAACTATGCACTTAGGAATTTTAAGACTTAACTATTGATTAAACTATAACTTCGGGATGTTTAGTTGAAGATTAAATTATTAGCGGATCTCTTTAGTTCGAAAGTGGTTATCTTTGAAGTCATTAGTGAAAACGCACCTTCTATACTCCAATGAAAAAAATTATGCCAAATGTCTCCTACTTGAAAGCTTGTGGATTTTTCAAAGATTAAATTGGCTATCTCATGAAATGCAACTATATATTGATCACATGAAGACTCGATTTTATCAAGAGCTATGTACAAGGAGTGATAAAATTTGGGATTTCTTCTGAATAAAAAATATTTCGCTTTGCAGTGCATTCTATCTGCTGCATGATACACATGATATGTAGGGTGTAAATGAGTGGGGCTTGAGCGAGTCAAAGACTTGTTCGTGCTCATATCGCTCAAATTTTTATTGTTCGAGTTCGACTTGTGTCCAAATGGCACGTGAATAGTCTACTCATGTTTGGCTTAATTCAAACTCTTTTGTTCAAATTAAGCCGTGTTCGGTTTAAAATAATAATTTATTTAAAAATAATAAATCCAATAATTTATTTAAATTACAAAATTTAATTGCCCAAATTTTGCTTCCGTAGAATCATGGCCGCATCACGTGTGAGATGGATTATGAGCAATTGCGATTCACTTTTAAGTAGATTAGTTTAACTATTCATTCCTTTTTTTTTACCAATGTGGGATTAAACACTGAGGAGGGAGGGCTGGGTCGGATCGTAGGAAAGCCAGGCAAGAGGGATGCGGGAGCTGCGGTATCGCAGAGCAGTTAGTTTGGAGGGAAGGCTGAAGCGTGATTGCAGAAGCTTATTTTTCATTCATTTATATGCATAACACCCAATTTTTTGTATTTACATATCTAACATACAAAATTTGGGGGACCACGGGGCGGGAGAGTGGGTTGAGCCAAATTTATTTTCTCAGGGCCATTTTGATACATGCCACCAAATTCTTATGTATGTACATATCCAACACAAATTTTATTTTTCTCTTGCAATCCTAGCATAAATTAATTAAAATTAAATTAATTTAATATATTTTTAATTTAATATATAAATATTATACTAATATTATTTATTTATTATTTAATTAAAACGAGCCAAATTGAGCCGAATACAAACGAACAAACCTTTGTTCTTGTTTGGCTCATTTATAAGCCAGATTATTTTTCAAATTTTTCTATGTCAATTTGCTCAAATAACTTAAAAAATTCTTCAAATATTGACTAATATTTAAATATAGAAACGTCCATATCGTTTGTTCCTATCACTATTGATTATTTTCATATGAAAATTAATTCCAACCTTCACTCATCAACTGACACTTAGCGAATTCCTTCATATATCCAAGACTATCGTTGACATACTTTCCAAATTGTCAACAAAGGCGAACAATCATTCAGCTATAAATCAAAACATTTAGTCGTGAGGGCTAAGCAACCAATTGGGATCCATATAATATAAAATATTCAAGTCAGGTTTCTCTAAAACTCAAAAGAAAGGTTAAAAGGTGGGGCATATGTTGTTTTCTGCAAGAAGTATATGAAAAGAATTCGCATATGACATTTATTGTTTGCCAAAATTTTCTCAAGTGAACCCCATCGATAAGAAAATCATACAAAAGAAAATTCTGAATTCCAGCAAATATAGAAGATTTATTGTGCATTTGTTATGCCAAATGCCAATTTTTTTTCTTCAGGTTTCTTAAATCCTTTTTAGAAAAAGTATATTGGGAAAGAATCAAAGAAATAGACGGGTGCACAAGTAGGGCACAAAATCCATTCCTCAAATCCTCTTTCAAGTCTATTGAAATCAAAACTCTTCTTCCAACATCGTCAGAGTAAAGAGCAATGCAATGACATGTAAATGGTAGCACAAGTAGGGTACGAAATCCATGTCTTCTACGCAAAGGCAAAAAAGGACAAAGAACAAACCCGCAAAAAAAAAAAAAAAAAAGAGTAGAGGTAGAAGGAGATTATTCGAAAACGATTGGAGAAACTACCCCTCTTTTACGTAAAGAAAATCTTTCTCGATCAAGCTCCCCCCTCTCAGCTTCGCGTACGGGTTTTTGCTCGATAACACAATTAAAGCATCGTGTATCGTTCTCTCTTTATTTAGGACAAATGATATCTTCATATATTTACCTTTACCAAACTGCAGGATGCGGGCTTTTGCTCGACCATGGCATAAAAATGGAGGAATTTACGTCCGCATTTCTTTAAATGCATATTAAACATGATAAAGAAACGGGTGACAGTGCGGTTTTGAACCAAGTAGCGGGCCAAACACCGCGCCAAACATAGCGTAAGAGATTAGAGAGGTTCTAGTGGCTTGATTTTCTATTTCGAAGTGTTGAAAAACTTCTGTTGAAAACTTTATTTCCACTTTTTTCTTTTCTATTTTTTTCTCTTTTCTTCCTTTTATTTATTATCCAACTGAGATATTTCTCTAATTTATCTAGGTTTTCCTTAGGCTTGGCTTTTTTCCTAGAGTTTTAGGTTCCGCCCCAAAATTAAAAACTTGTGATGTCTGTGATCTACTGTGATAGGTGTTTTAACTTGCTGTTTTTTTTAGTTATTCTTCTTCATTTGTCTCTCCTTTTTGTATATATAGCTTTTATTTCTGACTCCTTGTTATATTATACTTGAAAAAATTGATGACTTGATATTAAAAAACTTTTAATTTAATTTTTGTATTATATAACAAACAGATTGTATCTTGATGTTTATTTTATGAGTAATTTTTGTTATTTTTAGAATGTTAGCAATTCATATACCATATATCCTATTTTTATGCAGATCAAGTAAAGATGAGGTTGTTAGCTCTTTCCACTTGTAATCTAAATCAATGGGCCATGGATTTTGATAATAACCTTCGGAACATTAAGGCATCAATTTCTAGTGCTAAAGAAGCAGGGGCTACAATTAGAATCGGACCAGAGCTCGAGATAACTGGATATGGATGTGAAGATCATTTTTTGGAGCAAGATACTGTAACCCATGCGTGAGTTTATTGCAATTTATGTGCATTTATTTTTATCTTCTCTGAGCTTTACTTATTTTCTTGGAAGATTTACATACATTCCACTTAATTCCTATGTATTTACATTTCTAACATCTAAACTTCAATTTTTACATACACGCCACCTCACCTATGCATAAAAAGGGGTATTTAACTTTTTAAAAGTGGTATTTTTGATGTGATATGAAGGGTTTAGTTGGTATAACTGTAAAAGTTAAAGTTTAGGTGTTAGATGTGTAAATATATACGAATTTGATGGTATGCATGTTAATGCCCCCATTTTCTTTTGTGATAAGAATGATTCTCTTCTGAAATGTGATAGCACTCTATTTAGTGCAAAGTTACTGTGATCAAATGTTTTGTTTCATTGTCGAAAGTGCTAGGAATTCTATTTCTTTTTCGTATGAATGGTTTTTATTTTACTTTTATTTCATATTTTTAAATCTATTATACCTGATGCAAACGTGACTCATGGTTAGGCTTTTCTAATTTAATTAACATGAAACATATTATGTTTTCATGGAAAAAAAGAACGTATTTATACTTAGTACTCACCAATCAAGCGACATTCTTTTTTTAAAAACGAGTTAACCAAGTCTATGATGAAATGTTTGCAAACTCTGATAATTTCAACAAGAATTTGGAAGCTGATAACATCAACGGGCAAAGATTTACAAATTTGATTTCTGATGTATCTATTTTTTACCAAAATCAAAGGCTTAAACTAGCCAATAAGTAATCTAGAAGTAATATAGAATGGAAGAATTTTTTTAGTGGAGAAAAATCAAGCCTTATGCTTCCATTTAAAGAGTTGAGTTCTCTCAGAATCACTGAATCATAATTGCATCATGCTTGAAGTAATTTCACACCAATTTGTACTCATATGCTTAAAAATCAAAAGAGAAATTTTATTCAAGCTGGTGGATAAGGCTATGATAAGATTAATATCAATTTAATTTTAATTAATCCCAAATAAAATGAGATTTCCAAAACATCTGAACAATCTTATAATTTTAAATTTCCCAAATTAATCTCTAGAGAAACTTGCAAATCAATAGTCTATTGAAAATGTGAAATTAGAGTTACTGGATTAGCACAAAAGCATTGCCGATCCTTTGCATAATAACATCCAAAGTCTGCACGCATTCAAAATATGAATTTGGTCAAAAAAATTGTGGAAAATGCTTGGATTTAAAACTTGATTGCCAATCTTCTCGTATGTGAGCACGTCCTACCACTTTAAGAAGAAAAAAATAATTTTCTTTGTTATCACATCCTTTTTTATAATAGATGTGATGTTATTTCAGCTTAATTAAGGCGACAATAAACTCCTTATGCTTTGTTATATTTTGCAAAAAATTGTGTTGCCAATAGGGCTGTCAAAAAAATTTGTTCTTCTTTGATCATGTTCAGATTGATAATTAGTTTAATATCAACTAGTTTTTAATGTTTGTTTATTTATTGAAGCTAAAGGAAAATGCCGATGTTCGATTGTATTTGACTTAATAATAGTTTAGTTGTACTTGTATGCATATATATATATATATATATAGAGAGAGAGAGAGAGAGAGAGAGAGAGAGAGAGAGAGAGAGAGAGAGAGAGAGAGAGAGAGAGAGAGAGAGAGAGAGAGAGAGAGAGAGAGAGAGAGATGCCACTATGCATAAAAATATGCACATATATGTATAAGTGCATGTATGTTTGTATGCATTCATATAAATGTATATATTATGTGCTCTGATATGAATATTTGCATATTTTTATGGATAAATGTATATATGCATGTTGATATTTATATTCTATAATTATTCAATCTTTGAAGTATTTTTCAGGTTCAAGAATAGCTCGCGTTCAGCTTTGAAAGTAACTATACATAAACAAGTCAAACATAAATAAAAAACATTGGCTTATCTGCTTAACGAGCGAAGCTGCTTAACACGTGAGCTTAAAGTCAGCTAGTTTACATCTTTAGTTGGAACTCACTAATTCTTAAATATTTCCCCACCTTTTTACTTTGGTAGAATACTCACTGCTTATTGAATGTAAAATATTGTCAATTCTAATGTTTCATAAATGCATTTAAAGCTATATTTGTAGCTTGAAGCACTCTCTAATAAACCTTTAAGTCGCATTTATGTTCTCTGAGCTTTACTTACCATGATTCCCTTGGTTAGATCTGCATTATAAGTTGCATATTTTAACTTCATATTAAGGGAAAAATACATAAGAATTGTGTGCTATGCACCCATGTTTTTAAAGTTCTCAATTTTTCAACATTAGATATTCTGCTCTATGCTCTTTATCATCTACCACATGCATCCATATGACATAGGGGTGTGTAACTATTAGTACAATTACGGCTTTATTGGAATTAACTTATTTTATCGTAAAATAGCTCAGATGAATTCTTCTTTCTTTGTTTTCATCTTTCTTTGTTTTTCCCAGCTTTTATCATACTTGTTCCATTTTTGTTTATCTCTGATATAGTTTGTGAGCTGTTGATATTGATTGAATAATAGCTTAGGAATTATTTCATAAATTTCAAAGTAGAAAATATTCATTTCGAATACAACTTTCTTCTTCTTTTTGTTTTTTTTGTAAATTTTATTTTTTAAATATTTTACACAATTGATTCAAATTTATGTGCAGATGGGAATGCTTGAAGGATCTATTATCTGGTGATTGGACTGACAACATATTATGTAGTATTGGGATGCCCATTATACATGAAAGTGTGCGATATAATTGTCAGATATTTTGCTTGGACCGGAAAATTATCATGATACGTCCAAAGGTTTGTCTTGCAAATGATGGAAATTACCGAGAATTACGCTGGTTCTCGGCTTGGAAATTTAAAGACCGGCTTGTCGATTTTCAACTCCCAAGTGATATTTCTGAAGCTATTTCACAGATTTCAGCACCTTTTGGATTTGGTTATATTCAATTTCATGACACGTAAGTACCTATGGCCTTTAATCAAAGGGGCATTTACATACATATCACACCATTCTTATGTTTTTACGTGTCTCACACCTAAACTTTCATATTGACACACACAACACTCAAACTCAAACTTTTAATATCACATAAAAAATTTCATTATGACAATTTTTTAAAAATGAAATGCACATTTTCATGCGGGCTATGTATGTAAATATTGAAGTTTAGGTGTGAGATATGTAAATGCATAAGAACTGTGTGGTGCATGTAAATCTCCCTTAATCAAAGTTTTTTTCTATTACTAGAATTTTTTACTGTTGCTACACCGCGTCTTACGTTAGTTAATAGATTGTCTGAGGTGTTTATGGTAACTTTCATCTTATTTTTGCGCTGAAGAAACAACCAAATGATTATTTTCAGATCAAATTTAGTCACTTAAAAAGGATTATAATTAATTCCATGATACCAAATTCTATAGCCATCAGTACAATTACTAAGAATGCATCTACATTGTGTGTGTGTGTGTAATGTGGCTTATTTTATTTTATTTTTTTTAATTCTTTCGTTGATTTCATTTCACTTTTTAATTAAGTGTTTTTTAAAATGAAATCACAATGGTTGATAATAATGATTCTTTAGAAATTCTTGTTGATATTGTTTTGCTTTGATCACACTTCATACCAAACAATATATAACCATAATTTACGCTATATATCATTTATTGTAAGAATTGTTTTCTGTCAATGCCCTTCAAGCAAATCAGTTTTTATAGGATTTGTTTTCCTTCTAAATCCTTATGTAATTTACGATGAGCACCTGTAATTAAACTGCTGTCATATTGGTTGCTCACTGGATAATAGGTGCAGCGTTTTATGTCCTTTATTTAATTCTATTTTTCAAACTGTTACGGTTAACTCTAAAGCTAACCTTGCGTATATGTAATTGAACATAAGTGGATATAGACTTCTGTTTTTACCATAAGTTTCCCTGATTTTAAAAGTATCGGATGCTTATTTGTTATTTTTTTCAGTCCAGGGCATGTGGATGAATTTTATTCTAGAAAAAAATAAAAATTGCCAATGATAATTTAGACGGACTAAGAATTACTTGTTAAAACTTTTTTTTGAATGGGATATGGTTTAAAATCGTGAAACTCAATTCCAATTTATCTAATGATAAAATCTTGCACGATGTAAGTGTGAAATAAAATTTCAAAAGTGAAAGGAGAATAACATTTGGGGGACTCTAAAGGACCATTTTGGGACTTTTTTTGTTTATGTTTTTTTTGGTGTTAAAAAAATGTTTCAATTGATTTTTTTTTTCTATTGCATATTGCATGAGCCATTTTGTATGGCAGTTGCGATCGCCTTGGTGGTGGTTGGTTGATGGTTTTGGCGGCTAGCGATTATTGACGACAACTGACGATTACCTAATGTGATTTTCATTTTGAAAATAATGAAAAAAAAATGAGAACACCTAAAAGTTTCTTGAGTATTTAAAAAATAACTTGATTTACTTTTTTCTTAACTAAAAATATAAATTAAATTTATTTAAAAGAATAAAAGAAGTAAAAAAAAAAAGACTAAAATTGATCTCAAATAAGTCCTATGATTCTCTTGGCATAATCCCTCTACCCCAACCTATGGTTTTAGTTATTAGGTTTTTATTTTACATCGTTAGGAAAAGTTAATTTCGATTTCTTTTCTTAAATTAGTTTGTAATTTTATTTTGGTTCTTATGTTTTTGAAAACCTCATTGCTTATTTTACACTGTCATTGCCGAATCCCAGGATCCGGATGTGAAAAGGAGAGTTACATTAGTTAGTTAACAACAACATAAAATTTGCTAAAGAATTATGACATGAATCATTTTGATCATTGTGTAAATGCTAGAGCATCCCCTGGAAGCGACACATTGTATGACCTGAATACAATAAAAAGTGTGCAAGGGCCGCTACACCAACGCCTGAGTATAACATCAAATAAGAAAGAGTTCCACATTACAGACTGATGCAGGTAAATAAGTTCGTCCATGAAACTAATACTATGATAGGATCTTGAAATGTATGTACTCTCACAGGTAAATTAATAGAATTAATTGAACATGAATCATTTTGATCATTGTGTAAATGCTAGAGCATCCCCTGGAAGCGACACATTGTATGACCTGAATACAATAAAAAGTGTGCAAGGGCCGCTACACCAACGCCTGAGTATAACATCAAATAAGAAAGAGTTCCACATTACAGACTGATGCAGGTAAATAAGTTCGTCCATGAAACTAATACTATGATAGGATCTTGAAATGTATGTACTCTCACAGGTAAATTAATAGAATTAATTGTATTATGATTCTTAGAAAGATAAATATCTTATGTATTAAAGAAACTAAATATGTTGGAGAAAAGACTAAGGAGATTGATAACTTATGTTTTAAACTTTGATATTCAGATAACAGTCACACTAGAAATATTGTAGGTGTAATTATAGATAAGAGTTTGAAAGATAATGTTATAAAATTTAATATAATTGGAGATAAAATTATAGTCTTTAAGATTATTGTTGATACTAAGATTTTTAATATTATAAGTGTTTATGCTCCTCAAGTAGTTTAGATATAGGTCCTAAAGATAAATTCTGGAATAACCTAGAAGACGTAATACAAATGATACATCTTTAAGAAAAAAAATTTATTGGATGAGATTTAAATAGACATGCTAGTAGACTGGTAGAAGATTTTAGAAATATTATGGTGACTATGGTTTTAGAGTGATTAATGAAGAAGGTAGAGTTATATTAGATTTTGCTTTAATGTATGCTAATATTTTATTAAAAAAAAAGAGATGAACATATTATTAATTATAAGAATGAATCTAATAAAATGTGAATTAATTATTTTCTTATGAGAAGAAGAAATCGTCGAGAATGTAAAGATTGTAAGTTCATTCCAAGGTGAGGATTTAAGTACTCAGCATCGATTATTAGTTTTAGATTTTAAGATAAAGAGTTGTAAAATAAAGAAGGTTAGGAATCATTTTCATAGAATTAGATGGGGGTACCTAAATGACACAAATAAAATTTTTTTTATGAGTAAACTTGAAGATTTAAGATTTGAGATGTTCAAGAAGAATCAAATTCTATGTGGGATAAAGTAACAAACACTATTAAACCACTGCTAAAAGATGTACATGAAGAATCAAAAGTAAAAATTTCTATAAATAAAAATAGTTGGTGGTGAAATAATAATATGCAAGGAAAGATAAAATATAAGCAGTTATGTTTTAAAAATTTATTTAAATGTAAAAACTTAGAAAACTAAAAAAAATATAAGATGACACATAAAGTGTTTAAGAGAACAATCTGTGACGCTAAAAATTTTACTTTTAATGATTTTTATAATATATTAGATACTAAAGAGGATGATAAATATATATATAAACTAGCCAAATAAAGAGAAAAGTAAAGTAAAGATTTAACTCAGGCGTATTAAAGATTAAAATAAAAATGTGCTTTTCTTAGAAAAAGATATTCAACATAGGTGGGTGAATTATTTTGATAAACTTTTTAATGAAGTTTCTGAAAATATGATCGACCTTAGTGATCTTAATATCATTAATGATAATAGAATGTTACATTTTTATCATTGCATTAGTAAAAACAAGGTGAGTAGACTTTAAAGAAAATTAATGGTGGAAAGCCTGTAAGATTTAATGATATCCCAATTGAAGTGTGAAAATATATAGGAGATTTGAGAGTTTCTTGGCTTACTAAACTCTTTAATATTATTTTAAAAACTAAGAAGATTTTTGAGAAGTGGAGGAAGAGTATTTTGGTCATCATTTTTAAGAATAAAGGGGATGCATAAGAGTGTGAAAATTATAGAGGAATTAAGTTGATGTGTTATAAGTTGATGATTAAGTTGATGTGTTATACTTTAAAATTATGGGAGAGAGTAATTGAATATATGTTAAGACGTCTTACAAAGATTTGTCATAGTCAATTTGGATTTATGCCGGACAGGTCTACCATGGAAACTGTAAATTTATTGAGAGGTTTTACGGAGAAGTTCAGAGAGAATTAGGAGGATCTACATATGATTTTTATTTATTTAGAATAACTTACGATAATGTTCCAAGTGCTATCTTTTGATGAATTTTGGAGAAGAAAGGTGTTGATATGGCTTATATTCAAGTCTTTAAAAATATTTGTACTAGAGCTTTTACTTGTTTGAACAAAAGGTGGATTGATTAAATATTTTCCTATTTCAGTTGGATTACATTAGGGATCAACTTTAAACCTATATCTTTTTGCTTTAGTTATGGATGCTTTTACTGGACATTTACAGGAGGATATACTTTGATGTATGCTTTCTGTTGATGATATTCTTCTCGTGGATAAGACGAGAGAGAAAGGTAAGGAAAAACTTAAATTATGAAGGTCTACATTGAAGTCTTAAGGTCTTCGTTTGAGTAGAACTGAAGCTGAATACATGGAATGTAATTTTAGTTGTAGTAGCTTTAGGGACAGAGTTGTAATTATGGGTGATCAGATTATCAAAAGGTGTGAACTTTTTAGATTTCTCGGGTCCATTGTTCAAAATGATGGTGATATAGAAGGTGGTTTTATTAGTAGAATTCAAGCTGGTTGGTCAAAGTGGAGAATGCTTTAGGCCGATTGTGTTGTAGAAAAGTATCGCTTGGAATAAAAGGAAAATTTTTTAAGATGGTGGTGAGGCCTGCAATGCTCTATAGCGTTGGCTTTTAAAAGAGAAGCATAAAACTAAGTTACGTGTTGCCGAGATGAGAATGCTTAGGTGGATGCATGACTTTACACTTAGAGACAAAATGCGAAATGAATCTATTTGTGAGAGGGTTGGTGTAGCTCCAGTGACGGACAAAATTAGATAGTCATCTTAGATGGTTTGTTCACATTAAACTTCGACCATCCGATGATCCGATTAGGAGAGTAGATGTTTAAGATTCGACTTATGTTAAGAAAGACAAAGGTAGATCTAGAAAGACTTGGGCATATTGTATAAAAAATGATATTAATTTATTAGAATTGAATGAAAATATGACACTCAATAGGACGCAATGGAGAAAAAGAATTCATGTAGCCGTCCCCACTTAGTGGGATAAATATGTTGTTGTTGTTGGATTTACAATTATTGTGCATGTTTAAGTGGATGTAAATAATGGCTTTGTTTTTGGTCCTGTTTCGTGCAACTGGATCTTTTTTAAAATGTAGCTGTAAATATGTTGTGAGGAAGGTAATTTTTTGGAAGTTGCTTTATGTATTATAAGTATTTCCTTTTTTGAGGATGTGAAACAGAATTTTTTTATAGTTATCACATTTTATCAGATCCAGTTCTCTAAAGTACCTTCGTACCATAGAGAATTCAGGAAAATGTAAAGAAAGCATTAGCCAAATGAATGTGTGGCGGCGGGCTGAAAAGTACAACAGTGAGTTAGCTGTCTCAAATATACGTTTTGTTTTAATTATAGAGTTATTGTGATTTGGATGTTTAGATATTGTTGCGATTGTTCTTATAGAAGCATTGATTTAACTTTATTTAGATTTATGGATTATTTATAGGTTCTTGAACGATAAGAAACTAAAAATGTACAAATAGTAAGGTGCCTTTTAATAATGTTTAGGTTAACTTTAAGGAGAATATTACTAGATATTTTTCTGCGTAGCTAAGCAGCTAAGGTTATTGCATTCACTCATGTTCCGAATAGTATTATTACATAAGAATTTGCTAGATTGAAAGTGTTGTAATAGAATAACATTGGATTCAAAAGATGTGTTATTTCTTTTTAATATTCTCATAACTGAGTATATTTCTCTCTTTATTATCTTTCATATGTATTTTTCTTTTGTGCCTATATATTGGGACATGCATTTAGTCAATAATATACAATATTTTTCTCCTCTAACTTGATATTATAGAATATTTTTTTTCCCTAGCAGCCATTCCCCCTTCTCCCTTCTTGTTTACTTGCGAACTTTGGTTGCAAGCATCTCAATCTTTTTTTCGTTGCTACAACCCTGGCTCACACAATATTTTCAACAACTTTGCTCTGGCAACCTGCCACTAGCGTGCTCCCTCTTATGCACGATTGCTCACCACAACTACCGAAGAGTTTGCTATGTGTCGCTGCACATGCTTCTTCCCATGCTTACCTTCTCTCAACCTTTGCTCATGCGCTTGTCCTTTTTCTTACTCTTGTTCACAACGTTGCACTCATTGCTACTTGACTGTAACCCTAGCGCATGATCACTTCATGGCTCTGCTTAAATTCTCTGTTTGATTAGTCAATTTCTTGCAATCCTTTGATTTTTTGGCGGTGGCATCTACAAAATTTCTTCCACTTTATTTGATTTCATTTTTGATTCTTTTTGCTGTGAGTAGAAAACCCAATATGTTTTTGACCTGGCTTTAAAAGCATATTTTATGGGATTAAGTCACTTTTTAAATTTCCTTAAAGTGCATAAGTATTCTTTAAATTCAAATTTTCTGTTTAGGATATTTCTATTTAAATCATTTTCATATACTTCAATGTTTAATGATCTATCCTCTTGGGTTCTCCTCTCTCCCCCCCTCTCTCCCCTCCTCTCTCCCATAAGATGTTATGTATTCTCAACCATACCTCAATGAGTTAACTCTATCATTGATGTCTATATACAATAAAATGATACCCTTATCTATTGTTTAAGGGCTTTTCACTTCCTTGTTGGTTCTCATGATCAGCTTCACCATCTTGATCCCTCATATGGACAAAAGTAACATGGTCAAGTTTTCTAAGTGGCAAGCATGAGTATTTTAATTGTCTTTAGCCAAAAAGATTTTGAATTTTTTTTTCTTCAAAAAACTTTTAAGAAAGTATTGTTTGTCAAATTTGTACTATTTTTATGATATTGCCCTATTTAGTATAATGATTTTCGTAATCACAATGAATACATCATATTGAGAGGAAAACATGACACGTTACTTGAGGATTGCCCCATTATTATTGATCCCACTATTAGTTTGAAATGAGATATTTTTTTCCTTAAATTTTTAAGAAAGTAATGCTTGTCGTATTTATACTTTTTTTCATGATATTTTGCCATATTTAGTAAAATGATTTTCATAATAACTAGTAATACACCATTTTGAAAGGAAAATATGGCACATTACTTTAGGATGGCTCCATTACTGTTGATTCCATAATTTGATTGAATAGAATATTGAATTTCTCATTAACAAATTTTTCTATGGCCTACTTCATTCTCTACCTGACGTGCAATCTCAACTGATGATAAACATTACTGTATATTTTGAGTGCTCTATATCCAATTCTCTAGATCATATAACTCTTTACTCCCCAACCAAATACTCTTGACTGTTAGGCTTTTGCCATTGATGTTAGGGGTGGTCGAGAGATTCATGGATGCGGTGGTCATATTGGTGGCGGGTATAGTCGTGATATAAAACCATTCCAGCTTGCCCCCATTGTCGTCTTACCAGCCATTATCTTGAACATTGCTAAGAGAAATTCAACCGTAACTTCTTGGTTCAACATAATTCTACATCTGGTCCAACCATGTCTAATCCTAGTGCTACATCCCCTAGATTAGTTTGTTGGCTTTGACAATTTGAGACATCTACTTCAATATCTTATACCATTTCTTCCTTTGGATCGTTATAATGCTCATTTTTGAATGACTTTTGTTGTCTGCTACTTGCTTTCTAAGGGGTTGTTTGGGATCACTTTTATTTTTATTTTTGTTTTATTTCTTATGTTTTGATTTAATTAAAACATGTTTGATTGAGGTAATTATTTTTAAAAATACTCAAAATATCTTTTAATTGTTTTTTTTCAAATAAGTTGATATATTTTTTAAAAGAAATATATATATATATATATATATAAATTATAACAATTAAATATGTTTTAAAAAATAAAAGTGATGTCAAGTGGGTCCTAAAATCGTTCCTTTGTTTAAGAAGATTGCTTTTTTTTTGTTTGCATATAGTTCTTCAATTGTATATTTGTATGACATACGACTAATTTGGTAAGGCATACTTGAGATAACATTGAAATATGCTTTAGTGCCTTTATTTTAGTTGGGATATTTGGTTACAATATGACCAAACTTGCAATTTCTCATCATGCTTGTTAATGCCCAAATCATAGTTTTCTTTTTCTTAAAGAACACTTCAATATTCAGAACCTTGTCCAATGTTTGAATATTTAGGGTCGTTTAGGGTAAATTATTATTATTTTTTTACTTTGTTTTTAAAAGCATGCTTGTTTAGTGTGTTTTTTATATATTATTCTCTTTTTTTTTAACAAATTAATATGTTTTTGAAAATACTTAAAACAATCTGTAGGCATTTTGAGTGTTTTTAAGGAAAAACTATATCTTAATTAAAAACATGAGCAAAACAAAATAAAAAATAGAAAATAAAAACAAAATTGATTCCAAACGGCAGTTTAGCTTTTATTCTTAAATTTGGAGTCTTTGTTTGACAATTAGAGGTTGGATTGTCAGATCTTGTAACTCACACAAGCTGCCTTTTCTAATAATTTTATTCCTGCTTTCAGAGCTGTTGCTGCTGAAACCTGTGAAGAGCTTTTTGTTGCTGGTGCACCACATGTTGGACTTTCATATAATGGTGTTGAGGTCTTTATGAATGCAAGCGGAAGTCACCACCAGCTACGAAAACTCAATATTAGGATTGATGCGATTAAAAGTGCGACTTCGCTCTGTGGAGGTGTCTACATGTATAGCAATCACCAGGGTTGTGATGGCGGTCGTCTTTATTATGGTATAGTAAGCTTGAAATATCTAAATATTTATGGATTTGTATGAATTATTGCTCCTTATAGAGCATTATAGCTTCCCGGCTTATTTTAATCATTCTTCAAATGCGTAAAGAATGATGTAAGCGATTCTATTGATCTTATATACGCACATTATGTTTCTTTGGTGCTGGATCGCTATGGTAGTTTTGTTATTTCTATGATTATTTTCTATGTTTGTGCATGATTCATGTTGATGTAAATTATTAAGTTATGGTGGCTGCATAAAATATATAGTTTATATTATTAACTCATATTCTTTCGTCAATTTTGTTAAATAATTGTGTTATGCTAGAACCCTATAAATCGTGTTTTTTCCGTAAATGTCAATGAATTAAATCTATGAATTGTTTGCACTAACTGACAGATAAGTATGGCAGATGGATGCTGTTTCGTTGCTGTGAATGGGGATGTTGTTGCTCAAGGATCTCAATTTTCCTTGAAGGAAATTGAAGTTCTGACTGCCGTTGCGGATCTTGATGCTGTAAGTCTTTTGTTTATGCTTAATAATTTGGAAGATTTACATGCATACCACTCAATTCTTATATATTTACCTATCTAATACCTCAACCTCAATTTTTACATATATGCCACTTTACCTATGCGTGAAAATGTGTATTTCATCTTATAAAATTTAAAATTTAAAATTGTGGTATTTTTGCTGTTATATGAAAATTGGGTGATATAAGTGTAAAAATTAAAGTTTAGATGTTAGATATTGTCACAACTCGACCTGGGAGCTTGGAATACTAAAATGAGAACGAACTGTTAGACAGAGGAAGAATTATCTAAACAATTTCTTATACAAAAGCATCTAAAATATAAAAAAGTTTATATATTTCACAAAACTTCAATTTACAATAGTTCGATCAGATCTAAACTCTTATAGCTGAAAAAAATGTAAAATTAAAATATTGTACCTATCTTCTTGAGGTCCTTGACGTTTGTACACATATTCTCTAAAATTCATTTATTCTATAATAGATTTTTTCGAAAAATATTAGTAGCTAAAGATATGAATTAAGTTGCTCAATGGGTAAAATGTCTTTAAATTTTAATATTTAATATTTAATATTTTAAAAAATGATAAGCAATAAAAAAGAGTTTGTAAATAAATCAATTTTCTTGTTACTTTTATTCATTTCAGTTATAATATCCATTAATAGGACTCTTCGTCCAAGCATATACTAGAAGTATATGTTTAACATTTTCTAAAATCCACCAAAATGGCGAGCAACTATTTCTATAAAATTTGGGGAGGAATAATTCTTGCTTAATTTTATTATTAACATGTTAGGTACATATATATAGGAAAAAATCTCTTCTAATTTATAAACTTTTTATTTATTTATTTGATTATTTAATTTTTAATTTACAAACTTACCGAATATATCTAACCAAAATTAGGAAATGAAATAATTCTGAAAATAAAAATAAAATAACACAGAATAGGAATGAAATAAAATAATCAAGGGTTTTCTAAGTTCTCCCAATCAAATTCTTTGCAAGATCTTCTCAGATTTTTCACACTTTAATTCGGGTCGTAGATGTTGTAGAGACAGCTTGATATTGAACTCTGAAAAGGCGCTTGAACGAAGAGCTTTGATGAAGACATCAACAACCTGTTGGGTGTAGAGATGTAATTTAGCTGTGTAGTTTTCTCTTTAACCTTTTCAGAGATGAAGTGTTTTTCAACTTCAATATACTTGGTTTTGTTATGATGCACAAGATTTTTGATTATATTGATAGCTACTTGACTGTCACAAAATATCTCTATAGGCCTATTGGTGGTGAACCCTGTTTTTTTAACAATTTCAGAATCCAGTTCCCTGCACAGATTCCCAAGGCGGGTGTCCTATATTCTGATTCTCCATTGCTTCTGGAAACAACTTGCTTCTTTTAAATGTCACTAGATTTCTTTATATATAGGAACAGTAACCTATGATAAACCCTTTATTAGTGAGCTTGTTTCAGTTACCCAGGAGATAAAACGAATGAATGAAGGAGAAGAAAGGAAGCGTTAGAAGCCGAAGAAATGGAAGTCAGCAGACGAAAAAAATGAACAGAGCGGGAGAGGAAGCGATGGGGGGTCGGCATGTTGAAGAGGTGAACTCACCAATATAAGTTGCAGTCGGCTTACCTGGAGAGCTTTTTCCTCGGGTTGCGACCTTTGGTGTAAGTCTCTCGGGTCAGAGGTTTGATTCTTGCATAGGATCGAATTGCACACCTTCTGGAAAGGTGGTCCGCCCCTCGGTCAAACTATGGGGTTGATCGACGATCAACCTTTAAGATACACACACACACTAGGTTTACTTAAAATAAATATGAAAATTTAATATTTAAATAATGAAAAGTTAATAGTTATTAAAATAATAAATTAATGAAAGTTTATACCCATATTTATTGTAGGCTTAAATTTTAAAAGTGTTGAAGTTAAGATAAATTCAAGAACATATCATTTACCATCTAGATGAATACTCGTACTTTTAATTTATAGCAATAATTTATTTCGTCTCAACTATTTTACAGTTACTGACACTTGCATGTATGTTGATTGAGATATTTTTTTATAGGTCATATTGTTATGCATGTTGTAGCTATCCGCTCTCATGCATTTGATGTATGTTTTATATATTATGTTGAATTCAATGCGATGAATACTTGAATGTTATATTTATGTTGATTGCCTATATGTGTATGACTGATTATGATAAAGTCATCTCTTCATGATACTAGTGAGGTAATACTAAGGTGCTCATGCATGTATATGGAAAGTAATATTGATATTGATGTGTCTTAATTGACACAGTTTTTAGACGGTACTCCTGTGACGGTTGTACCTATATATAATAATATTGACATGCTATTGCTATTGTATGATTCTTTAAATAACATCAAATATTTTTATTGATTTATTAAAAACTTGTCTAACATGCATATAATTTTTAAGACGCATCACAAAGATTTCTCATAATCAATTTGGATTTATGTCGGGCGGGTCTACTATGGAAGCTATACATTTATTGAGAGGTTTGATGGAGAAGTTCAGAGATAATAAGGAGAATCTACATTTGATTGTTATTGATTTAGAAAAAGCATACGATAAGGTTCCAAAAGATATTCTTTGGAGAGTTCTGGAGAAGAAACGTGTTGATATGACTTATTTTCAAGTCATTAAAGATACGTATACTAGAGCTGTTACTTGTGTTCAAACTGAAGGAGGATTGAATTTCTGTTGGATTACATGAGGGATCGACTTTAAGCCCATATCTTTTTGCTTTAGTTATGGTTGGTCTTGCTGGACATCTATAGGAGGATGTACCTTGGTGTATGCTTTTTGCTGATGATATCCTTCTCGTGGATAAAACGAGAGAAAAAGCTCAGGAAAAACTTTAATTATGGAGGTCTACATTGGCGTCTAAAGACCTTCATTTAAGTAGAACTAAAACTGAATACATGGAATGTAATATTAGTAGTAATAGCTCTAGTGACAGAGGTGTGACTTTGAGTGATCAAATTATTAAAATGTGTGAACGATTTAAATATCTTGAGTCCGTTGTTCAAAGCAATGGTGATATAAATGGGGATGTTAATAGTAGAATTCAAGTTTGAAGTGGAGGAATGCTTCGGGCCTTTTGTGTGATAGAAAAGTACCGCTTAGACTAAAAGGAAAATTTTATAAGACAGTGGTGAGACTTGCAATGCTCTATGACTCTGAATGTTGGCCTTTAAAATAGAAGATGTGTTGCCAAGGTGAGAATGATTAGGTGGATGAGTGGCTTTACACTTAGAGACAAAATGCGAAATGAATATATCTGTATATCTTGATAGAGTTGGTGTAGCTCCTGTGACAGACAAAATTAGAGAAAGTCGTCTTAGATGGTTTGGTCACATTAAACGTCGACCATTTGATGATCCGATTAGGAGAGGAGATGTTTTAGATTCGACTTGTGTTAAGAAAAGCAGAGGTAGACCTCGGAAGACTTGGGCTTATTGTATTAAAAATGATCTTAATTTACTAGAACTAAATGAAAATATGACACTAAATAAGATGTAATGGAGAAAAATGTTTCATGTAGCCGACCCCACGTAGTGGGATTAAGGCTTTGTTGTTGTTGTATTATTATGGTTTAAGTGCATGAATATTCATTGGTTTATTGAGGTCATTATTATTTTAAATTAAATTTTTAGGTTAATTAAGTGATTAACGATGTGCATTGAAAGAGATAACGTTTTTAGAAGACACACATAACTAGTAACGATTTAATTTTAAATATATTGCTTTAATTTAATTTGATCAGTGACCCTTTCTTTTGTTAAATTGTGGATGAATATAAGAAATTTAGTTCCCCCCATTCGACTATTCTTGTCTTGGTTATTTGCCTTGGGTCGGGTTGTGGCAAAAGAGGTATCAGAGCCTGGTCGTGATAAAAGTGATATGAGAAATGACTTGAGCTTTGTTTAGGAATTTTGAGAACAAAATTTCTATAAGTGGGAATGATTGTAACTCCCACACACCCGGTTTCAGTTACTAGGGAGAAGAAACAAAGGAATGAAGGAGAAGAAACAAAGAGTTGGAAGTCGAAAAAGTGAAAGTTAGGAGATGGGAAAACGAACAAATCAGGAAAGGAAGCGAGAGGAGGTCGGGAAGTCGAAGAGGTGAATTCACCTATATAAGTCACATTTAACTTACTTGGAGAGCTTGTGCCCTAGTCAATCAAAGGAAGTTGTTGAGTCGATAGGAGGAGGTGGTGTCTCTGTCACGCAGAGGAAGAAGAGGAGACGAGTTGATCGTGTGTTCGAGCGTTGGTGAGTCAAAACAGAGCCCTCGTGCATAGGAAGAAGATTGTCGCGTGTAGAGGGGAGAATAGGACTTTCACATGGGTTAGGGCTTGATCGAGGGGATTTTTAAGGGTAAGATATTTAGTAAGAATTCTATATATATATATACATATACATAGATATATATATATATATATATATATATATATATATATATATATATATATATA
>NW_018164951.1:1410502-1438169 GCF_001263595.1 Phalaenopsis equestris | reverse complement strand
ATATATATATATATGTGTGTGTGTATGTATATGAATATATATGTGTTCATATATTAGGATTACATAAAATTAATATGAAAATTTAGTAATTAAATAATAAAAAGTTAATAGTTTATTAAAATAAGAAATTAATTAAAATTTATACCCTTATTTATTGCATGCTTAAATTTTAAAAGGGTCGAGGTCAAGACAAATTCAAGCACAAATCATTTGCCATCAAGATAAGTACTCGTACTTTTTATCTATAGTAATAATTTATTTAATCTCAGTTAATGACAATTGCACACGCTTTATTCTGATTGAAATATTTTTTTATCGATCATATGGTTATGAATGAATGTTGCAGCTACTTATTCTCATGTATTTGATGTATGTTTTATATAATATGTTAAATTCTATTCGGTGAACACATGAATGAATTTTTAATATTGATTGTTTGTATGTACATGACTGAGTATGATGTAGTCACTCATTGATGTTACTAGTGGTGAAACACTAAGGTACCCAAGCACGTATATGAAAAAGAATATTCATATTTGTGTCTTAATTGACAATTTTTAGACGATGTTTCTGTGACAATTGTATAGATATAAAATGATATTGATATGTTATTGATTTGGAAAAGTTCTTTGAATAATATTAAATGTTTTTCTTGATTTTTTAAAATCTTGACCGACATGTATTTTGCTTTTTTTTCTCTTGTATTATTGTGGTTGGTTAAGTGATTAATAATGAGCGTTAAAAGAGATTAAATTTATAGAAGACACGAAGAACATGTAACGATGTAATTTTAGATATATTGTTTTAATTTAATTGATCAGTGACACTTTTATTTATTACATTTTAGATGAATATAGAAAATTTGGTCCCAACCGTCCGATCATCTATTTTCGGCTTGGTTAATTCTAAGCCCCGTGCCGAGGCGTGATAGAGTTTCCCCGCCTAACTAGCATCGATATAGACTTCCTCCTTGTCTCTGATTACTTTAAAGATTAATCCATAATCAAGAGTTTTATTGAAAAACCTCAGAATTTTATACATCATTTATAAATGCTCTTCGTTGGGGCTAGTCCCGTGTTGGTTCACAATACTTATAAAATGTGCAATGTCTGACCTCGTATGTGACAAGTAAATTAGTTTTTCTACCAATCTTTGATATCTTTACTTATCCACAAAGATGTTTTCTTCTCCTCTCTTTGACTTGTTGAGATCTATTGGAGACAAACTTACATGCAATCATCCATAATTCTCTTAATAATGCCTTTCTTGAACCATGCTACCTACATACCTAAAAAACGTCTTATTATCTCTTGATCCTTGATTTCAAACTCCATGACAAGCACTTCTTTGATCTTTAGAATCTCTCTTTTGTCCATTCACTGGAAAAATCGTATCATCCACATATACTATCAGCACGATAATCTTAACTTCCTAAATGTGTTTTGTATACAAAGTTTGATCAGTTTGACTTTTTAGAATATCCATTAGATCTCATAGTTTTAACAAACTTTTCAAACTATGCTCTTAGTGATTGCATAAGCCAATAGAAAGACTTTCTCAGTTTGCATGCTAGGTGTTTGTTAGAATCATTCTCAATTTTAGTGGTTTCTCCATATACAATTTTTTAAAATTCCCATTTGGGAAGACCTTTTTAATATCATTTTGATGCAATCCTCATTTTTTATTAATTGTTAATGAAAGGAGAACTCTGATAGTGTTAAGTTGGGCAATATGCTCGAAGTCTTCTGACAGTCGATCCCATAGGTTTGAGTGAACCTTTTTGCAAAAAAGTTTAACTTTGAACCTCTAAATGTCCCCATCAGCTTTGTATTTGATGTTGACACCTATTTGCACTCAACGAGCTTCTTATGTTGAGGAATTTTTGTCCATGTACTATTAAGCTTTAGTGCTTGAATTTCCCTTTTATCTGCTTTTCTTCATTCTTGATTTTCAAGAGCTTCATGAATGGATTTTGGAATTTTCATACTATTATTGTTAGAAATAAAAGCAATGTAGGACGAGGATAGCTTCCCATAAGCTACATGCTCTTTAATTGAATTTCTAATGCGCTACATGCTCTTTAATTGAATTTCTAATGCAACATTTTTTTTTCACTAGAATCAGAAGAAGATGGAGAAGAAGATGGAGGTAACTCATGAGTACTAGATCCTTTACCCGACATTTCAAGGGAATGCGAACTCGTTATATTTTGGGCAGTTATGTACTTGCGAGTTGTCTTTCACCTGCTCAAGTTTTTTCTTCCTCGTATGCACAAAGTTCTTTATTATGGACTTTAGGCTGGGTTGATTGCATTGGTTGGACATCCTCAACCAAGATAGGATGGGTTGGTGGAGTAGGTGGTGAGGCCGTCTAGGTGTCATCAAGTGTATTACAAAATTGATGTTCATTTGCTCTCTCCCTATGAACATCAAATTTGCAGTAGTGGGATTGATCTTAAAAAAAAGGATATTCATGAAGTTGTAGTATTTTTTGGTGACAGGAGAGTAGCACATATATCTCTTTTTATTGGTGGCACGCCCAATAAAAATACAATCTATAGATCTATGGTCAAGTTGTCATTTTAGGAATAGACGTCAACAAAAACACACCCAAATATTTTAAGTGGTATAGTAGAAGAGAAAACATTTATTTAGCAATATGTACCTATCAAGACATGAAGAAGTGTTTTAAAATATTATTTTGTATTATCAGTTTTAATTATACATTGAAGGTTTGGTAGATTTGTGATGTTTTAGATTTCTCTTTCATTAGGAATACACAAGTAATTCTAGTGCGATCCTCTATAAATGAGACAAACCATCTAGTCCCACTTTGGTTTTTCAACTTTGAAGGTCCCGAAATATCACCATAGATGAAAGAACAAAGGTGTGAGGTTTTATATTGGGCCACGAGGTAACTATTTCTATTGTGTTTGACAAGTCGACAAATTTCACAATTTTAAGAACTATGATTTTTATAGATAAGCAAATGATGGTGCAACTTTGCAGCATAATTGAAATTAAGATGACCTAGACGATAATACTATAATATGACGTATTTTTTTGATGTATTTTTTTGATAGATATACTCAACAGATTCAGAAGTTTGAGTTAAAAATAGAGGTAAGATCATTTGTGTTTAGAGAGATTTTGTTTGAGCATGTATAAGTTTTAATGTATTTCAACATTGTTAATCACCTTCTCCCACTCCACAATATGAAATTCACAAGATTATACAATGAATTTAGTTTGTACATTTTATAAGGAGTAAGCTTACTGATTTAAATCAAATTGCAATCCAGCTGTGAAAGATATAAAACAACTAAACCCGAAAGAGTTTTACGTCACCTTTTCCAACAATTTTTGACTGTGGTCCATCAGTAAATCTGACCAATCTAGATATACAAGCCTCTTGATAGTTGATTAGAGTATTGATCTCCGATGATATGATCAGAGGCTTTTGAATCAATTATCCAAGTTCTAAATCTCCCATTACTGACAAGATGGAAGAAGGGTATATTACCTTGGCGAGTCACGAGGTTGCTGAACTATTATGAATCACCCACAAGGAGTTTTTTTAGTACTTCAAGTTGTTCTTTGGGGAATGGTTCATAATTAACCTCCGGAGTAAAACTTGACGTCTTCATTCTGTATTTGGTCATAAACCGTAAGTATTTAGGACGGCTGCCTCTTGTAGGATGGGATTTGGTTGCTGGTTCTTGAGGTAGAAGAAAGGTTGTTGCAAGAAAGGCGATAAAAACAACATGTGTTAAAGTTGTTGCTTCAAGATGGACTGCAGTTTCTGACGCTGCTCCTACTTCTTATTTGCTGCTGCTGCTGTTGCTGTTGCTGTTGCAAGGAGAGTAGGAGCAGAGGAATACACAGGAGGGCTGGCTGAGGTATGCTCTGTAGAGGAATGCAGCAGAATATACAGGAGATGATTCCGGTCTATCTCTGGTGTACAACAAGAAGAGTTCTACTGCTGCAGGGCAGAGGAAATTTGGCAGTGGGAGATTTCCTGAGCTGACAGATGGAGATGAGGCAGAAGGATGCAAAGTTCGAGGGATTCCAGCCTGTAGGGAAGAGCAGATACGGGCTTCAGGGCTACAGATTCGAGCCTGCCTGCAAGTTGTCAAAGGAATTTAGTAGAAATTCAGATGCCCGAGATTTGGGCCTGTAGGGGAAATTGGAATACGGCTTGCTGGTGATGCTTTCTGTCGCTGCAGCTGTTGCTGCTGCTTCAGGAAAGAAGTATCCCGATAGATGATACTAAGAAGAGTGTTCCAACTGAGATTTCTGGCCGAGTATGCCGACAGAGGTTGGTATACAATAGGGAAAACTTGTTGAAGCATTTCTGGCGGCAGAGAAATGCAAATGAGGATTTCTGCTGCACGGAAGGGTCAAGGAAGGGTGAAAGAGGCGTGAATGGAGGATTTTCGGCTGCCTTCAGGGATTCCAGCATCGGGAAAGTGGTCTACAGGGAAAAAGAGGCCTACAGGAAGGATTTCCGGCTATCCACAGGGATATCCAGCGCCAGGGAAGGGGACTGCAGGGAGAAAAGCCTTGCAGGGAGGATTTTCGGCTATCTGTAAGGATTTTCAGCACCGGGGAAGGGGACGGCAGGGAGAAAGAGGCTTGCAAAGAGGATTTTCAGCTTTGGAAGGAGGTTTAACGGTTGTGGAAGGGCACTAAAGAACAAGAATACCCCCTGATTTCCCTTAAGCCAGTTGGTGGAAGTAATTCCACCTCCTACCCATCATCTTATCAACTTCGAGGCGACTGATTTCTTCAATTTTGATTTTTCAAAGGCCCACAACTCCTATTTGCCTCTCAACAACAATGCTTTGAGGTCGTTCCAGACCTCTTTTTTACGGGCACCCCAGAAATTTCATAACAGGATGTTTTTCATTGATTAACCAAAGGGGACGAGACCCCACCATTCGTAATGCTCCCTCTCTTAGTCTTCCACTTATGGCGTTGCTCTTCCACTGGGCCAAGATGAAGATGCTCCTCCTCAAAGTGGGCAATGGAGACTCTTTCCTTGGAACTTTGAACTTCGAACTTCGAAGCTGCGATTTTAGATTGGTGGCTGATTGGCTTGGGCTTGCGGCCATTGCTGGTCTTGGGCGATCCTCCACTAGGATTGTGTAAGGGAGTGGGTTTCAGATAGGGGTGTAAACGAACCGAACACGAACGAACAAAGCTTGTGTTCGTGTTCGGTTCGTTTAAAATTTAGTTTGTTTGAAATAAGCTCATGTTCGTTTCTTAACGAACGAGCCGAACACGAACCGAACGCGAGCTGTTCGCGAACGACGAGCCAGTTTGACATCCCTAATATTAATATATAAAAATAATATTATATATTAATTATATAACTTATATTATATAAATATACAATATCTATATTAGTATATTACTACTATAGTATATTAATATATTATTATTATTATTATTTTATTATATATTATAATTTATAAAATTTAATGTTTTAAAATATAATAAATTATATATATATAATTATTTTATATTATTTTATATTTCAAACAATAACGATTCGAACACGAACGAACGCATCACTGTTCGTGTTTGGTTCGTTTAGTTCGTTTAACTAACCGAACGAAAAAAATTTGTTCGCGTTTGTCTCGTTTACTTATCGAACGAATCTAACACGAACTCATTGACGAACCGAACACGAACTGTTCGCGAACAACGAGCTTTTTTGACAGCCCTAGTTTCAGAACCCTATGATCCACCGTTGTGTCAAACTTGGGTGTGGCATCCTTCTCTAGTCTATGTTGCGCCTCGATGGTGACAGAAGAAGGTTTTTATTCTAACTGAAAACATTGTGGGTCTCATCACCTTTTTATTATTTCCAACACAAAACCTAGTCAAGGCTTCTTACACATCAAACATAAGGATTCAACATCGACGAATGCCATCATTATTAAAAAAAAATATTAAAACATGAAATCTTGACAAAATAAAAGAAAAGAGCACTGCTTGTATTTTAATCTCCATAACTCATGCATGTAGTTACCCCCAAAATTCTAGTGATACTTCTATAGTTGTAAACCCTGCGTGCAACTACTCATGTTGAAGGGAGGCAAAATGAAAGTTAAATCGTGTGACTCGCATCCTAGTGTGACTCCCTTGTTCAGTGCTCGACTACTCTTCTCTATCAAACTCTCTCAATCACTCCCACTCTAGACTCTGCCACAAGTCCACGCTTGGCTCCAACTATTGTCTCTTTTTCCTCTCGCATGCAACATTCTCCAGTGAACTCTTCTCTTTCTTAGCCTTCGCTCTTGTCTCTTAGTCTCACTCGTTTGATCTCATGAGCCCTCTGCCTACCCTCTCTCTCATCTCCTTGTCCCAAATGATACTCTGTTACCTACTTTCATTGAGGCCACCACGTGAGCCCGATAAATTTTGAGTTTAATGACCTTGTCAACTCTTTCACACACGAATGCAAGTATAATTTTTATCTTCTTTATTTTTTTTTCTTTCATTTCCCTCTCGAAATGTGCAACATAGACAAATTATGGAAGATCTTTTATCTTGGGTTTGGCATAAATTGAAGACATCTTGTTGTTGACCTTGGTATGGTTGTGTTTGAAGACCTTTCCTCAGTCATTGATCTTTGGTCGGTTATAGGTTTCTCCCTTTCTCATTGATTTTTGCTTTAGATTATGAGAGTGATTTCATTTTCACTGATGATTATATATGATTAAAATCTGGTAGTATTTTTCAAGACACTGTAGTTTTTCATGCATTCAATCTCTTTGACTTCACTGAAGCAATTGTTTTGTCCACTAACAAAGAAAATAGAAAAGAGAATTATATGGAAAAGGAATCAAATGGACGCAAATTGTTGATGATACTTGGGATTTTTGAAGTATCATTTCTCATTGGCTTAACTGAATTGAAGTCCTCCGACCATGAATAATTTATCTAATCACGTTTAAATACCACCTCTTTATTGTATGCTTTTGGTTCAATTTCTTCTCTCTCGATCTTTTATTTGAATATAGTAAGTGGGCTTTTTCTTCTTGAAGACTCTGTTTGATCGAAAATTTATTATTACCTTTTGAACCACTCTTAGATGATGGAAATCATGGTCATTTTGTTGCTATGATGTTTCTTTATGTTCATAAATTCGGTTGATGGCACGTACATTGTAGGTCCACATTGCTTATGGAATGAGGTCATAAGTCTCATCATTAAGCTGACTCCAATACTAAATCACATGCTCTATGCAAGAGATTTATAGGAGCCTGCTTGTAAGCCTTTGACCTTCTGTGCAACTCACAAATTCGGTACTAAGCTTTAGACTTTAAATATAGTTTCCAAATACTAATGCAAATCTACATTGGGCATTCTTTGACATTTGAGATTGTAATCCTCAGTGGTGCAATTTTGTTGGTGCAGATGCCACAAGCTTAAAAAAACACAAGCAAACATGTCAAAAACTCTACTTATGGGCTTTCCTCTTCCATGAGGCTTAAAATCAAGCTTATTGGTTGCCTTTTATTTAGAGGTTATAAATTTTATCAAGGAATTTTTTTTGCAATCATAGTTGTAAATCCCATCTTATAGGTGCTTTTATGGATATAATTCCCAATCCAATTAACTTTGACATGTTTAAAGTCATCAGTCTTTCCAAATTAAACAATGTATGTCTTTCTAAGATGTATGTTGAATTGAATGCGATGAACACATGTTTATGATGACTGTTTGCCCGACTGACTGTAATTGAGCAACCCTTGATGGTACTAGTGGGGAAACACTAATGTATCGGTGCACGTAAATGAAAAATGATATTGATAATGATGTGTCTTAATTAACAAAGTTTTTAGACGGTTCCCTATGACGGTTGTATGTATATGAAATTATGTTGACCCATTTGAATAACATGTCAAATATTTATATTGATTTATAAAAAAAACTTAACTGACATGCATATTGTTTCTTCTTTTCTTTGTATTGTTGTAGTTTAGAAGTATAAGTATTCACTGACTTGTTTAGTTCACAATTGTTTTAACTAAATTTTCAGATTTAATTAAATTATTAAAATATGAGCGATAGACGAGAAAATATTTATAGAAGACGCAGACAACCATCAATGAAGTAATTTTAATTTTATCGTTTTAATTTAATTTGTAGTGGCTCTTTCAGCTGTTAGATTGCAGACGAATATAGAAAATTTAACTCACACCGTTCGACCATCTGTACTCGCTTTGGTTAATTCCAAGTTCCGGGCCTAGTCGTGACAGTCAATATATAAAACACCTTTTTGAGAGAGAGGCACTTCCACTTTGATCTACTTGGGACGCTTAAGAGGGGGCAACCCATGGTTCTTAACATGACTTTTGAGATGTTATGGCTCAAAGCTTCCTGCATGGTGCATCTCTTTTTATGCTTTTTTAAAATTGCATGTTTCATATTTATCATCCATCTCATTTTCTTTATGGTCATTAAGCACATGTTAAGGTAATAGATCGGCTTTAGAGCCATTCATCATTCATTTCTCTAAAATTCTACATTTGTCTTAATTCTTGGTAAATGATTTGTGACAATTAACTATTAAGAGGTATTATTCTTTCCCGTCGATCATCATAAATTGGTTTATCCATTCTTGATATTCAGCTATCTTTTATTATGTATGTTGCTTATATTGTGTAAACCAATTTTTTTAAGGGGCATTACATATATATCACTCAATTCCTATTAACTTACATATCCAAGATCTAAATTTTTCTTCTTATATTCAGACCACCCAAAAATTTCAATGACATGAATAATGCCACTATTTTAACTTTTAAAAAATGAAATATATTTTTTAGTGCATGGGGAAGTGGTATGTATGTAAAAATTGAAGTGTTAGATATGTAAATACAAATGAATTGAGTGGTATTTATGTATATCTTTTCAATTTTTAAATTACGCTTTCTTGATAATGTTAGCATGTAGTATCACATATTCTATATTCCTCAGTTTCAACAATAATTTTGTGACTACGGAACGCTTGAACTTGTATGATATGCCTTTCAGCTGTTCATTAACATCTATTTTGACAGGTCTCGAGTTACCGTGCATCCGTTAGTAGTTTCAGAGAGTGTGCAAGTCATGAATCGAAGGTTCCAGTAGTGAAAGTACCTCGTAAACTTTGCCAGTCATTTCAACTTTGTACTTTTCCAACTCTTCCTGTGAAGGTTTGTGATTTTTTCCTGTTATTAAAGCATGTTAAAAATATATTTCCTCATGTTTACTGCATAATTTTTTTGAAACATGGACCACCTCTACTGTTTTTTAAATTGTTTATTTACTGTTTTTTGCTTGCTTTATAGAATTTCCCTGTTTTTTGCTTGCTTTATAGAATTTCCTGATTGGGATTTGTTCAAAATTGGGATCCAGTATGCTGGTGTTAATTATTGATTTGGAAGATTTACATAGATACTATTCAATTCCTATGTATTTTGATATGTAGCATCTAAACTTCAATTTTTACATAGTACTACCTTTCCCATGCATGAGAACGTTATTTCGCTATTTAAAAGTTAAACATGTATGTGATATGAAAGATTTGGGTTGTATAAACACAAACTTTAGGTGTTAGATATGTAACTCATAGGAATTGGGTGCTATGTATTTAAATGTCCCTATTGATTTTTATTTTACTCCAAATAAGTGAATTGTGTTTTTTTTTTCTGGCTGATAATGTACTTGTTTGCATACATAATATGTAATCTGCTGCGTCTTACAAAATGATTCATATAACTCCATCCAGCTGAGGGTGAACTTAACCTTCTCCAAATTTGAATTACAATGCTAAATCATCCTAGTCATGCTCGACACTGTTGCCATTTTTTCTTCATTGTTTTTGTGGAATTTAGGAGGAATATTTTTAGAGGAAAATATCCATTAAACCAATGCAAGCAAATAACAAATGTATGTACAACTCAGAATAACTCTCATACAATTGGAGGTTAATTCAAATAATCATGATAAGAATGAAATAACTAAAAATGCAATGGAAATTAAGGGAGATTAATTTATCCACCTAAAATGTAGCAGTGGACCCAAGGTTTCTTAAACCATGGGTGGGCCCATGTGGTCTATGGTTATATGCATATCAACGCTCCCCCTCAAGATGGGTTGTATGTGTCATGCATCCCAAATTTGGTGTTGAGATCAGTAACGGGATGCCAAGGAAGAGCCTTGGTAAACATGCGAACAATCTGATGATAAGTTGGGATATAGCTTAGTTGAACAACCCCTTTATTGAACATATCAAAGATAAAGTGTCTGTCAATCTCTATATGTTTTGTTCAAATATGATGTTTCAAATTCTTTGAAATACTAATGGTTAATTGACTGTCAATGAACATCTTAATAATGGTTTTTTTCATGTGTAATTCCACCAATAATTTTCTTAGCCACATCCTTCCACAAATTTCTAGGGTCAGGGCATGATATTCAGATTCTGCACTACTTCTTGCCACCACCACATACTGTTGACCTCATTTTTGGTGAGGTTTCTTCTTCTTCTTAGAGCCTAGGGTCTAGACTTAGGACTTTCTGTTGGACTCTCTTAGAGGACTAGTTTGGGACCCGCACCAACTAGAAATTCGAGCCACTCCTTGACTCCTTGCGGTTTCATATGGGTGGTTCTAAATCCTCAACGTTTGATTGAGTCGATTAAAACCAACGTAACGAAACTCAAGTCGAGTACCCGTAGGATCTAAAACCATAGAAAACTCATTGTGACTTTCGCGCGCTTTCACGATGTGCGAAAACCATAATTCACGCACTCGATGCACATTAATATCGAAGTTTACGTCATATGCACCTGTACAAGGGCTTCACAATCGATCAAACTTAAATCAGTCACCCAAACAATCGATCACGAGCTAAAATTTAAAGAAAATTAAATTTGACATTTTTTCGATTCGACAGTCGATGAAGTCTTCCGGATAACCCCGGATGATGAAATGGACTGCGCGGGTGCGTCCTAGACGTCGAATTTAGCTAGAGAGGACACCCATTTGGATATGGTTTGGTGCACGAGCGGAAAGTGCGCGAATCGAAGGTTTTTTTTTTTAATATTGAATATTATGAAAATTAAAAAAAAAAGAGATTTCTTTTTTCCTAAATCTCTAAAGTCCCTCACACGATTGAAAGCCCCCAGCCTCCCGATGCTTCGCCTCTTCTTCCCAATCGCGAGCCAAGTCGTGCTTTAGCTCTTCTTTCTCTTGGTTAGTTCAAGGCCCTCTCCTCTTGGTGATGACTTAAACCCGAGCGGGAATCCTAGCTGCGCTCTTCTCCCTCTCCCACACGTGACAGAGTTGACCCCGTTGTCCCTGTCCGAGGACCTTGTCCCGAAGCTGACGCCTGTTCCATCTTCCCCTCGACAGGCTGCAGGCTTCCTACTCGGGTAAGAGTCGATGCCGTGGATTTGTCTCCCGAAGCATTAGGCTGGCAATCCTCTTTCTTCCCGATGCTTCTCTCGCTGCCACCTTGCTCGTCACGTGACCTGTCACTCTTTGGTTGCCTCACCTCCGGTAAGTAAAGGGCATTTCTCCTCCTCCCCTTAGGCTATAATAGGCCTTCTGGGAGGGATGTTTAGGGTTGTTGCATCTTTGGCTGCTGGTTTCCCCTGTTTAGTTCATTTTGTGTGTGTTTGAGGTTGCTTGGAGGTGCTAAGGGTTTGTTACTGGATTTTTACTGGTCTTGTGCATTTGTTGTGGTATTCTTGGAGCTTTCGGGTTAGGAGTCTTGTGCTTTTGCATCAGGATAAGGTCTCCCTCCTCTCCTCCTTTCTTCAGTTGAGCCACGAAGTGCTTTTGATAAACTTTTGTTTTGTTCTCTGTGCTTGATTTAACATCAAGGGATTTACATCCCCCAGCATTCGCATACTTGATGTATGGGCCCTTGTTTTGTTCAGGCTAATGTTTTTTGTGGTATTTCTTTATCTGCATGCTGATCCTCAGCCTTACCAGAGAGTCTTGCTCTCTTTTAGCCTACATACTACTTGTGGCTCTGCTAGACACTTCACTGATGTAACTCGATCCCTTAACTTCACTGTTTGAAGGACTGTAATTCCTCTATGATTCATGATATTATGTGTCGTTTGAGCTTTTCCTTTATGGTAGAACTTCTTGTGGGATTTTGAGGAAAGATATTCACAGTGGATTTAACTTTAACTTAAACAGAGCATATCTGTTCCAAATTTAAAGGTTTCATTCGTAGGTGAAGCCTTGCAATTACTTTGTCCAATTCTAGAGGAGGAAATGGAACCTGATAGCCACACTTGTAACATTCTCATTAATGAAATGTTTAAAATGGGAGAAATAAGATTTGCCACATCAATTTTGAGACAAATGATTTGCTTAGAATATAGTGGGGAACACCATGCCAATAAACCTATGTTGGTAGAGTTAAGATGCTTGTCTGAATTCAGCCAAATTATCTATGTGGAAGCATTTCTGCTGTAGCAAATAAATGTGCAAATATTCATATATTTCGAAGTTGTCCTGGTTCCAAAATATTCATGGCTGTTCACTGACCCATGTCTCAACTCTCTTACTGCTCCAAAATTGATTTTTGTATATGCACCATACAACTGCACTCAATTCTTATATGTTTACCTATTCACCATCCCACATATTTACCATCTGTTTCTTATATGTTTACATTTATAGCACCTAAATTGCTGGCTTTTGCATTCATGCCACCCAAATTGTTAAGAATTATGCGGCATGTGTATAAATACTTTCAACTTATTTCCCTGCTGCCCTTAACCCTAATCTGCTGGTTGGTGTCTTCTTGTGTTCTTTTGGGATTTGCCTCCCTGCTATCCTTACCCGAAACTTGCTGGTTGGGCATTCTTTGTGTCGATTTGGGTGGTTTCCCTGCTGCCCTTACCTGAAACCTGCAGTTTGGGCATTCTTTGTGTTGATTTTGGGTGGTGCCTTTGCTGCTCTTACCCGAAATGGTTGGGCTCTTTGGTGTTGATTTGGTGGTCCCCTTTGCTGCCCTCGTCCCAAATCTGCTGATTTTAAAGTGGGATTAAATGCTTTAATCTTTGTGGTGTTGAAGAATTCGAGTGCCCTTTTCGAGAATTGGTTCGCTTGATGTTTGGAAGGAGTTTCAATGCCCAGCTCTTGGGCTGAATTGACTGCAATACGAAGCCCTTTTAATATTTGTTGGGGGAAGTCTAGTTGTACTTTGGGCCCCTTTTGAAGTGCGGATTTTGGGCATGTTTTTGATCCAATTGGGTGCAGCTTGGAGTCTTTTAAGATGTGCCTTTTGGAGATGTTTTGGGTTAACATTTGGAGCCTTTCAATGCATTTTTTTTGGATTCTTACATTGGAGGTTTGAAAAAAAGTTGGCTATCGATAAATGTGCCCATTTTGTCGGCTATTTGAGGTGTTATATTGGGTGAATATTTGAGGCTAACCCTCCCGCCGTTTTGGCCTCTTCTTTATACTATTTTTGGAGGTGGGTTAACCTTCTTCCTTTTTTCCATTTATTTCTTTTTAGGTTCTCTTTCCTTGCTTCTTAGTTTGGTTTAGGTGCTTATGTCTGAAATATAAGCGCACATATATAGCTGTGACTATATATGAACCATCAAACAAGGTCATAAGTTGGACAATTTTTGGGGTTCAAAGGCCTTGATGATAAAGACATCCGGTGGTAGAGTGGAATAATATCGCATCCTATGACATCAGGACTCGCCCCAGGTACTTGGTGAAAATGTACGATGACAATATTATTCACTGACACTAGACTAGCGATGACCTTTGACTTCTTAAGCTGCTGGAAGTTCTAGTTCGACAGTGTGATCGATTTGTGGACAATCAATTTTTTTCTAGAAATACAACGATCAGAACATATACGCTATTTACAAAATATTTTGACTACTAAAAGCATGTATAAATTTTGCTCATATGCGTGAAGCCTATATGCATGCCATAATATAAACTTTAAGTAATACAATCTGATTGTCCACTTGGCAATTACCTGTACTGAGCTAAGGATTCCGCTTCTAAGATTGTATTGTTGGAAATTTCTAATTAAATGTCGGGTTCTTACATATAAATGACCGATGATTGCCTTCGAAGTCCCTTGAGAATAACTAAAATCTGAGCCTACTCCGACCCGAATGCTTACGGTTTTCTTTCTTTTCTCGGATTTTTCGTACGTTTCATACAGTTTTATTCGAGTCTTTGTAGATCACTTTTGATTTCCTTCAGATTTTCTTCGTATTTCTAACGATTTTCTTCGAGTTACCATGTGTCATTTGTGGCTTTCCTCGAGATTTTAAGATGTTGTTTTTGCTATTCATTCCTATTTGTATAAATTCATGCTTGCCACCTGTTAAATTTTCCATTAAACTCGTTTACTTTCACCAACGACACCGACCCAATTTACAGTAGTAGCAAATCCGTCAGGTATACAAATTTGTTTTATATTTACAGTATTTTACTTTCTTTACTGCACATTTTACTATCTTTCTTTACTTACCTTTCTCTTTTATCGCATTTTACTGCATATACATATAGTTTATGCTTGCAATGTTACTGTTTATTGTATACTGCGCTTCGTAGTATATTTTCTTTTTATTATTCATGTTGCTTCCATAGACTTGCAAGGGCCTTTAGTATAGGGGATAGTAGGACACCCGATTTAGGAGGCACTCTATAGCAAGTCACTGACCTAAGAACAATATATTTATCCACACCAAAACCCCGAACCTATGATCGATACGTTAAGGAGCTTGGAGTAGCCTTTCCAGGAAGCGAAATGTGGAAGCAAGCGGACGGAGGGCGACGATCGAGATCGCAACAACAAAGTGAAGGATGATCCTCAGTTGGAATTTTCATAGAAAAATAACAAATCCATAGGACTTCGAGGTTGTTTGCTTAGTGCGACATAATTTCTCACTTCTGTTTTAGGCCTTTACGCCACTCTATTGTGCATTATAAGTTCTAATTCTCTTTAGGATTCCTAGGTTGTCGTTCGGTACGACGTAATTCCTTCTATCTTCTTATGCCATTTGCACGATTGGGTATAATGCAAATATAAGTCATAAATCCTAAAATAAATTGACATGATTGAAATACTAAATAATTTCATTTCAAAGACACAAAGCCAAATACCAGGATAGTTGGGAAATCACCGGGGTTTTCCTCGGATCAGTGACATCCCCTACTTTTCGTTCCTTTGGACTCTTAAAATAACTGTTTCTATTTTGAGCTCTTCCTTTTTGATTTTCTTATATTCAACTTTAGGAACCTAAATTTTGAAATCTTGAAAACAGAATCACTAATCTTAATCGAGTCTTCTTAGATGATTTCAGTTGCCTAAGATTTAATTAACTATAAGAGTTTGCCTCTATAGGGAACTTAAGAACCCAGATGAATATAAACCCTATTTAACCTCTCATGTTAAATATGAGAACTCATAGGCTTATAAAAAAAGTTTTGCAGACTAAACAAACGTCATAAACTCTTTAGTTTAGGTGGTTAAGCCTACTAACAAATGATATGTTTATCCTTCAGGATAGTGTACTATTTGTGGTATCACACTCAACCATCTAGACTATCAAATATGTGAGTTCCATTCGGTCTCACTTTTCTAAATTTAAATATTATCATTTTTTTTAAATTATAGTCATATATAAATTAAATTGAAACTTTAATTTTCAAAGTTAAAATACCATTTTATAAAGTTATAATCACATATATATTCATAATTAAATTAAATTAAATTTTGTGGTATCACACTCAACCATCTAGACTATCAAATATGTGAGTTCCATTCGGTCTCACTTTTCTAAATTTAAATATTATCATTTTTTTTAAATTATAGTTATATATAAATTAAATTGAAACTTTAATTTTCAAAGTTAAAATACCATTTTATAAAGTTATAATCACATATATATCCATAATTAAATTAAATCCTAAAATAAAGAATCCACGATACTTTATTTGATCGACACATACTTTTTATTTTTCCAATTATCCAGGTTATCCTACACAAATGAACAGTAATCAATGATAGATTTTCCATCAGTCAATTTTTTTTGGTCAACCAGCATCAACGTAGATTTCAATATTCTGCTTCTAAATTTTCTTAAATATCAATTCACATGCTAGAGTCATCTCTAGGCACCTCAGGATTTGAAAGTCTGCTTCTAAATAATTTTCATTTGGATCATTCATATGTTGGCTCATTACACCCATAGAAAAAGTAACGTATGTGACCGGTAATAAGTTTCCCTATAATTTTTTGATACATTTCTTTTTCAACTGGGGTGTTATCATCTTCTTTTGATGTTTGTTCATTGTGATCCATAGAAGTATCTGTTAGTTTGCACCCCAACATTCTTGTCTTCTTTAATAAGAGGATATATTTTCTGTGGAAAATGATAATATGCCTTCTCTGGATCTATAGCTACTTCCAATCTCGAGAATTTTTTTAAAATTCGAAGATCTTTGATTTCAGATTCAAAAGTCATTTTTTTTTATTGTTTTAAGTTTTTTTACGTCATTGTTTGCTAGAATAATTCATCTACATATACCATAAAGATGACTATCCTTCATTCTTGATTTGATTTTATAAATAAAGTGAGATCAATCTGACACTGTTAGTACTCATTGACAGGAATAGTCTTGGTAACCTTTCAAATCATGATCTGGGGGATTATTTCAATTTATACAATGACTTCTGATTATTTATATTGCTTTTTAATACTATAGATATCTTCATATGCACTTTTTCCTCAAGATCCCTATTATGTTATGTATTTTTGATGTCTAATTGATGTCAAGGCCAGTATTGGTTAACAACCAATGACAATAATACTCTTTTTGTGTTGAGTTTTGCCACTGGTGCAAATGTCTCATCGTAGTCGATCCCATAGGATTAAATGAACATTTTTGCTACAAGTCTAGCCTTGAACCTTTCTATGCTCCCATCTATTTTTATTTAACATTGAATACCAATTTGCACCCTATAATTTTTTTATTAGGTGGCAAAATATTTATGATCTAGGTACTAATCTTTTCAAGGATAATAATCTCTTCTTCTATAGTTTTTTTTTTTTTTTCAAGCAGGAATAAGATAAGACCTCTTGGGTTGAATTTGGGATCGACACATTATCCAGTTCTAAACAAAGATTTTTTAGAGGATTATAATTTATCATTGGTCACAAATTCTTCTATCGGGCGCTTTGTGCATCTTATGCTCTTTATTCCTCTTGGATCTTATGATGCGTTGGCCCATCCTCTGTGTGAATATTGGGGTTTGTGGAGTTGGTTTTGATGATTTGCATTCCTGATTTTGTATATTGTCTCTTACGTGCTCATTAGGTTTTTCCTTTCTGGTATACACACAGAGTTTTTGGTTCTTGGTAGGTGTGGGATTTAGTGTAATAGGTTCATTTTCAGATTGATTTGTGATAGTGAGGACGAGTGGGCTTATCAGGGATATTAGAAAGGTGAGCTTGAAGATCTCGAATGGTTCTTTAAATCTGATATGTATTCTCCCCCTAAATGCTAGATTTTGGGTAATATGGTTTATTTTCAAAGAAGGTGACATTCATGGAATAGTAGAGTTTTTGTGTTTCTAGAGACTAGCATTTATACTCATTTTTGTTCAAAGAGTAATCCACAAAGATACATTTAATTAACTTGGGATCAAGTTTGGTCTGATATGGTTGATGTCAATTAACAAAAACTATACAACTAAAAATTTTTAGTGGTTGTTTAGAGGTGAATGACTAACTATGGGGGTAAGATTTTATGAGGGTTATAAGATATTTGTGAAAGTTTAGCACTCTGTTGGGCATCTTATTTATGAGATAAGTGGATATGAGAATTACATCTCTCCAGAAATATTTGACAGTGAATAGAATTGAACGAGACCTCGAGGAGATGTCTATTTTTTCTCTCAGCCACATCATTTTGTTGGGGTGTTAACACAAGTGCTTATCTTAATGTTGCTATTTTTGGATAGACAAGGGCCGAAATGAAGTTGTACTAGTCTTCTGCATTATCAGTTTTGAGAATAAGGATTTTGCCCTAAAATTTGGGTGAGGATCATGCCGTGGACGGTTTCAAATATGTTGACAGTTTCAATTTTTTTTTTCATGAGAAAGTTTCAAGTAGTTCTGGTGTGATCATCAATGAATATAATAAAACCACCGATACCGGAGAACCTAAAATCCGATATAAAATTAGATTTCATTATTAAAATATAATGGGGTTACAATCAAGACTCAGAATAGAAAAGAAAACACAACAATACCCGAATATTCGACTAGGGTTGGATAGGAGAATCTGTGGACAAGCAGTGAGAAGGGATTGAGATAGTGGCAATAGACTGGATGGGTGTAGAAAGGCATTTCAATGGTAACAAGCAGTGGTAGGGGGGTTGCGGTTGCAACTGGAGTTACATAGGAGTTGTGGTCTGACAGGAAATCAGGGAAGGTGGCTTGCGACACAGTAGGGGGTTTGCGGCTCAACGTGAAGGTTGGAGGGTGGCTAACGACACAACAGGATGGCAGGAGGATGGCTAACACCCAGTAAGGGGAATAAGGAATGATGTACATAACCTTGGGATGAGTTACAGCCGGAGCACCTTCTCGTCGTCGGATACAACTTTAGAAGGAAAATGGGGACATCAGATGATGTCCTGAAAAATTTCTTAAAGCCAAAAAACTAACTCTAAACAGAAAATAACAAGTAGGAGTTGCAACTGCAACTGGAGATAGATAAGAGGAGTTGTGGCTCAATAGGAAAACAGGGGAGGTGGCTTGCGACATAGTAGGAGGGATGGAACTAATGGCACTAAACGAAGGGGGGAGTGGGTTTTGCAGCTCAACAGGAAGGTTGGAGGATGGCTAGCGGCACAACAGGATGGTGGGAGGATGGCTAGCGGTCAATGAGGGGAATAAGGAAGGATATACACCAACTCAGAACGAGTTATAACCGAAGCACATTCTCTTCGTCAGATACAACCTTATAAGAGAAAAAATGATGCAGGAGGCCGTCCTCACAAAATTCTTAAAGCCAAAAAATCTAGCCCTAAATAGAAAATAACAAATATATATAGTAGATAACTAGGAGCACTTAGGCGACAACCCTGAACCAAGCAATTGGCCCGGCTGGCGCCCCTTGCCTTCCTTCTTGACCCTGTCCCACCTTCTCGGTTGGTTCAACCATCGCTTCTGAAGAGCCCTCGCCTTAGTCTCTCGGGATTGGGTGAGCTTTGACTTTATTTGTCAAAGCTTCGGGTTTTTTGTCTACTACCTTAAAACACTTCTGGATCCAACTAACGACTGCACTGACTCGCGAAGTACTTGAGGAGCCTTCCACATTTGCGAGCAGCGATCCATATCTGTTCGATCTTCTAGGAACTCACTATTGAAAAAAACTGAGTTTGTGTGTCGCACATAAACTGTTGAATCCTTCCAAAGTAATCTAAAGCATGCTCACCCTAATCTAAAGTTAGGGTAGCCTCAATCTCTTTGAAAGTGGTGGCCATGACGGTGAGGTATTGATCTTGATATCCTGAAATGCTCTCCATCATGACTGTCCCCTATCTGACATCGGTGTTTGAGTCTTATCTTCCTCTGCCACCAAAACTGGTCTCACCGACGCTGCTCTACTGGCAAAGGCTCCTTTTATTTTGGGTTTCGCAAAAGGGAGAAGGACAATGTGCTTTCTCTCCTTGGTGAAAGAATAGATGTTTCTAAATCCGTCGTACTAAGCCCTATGGTCAAAATGCCACAATCTCCCCAGTAAAAGGTGGCAGGCATCCATATGGACCTTGTCGCACCACACCTTATCCTGCAGTTGGCTTTCAATCGAAAACTCCTCTAGGCACCTACGGTCAATGCTGACCTTGTTTTTCTTCTTCAACCACATCAGAGAGTATGACTGAGAATGCCCCCGAGTCATGAGGCCCAATTTCTCCACAATCTGCATAGTGCTACGTTCTTGCTTCTCCCTCCATCGACGATGATACCGCATATCATTCTGTTCACAGTGCAACGAGTGTAGAGTATGTTATGACGAAGCTACTGCGGATTCCTCTTATCCTCAGTTTGTAGGACTTATCGAACCATGAGTATCTCTCCTTCATCTGGCGGGAGATGATACACCTCAACATGTTCTTCAGCTGTCTCTCCATTGCTAACCTCCTCCACCGCGTCTTGCTTGATAAAAAAATATAACTTGACTTGTCGGGCAGCTGGAGTCGATGTGCCCAAATCCATAGCATCTAAAACATTTTTTAGGTGGGGATTACTGTAGGCATGCTACTTTTCTTGCGCTTCTCACTTAGGGTGGTTATGCTTTTTCAAAACCAGTTTTCTCAACTCCCTTAGGCGTGCTTCTGCTAATGTCTCCAACTGTGAGTGGCCGCCTGAATGGTGTTAGTTACCTGTTTTGTTTCTGTTGTTTCTCCACTCTCAGAGTTAATGTCTAGATATCTCCCAGTGACCAATAAGGCTGCAACTGTACAACGTTTCTGATATCGGGCCAGATATTGGGCTATAGAAAGTTTCACTGGCTCAACCAACTTACACTGCATCTACAGTTGGTCAAATTGCACTGTGAACTCCTTCACTAATAGGTCTCTCTGCTGTAACTGGTGGAGTTTCGGAAATATATCATGACGGTAATGGGGAGGTATGTATTTTCTATGCATATCTTTCCTCACCTTCTTCCGCTTTTTAATCTTCTCATTGCTCTCTCTTTCTCTTCCTCTGCAAGCTTTTCCACCACAAGGAGGCACTCTTCTTCTATTTGATGGCAGCTAGTTTCACCCGTTTATCATTTGGCACTTCTTTATATTTGAAGATTCATTCAACTAATTGCGACCATTCGATAAACTCGTCTGGATCCATTCCTTCATGAAACTCCAATAGATCCAATTTGATACCGAAATTCCTGTGTCCATATGTGGCCTACTCTCTCAGCCTCATCTGATACTGAATTTCGAAGCGTCAGGACTCGTTCGTCATCACTGACGTCTTCTCTATGGAACAAATTTTGATCACCCTTTCTCCTCTTCGACTTTCTTGATCACAATTGAGGGTAATTTCTTCCTAAATTTCATCATCAATCTCCGCAAACCTCTGTAGAAGCTAATAAATCTCTCGTTGTATCTCGTCCCTGGGTAGGTTCCGACATGTATCTCTTTGGCAGTATAATTAGGTTTTGGGGATTAGAAGAGGTGGTTTAGGGTAAGAAAGAAAATTTTTGGTGGTGACAGTGGTTTGGGTAAAGTGGATGCTAGGAAACCTTAGGATAGGACTAGGTTTAGACTAGCTCTAATTCCAATTGTTACCGCAGTTAATCCAAAATATTATAGAAAAGCAAATTTCTTTGTTAAAAAATAACAGGGGTACAATCACAGCTCAAAATAGAAAACACAACAACAACACAATATCCCGCTTGGCTGGTTAAGACAACCCGTGGACAACGATGAGATGGGATTGTGATAGGAGACGTCCAATTGGATGGACATAGAAATGGGTTTTGGTGGTAGCAGGAAGTGGTAGGGTATTGCGGCTGCAACTGGAGATAGATATGAGTTGTTGCCCGACAGGAAAGCGAGGGAGGTGGCTTACGACACAGTAGGAGGGCTGGAGCGTGACTAGGCACAGCAGGAAGATGAGAGAGGGTTTTGCGACCCAACAGGAAGGTTGGTGGCTGACTAACGGCACAACATGAAGGGGGGAGAGGGTTTTGCTGCTCAATAGGAAGGCTGGATGGTGGCTAGCGACATGGCAGGAAGGTTGGAGGATGACTAATAGCATTTAAGTGGAATAAGAAAGGATACACGCCATCTCGATACGAGTTACAACTGGAGCACCTTCTCGCTGTCAGATATAACCTTAGAAAAGAAAAGGAGATGCCTAAGGCTATCTTGACCCCATATTTTTCATAGTTTAAATGAAAGAGCGCTTTACATCAAATCCTGTATCTATCCCGAGGGATAAACACAAGACTTGAGGATGAGACTCGATCAGATAAACTAAAATATATATGACGTCCGTTTGGTCTGCGAAACCGTTTTATTTGCCGACAAATTCCCTTTTTTAATATGAAAAATTAAATAGGGTTTATTTTAAGCTGGGTTCGAAAAAACTTCCTATAAGGGCAAACCCCTATAGTTAATTACATCTTAAATGATCGAAATCACTTAAAAATACTCTCGATAAAAATCAGGAAAAATTATCTTCAAGGACTTCAAAAGGATAGGACTTTTCAACGAAATCGGACAAAGAAATGTGCAAAAGGGAATTGTTCAAACTTGAGACATTTATTAGAGGATCCAAAGGGAAAAGAATTAGGGGATGCCACGGATCTGATGTCACATATCCAGAGGAGATTCTTGGTGACTTCCCAGTCTACCCTATAGTTTGGCTTCAGTTTCGAGGAGGAATATTTAAATGTTTTATCCTGTCAGTATTATTTAATTAGGGCTTACATTCATGTGCTCCTGTGAAATGATCATACAAATAGCCTGGAAGATGTGAGGATTTATATCGTAACGAACGACAACCTCGGAATCCTAAAACGAGTTAGGGCTTAGATCGTATAGTAGAGCTACACAAATGCCTAAATGCCTAACGAAAAGGAACGAAAAGGTTGAGGATTTATGTTGCACTGGGCGAACAACCTCGAAATCCTATAGATTATTGTTTTAATTCTAGGAAAGGAATAGTTTAGCTGGGGAAGACATGTTCAGCTGTTGAAGATGGTTGTGCTGCCCACCACGCTAACTCGAAGCTCCTTGTCGTGACGAGTTTAAACTTTCTAGTTATGATGTCGAATCAAACGACCCTATAGTAATAGTCCTCTAAACATCCTAGAGTTTCATGGGGCATGCTTAAGGCTATGTAATATAAAATGTGCAATATAGGGCAAGCAGTAGAAAACACAAAGCAAGTATAGTAGAAGGAACAATATAACATGCCATACATGACAATAGCAGGTATAGTAAAAGGAACAATATAACATGTTTTACAGAGTGGTGGCAAGTACAGTAAAAGGAACAATATAACATGTTTTACAGAGCAATAGCAGGTAGAAACAAGAATAATATAACATGCTGTACAGAACAATAGCAGGTAGGAACAGTAATAGAATAACATGCTGTACAGGGCAGTAACAGGTATAAACATGAATAGCATAATATTCTATAAATGTAAAATGAACCTGTATGCCTGTGGGATCCACTGTTTCTTAAACATGGCAAGCTGAAATGTATTGCAAAAAAGCGAAGCCTGGAAGAAAAACCATCTAGGAAATCCGAAGAAGAGCGTAACGACTCATGACCGAGTTGTTTTGTTTTTTTCTTTTTTAACGAGAAAAGACTCAAGTAAAAATCCTCAAAAAAAATCTCGGAGAAATCTTGAAGAAAAGAAAAGAAGCACAGGTGCTTTGTCCAAAGCTTCGATAAAACAAAAAGTTCAGGTAAGGGGGACCGCAAACACTTGTGTAGGGCTAGACTCAGATATATATATATATACGAGGGTCCACGAAGGCTGCTCGGATTAAAGGACCCCGCCACTCGTCTAGAAGTGTGTCTTGAATCTCACCTAGAGGGCTACTTCCTAGCCTAAACAGGTATTCGTCAGGTGATTCGTCAGGTGAACAATCGATTTTAAAAATGTATTTTAAAATTTATGTTTTTGACATGCACATAGGTCTTAAAAAAAAGATATTATCAAATTTTATTTTATAGAAAAATATATTTTTTATTATTTTTTAAATTCTATATATATATATATATATATATATATATATATTAAATAGGTTTTAACAATTTTTAATGTCCACAAGTCGATTATGCTGTCGGGCGTGAGACTGCCAATTACCTAAGGAGGTTCGAGCCAACTCCCGCTAGACTTATGTCGGTGAAGGATATCGTTATCCTATTGTTCATAAAAAACCTGAATCTTGATGTTATAGGATAGGGCATCTTTCTGCTCTATCTTCAGTGTGCCTTTATCATCACCACCCTACGCCAGCCCCAAAACAAAACCGAACTGCTTGCGACATTGCTTGATGATTTCACGTATAGCAAAAAGTTATATGTGGACACTTATGCGTCGGACATAAGCATCGAAAATCGAACCAAGAAGCAAAGAAAGAAAAGAACAAAAATAGGGTGAGAGAGAGGAGATACTGATCCATCTAAAACACCGAAAAAGAGAATGAGTCAGCTCTCAAAAACTCCTATCGAAAAGACCTGAAAAAGTGGGGCCCGAGATTTTTCCTAATAAACATAAAATACCACTTTGCGCTGATTTTTCAAACCCCAAAGACGTAGGATTAATCAAGTCAACCAATTGCTCTCCCAAATAAAGCTTGCAAATCTTCCCAAAATCCCAAAGTTGATATCAAAATCTTCCAACCTTCGAATTAATCAATAGCCTCATATATCAAATAAACATAGAATCTTCCCATAAAACCAAATAAATGCTCATGACCGGGGTCAATACAAAGAGATGAACAACAGGTAAGACTCTCGGCCAGGGCAAAAAGGAAAGGGGGAAGCTATTAAAGCTCACAGCTAAGGGCCAACACCAAAGGCCACCCAAAGTACAAGGAAGACTCACGACTAAAGCAACCCAAGGCACAAGTAAGGCTCACGGCTAAAGCAACCCAAGGCCAAAAGAGGTTCACGGCTAAAGACAGCAAGGGACAGCTGCTAAAGCTCACGACCAAAGGCAACCCAAGGTACAAGTAAGACTCACGAGCTCAGGTAAGGCTCACGGCACAAGTAAGGCTCACGGCTAAAGCAACCCAAGGCCAAAAGAGGTTCACGGCTAAAGACAGCAAGGGACAGCTGCTAAAGCTCACGACCAAAGGCAACCCAAGGTACAAGTAAGACTCACGACTAAAGCAACCCAAGGCACAAGTAAGGCTCACGACTAAAGCAACCCAAGTCAACTATATGAATATATTTGATATACATAGGAGAGTGAATGGACAAACCCTCACAAAGCCTCCAAACCGACTCCGAAGCATTGTAAGTGAGGCCCACAGCCAAGACCAAGTGACATACGCAAGAGAGTGTAAAATACCCTCATTCTCTTTGGAATGACATACTTACTCTCCCATGCTCATACAAGCAGTTTATGCCCGAACAAGAGAAGCTAAAGCCAGGTCCTTAAAGTTCCAATAAGAAGCTTAAATGTGTTAAGATAATACTTTTAACCAAAGCAAAATCTTCCAAATCTTCCCAACACCCAAATCTTCCCAAAATAAGGAACCGAGCCACCAAAGCAAAAAAGGAAGAACCCCTAATAGGCAAGAACCGAGATCCAACACAAAACCAAAGCCGAACCAAATTTTTTACCAAATTCCGGACTAGTTAAAGACCAAACCGAGCCAAGCAATGCCAAAACCCGAATCCAACAAGGGTCGAAAACCAAGTTGCAATTGAGACCTCCAATACTAAGCCACAATAAAAGTTAGAACAATATTCTCATGCTTTTAAGACATCTCAAAATAGAACTACCACATGCTTTGAATGAAAGCGTATGAAAGCTTCACAGTACACATACTAACATGCTCATGAGAAGGGTCAATTATTTCAAAACCACCCCCTTAATTACTTCCAACATAAGTATGCCTTGGGGGATAGAAAACATGCTATGACTTTAGTGCTTTAGATAAACAAAGTAAAAGAAAGGACTAATAGCATGCCAAATCTAACTTCTAGCATATATGCATATATTTTTTTTTTATCTTTCACATGCTTTAAGTGATAAACATTTCCAAATACAAGCATAGTGGCAACTAAAGTGCTAAATCATACCCTGAAATCATCATCAAAGACTCGGCAAGGTTAAAACCGAGAGCCAATAAAGCACAGAGAAAGTGAGGGGGAGGGAAATACACACCCTCAAGCTTTTAAATGTCATTTCCACATAATAAGTGTATAAAAAGTAAGTTAGAACATGTTTAGGAATGAGGTAAATAGTAACCTCCCTATCCTAGCATGCCAACAGGGCTTGACAGAGAACAGAGATGAGCACACATAAAGCACAGGGGCTCGGTAAAGAGCAGGGCCGTGTCGGTCAACTTTTTTCAATATATAGATTTGAAAATATGAAAATAATTTTTGAAATTTATTTTAATATAATAGATATTTAATATAATAATTTAAGTATAAAAGATATATAGTTTGAGTTTTAAAAATAGTATGTTTTAATTTTTGAAAAATGAGACCAAATGGATCTCATTAGTCTGATAGTTTGCATAATAGTGCCCGATACCGCTAATACTACACCCTCCCGAGAGATAAGTGTAGACCTCAGCGATAGACTCAATCCTGCAAACTAAGAGATTTGTGACATCCGTTTGGTCTGCGAACCTTTTATATATGACCGACAAATTCCCCTATTTAATACAAAGATTAAATAGGGTTTATTTTACCTGGGTTCCAAGTTCCCTATAGAGGCAAGCCCCTATAGTTAATTACATCCCAAATGACGGGAGTCACTTGAGAAAACTCTCGATAATGATCAATGGTTCTAGTCGTCAAGAATTCAAAGTTTAGGTTTTTAAGGTAGGACGTAGAAAAAAGGCAAGTGAGAGTGGCTCAAATAGGAACAGTTATTTCAGGAGTCCAAATAAAAGAAAAGGTATGGGATGTCATAGATCCTGAGGAGAATCCCAGTGACTTCCCAAACTATCCTACTGTGTGGTTGCATTTTTTTAGAGATTATGTTATTTGAATGTTCAATCCTGCCAATTTTATTATTTGGGACTTATATTTGCATAATATCCGATTATGCAAATCACCCACAGAGAAAGGAGGGTTTACGTCGTACCACACAACAACCTCGGAACCTAAAGCGAGTTAGGACTTATGCTGCACAACCTGGTTGTGCAGGGGCCTAAAAGAGGGTGAGGATTTACGTCGCTCTAGGCGAGCTACCTCGAAGTCCTATGGGTTGTTATTATACTAGGAAGAGATAATGCTGAAGAAGATCTTCTTGTTGCTCGCTCCAAGCTCCTCGTCCTGCTGCCCACAAAGTTGGTTCCAAGCTCCTGTCGTCGCGATGGCTCCAGAGTTTAAGTGTTTGGGATTTGGTGATTTGTGCTTCTCAGTTTTGGTGTAGTGTTTGGTTTTGTTTTGTTTCCGTTTTGGTTTCAGTACCGGTTTTGCATGCAGAATAAGTAGATCGCAGGTAAGTAAAATGTACTAGAAATGTAAAATGCAATAAAGTAAAATGCGGTAGATAAACTGTAAAAGCGTGCCTGGGCATCTGCTACTGTTGTGTTATTAATGTTGCGAGCATAACATTATTTGCAGGAGATTTTAATAAACTTGCTAGAAAATTAAATAAAGCAAGAAAACCCAGCATGAAAGCCATAAAAACGAGTAGTAAAAAAAATCACAAGCAAAAGAAACGCATAACCACATATAAAAGATCAGGATTGGGTATAAGACATTGGTAAAAGTGGGGGCTCAGAGCTGGGCTGTGTGCTTCCCGTTCTTGAACAGGAGTTACCAACTCGACAATCTACAGGAGGTAGTTCTTAACCTCAATCCAAGTGACTAGACGTGGACCTTTATAAATTTTCAGAGAAAGATTTTCATGCAAAAGTTATTATTTAAGTCTTTTT
>NW_018164951.1:1364718-1407240 GCF_001263595.1 Phalaenopsis equestris | reverse complement strand
CTTAGCCCTTACAACTAGAAGTTGAGTGCTTGGAACCACTTATGCGAGTTCTTCACAAAAATGAGTCAAGAAGTGGTTTGAAGTTCTACGGGAGGTGGGTTCCATTGCTAGTCCGCTAGGATAGTCAATAAGAACTCCTAAAGCTAGATCCTAGGTTCTAAGATTAGGAGGCTAAGACCTCACTAAAAATGAGGTCAACAGGCCGAACGCAGACAGCGCACAGGAGGAGAGGGAAGAAGGTACCTCTTTGAAGGAAAAAGAAGGTAACACAGAAACTTTAAAAGCACTCTAGAACTTCACTTCCTCTCGCAACAGCAGGAGGAAACCAATTCAAGCACTAGAAGATCAAAGAACTGAGTGAGAAAGAAAAAGAGCAGAGTTTTCTCCCTTAGAAAGATTTTCAGCCCCCTGAAGCTTCACAGAGGAGCTCTCATATACACTGAGGGCAAAGGAGACGAATGATTAAGAAGATACGACCGAGGGATCGAGAGATGCAGAGGATTAGATCCTCGCAGAGGATACGATCCGCAACAGAGGAGATCAATTCCATTTCGCAGAAGATAGGATACGAGGGATGGGCGTCTACGTGCTCTATCCCGCGTGCAAGAGGCTAACGCAGGAGCGAAGCCTCTCCAACGGCACGAAGGAGTGGGCCGAGCGACTGAACGAGCCGTCCTAGGGCTAAGGCAGGCCCACGGGTTCGAAGGAATGAGGCGAGGAGCGGAAAGAAATTTTGGTTAACGATTTTAATATAAGTTATTAATTATAATAATAATAGTAATAATAATATATTATTTATTATTATAATAAACACTTAAATAGGTATTTTCCCCAAGACGCGCCATCGTAATGAAACGAGTCCTTCTTAAGCAAAATCGACGTTCCGGACGCGTCGGCACAGTCCGTTTCGTCATCCGGAGTCGTCCGGGCAACTTTGTCGACGATTGGGACCAAAACGCGTCGCAGTCCGAATTCTGTCAAAATTTCGGCTCGAATTCGATTAAACAAGACGGCGGAGAGCGCAGCGGCGCCAACTCAACGAGTAGAGTCAATCCTAAGGCTATCAGTTCTATAGGAATGCTCCCTGAGTTACTTCGGAGTAGCCCTACCTGCCAAACAATAGCGGTCAAGATTACTACATGGAACGTCAAGTCGAGCAAAGAGAATTCCAGAATTGCTAACGGAGAGGGCTCCTTCACTAGTTTTCTAGCAATAGTCGACAAAAAGGTCCTACGACTAAATCCTAGACTACTAAGGAGGGGAAAGCTACACCTTGACCAAAAGCGAGGTCAACAATAGTAGATGACTATGAATACTGTGGCGACAATCTTGACCCAAGCAATTGGGCCGGCCGACCCCCCTTTGCCTCGCTTCCCCCGTCCCGTCCCCCGCATCAACTAGCTAGGCCCATTTGCATTTTTTATTTTTGAGAGCTCCTAGATATCACTATAAACCATGGAGAAGGGATGCGTTGCTTTGTGTTCCAAGCTTGTGTACTCTTATCAAGTATGTTTAGCGAGTTAACAAACTTCACATTGATAATAACTATATTTTTTATTGATAAACAAATGAGGATATAAATTGGGATGCTCAAGATAAAAATTCAATAGCATAACTCGACTGTGATGAGAAATATATTCAAATACATGACTCAATGGTTTTTTAATGGTGGGGTGGTTCTTTTGAAGTTGGAGTCCTAGTGAGCAGATAAAGTTCATGGTACATGTCAATACTGACAATCATTTTTTTCCAAGTTCATCACCTGAAATTCATACAAATTAGTGTAGAAGTTAGTAACATAGTTCATGTCACGAGTAATTTTATTGATAAACAATAAATTGTGGTTAAGTTTAGTAACATAAAACAAAGATTGAAGTATAATATCCTTTGTGAGTTTCACACCTCTTCTTCCTTCCACAAATGAGAGAGCCATTTGCAGTTCTAATTGCTACATGATGTGTGCGAAAATAGGATTGAAAAACATTGATATCACCTGTCATGTGATTATATGCTCTAGAGTCCACTATCCAAGGCCTGTTCTTCCTGTTGAGAGCAACAAGATCATATGAAAGACTACTTTGATGTGCTAGAAGGCTGTTAGAATGCTCAAAATTTTGTGCCAAAAGCTTTTGGAGAGCTTTAAGTTGTTCCTTGCTGAATGTACTATGTTCATGAGGCTTGTTTTCCTTTGTGCTGTGTTTGCTTGATTTTTTCCATCAACTTTGACTTAGTTGGGCTTCCAATTTGTAGACTTTTCATAAATTTTCCAACACTTCTCTTTCAGATGACTAAGCTTCTTGCAATGTTCACACCATAGTTTGATTTGTTGTCTTGAGATGATTTATGAGTGTATAAAGCAGAGTTGTCAACATTTGATGTAGTGGGATAAACTGTCAGCATGAGTTTTTTTTCTGTTCTCTTCCCTTCGTACTCATCCTTGTACAATCATGTAGTCTAGTTTTAATGTCAAACAACTCAGATGTGTTGTCAACACTTTACTAGGTTTTCCTTATGACTTCTCATATTTCATTTGTCGTTTTGTATAGGAGGAAGTTTTCTTCAATTTTTGTGGTCATGTAGTTGACAAGCCATGACATGACTGTGATTTTCAATCTTGCATATCTGATGTTTAAGATCAATAATTTTTGGTACAAGATTTTCTTTAGTGAAATGATCATCTTTTTATTCCTTTACTACTTATGTATATGAATACAAATTGAGACAATTGGAGGAAATTGTTGTCATGTTTGTAATTGGTGATGCATGAAGAGATTTCAGATGCTGTAGAACCAAAAATTCTAGGTTCTGGTTCAGTAAGTAACTTTTGAAGAGGAAGAAATAGCTTTCATGTCATATTTGTTCATGATAATGTGTCAGAAGGTAGCCAACTTGTGGCAAGTAGTATTTTTATCATGTTGAAAGAATAAAGATGAGTTGGGAGCCTAGATTGATCGAGAGGAGCCCTTTCCCCTAATGCTATCAATAAAAGAAGAGGGAGAAGCATCCCTAGGAGGCTGAGTACCTGCATCTGAAGGGATTCGTCAAAAGTTAAAGTAGTTTAACACCAATCACTTCACTAATTTGAGGCACCTGACAAGTAGGGATGGATAAAAATGTAGGAGCAAATGACAACCTTGGAGAAAACAATGAATACTAGAGGTGGTGAGAGAAAGCTCCAAATTAGATAAGGATTAATGTGTCAGAAGGTAGGACAAAATTTCTTCCGAAGAGACGGACTGTTTAGGATTTTCACTTGAAAGAAAAAATCTGCTTGACAAATACTTAATCCGAGATTTCCACTGGAGAAATAAAATTCTTAGGATTCTTGTTAGAGAAGAGATCGACGGCTTGGAAGCGGGAGCAATGCCTGCAAAGAGGAGCTCCTGGACTTGATAGATGAGTAATGCCAGCAGAGAATGAACGCTTGGATTCGGTAGGGTAGTAATGCCTGCAGAGATGGAGCGCCGACATGGAGGTGTTAACCAGGATATAATTCGACGGAGGGCTTGCAGGAACTGGCGGTTGTAGCGAGAGTCTTTGGCGGAGGAAGGAGAGCTAGGATTTTTTTTCCAAGCTCTAATATCATGTGCAGTTTAGGAGGAACATTCTTAGAGGAAAAACTCAATTTTCTCATTAACTACTACAAGAAAATATCAAATAGATGTATAACTCAGACTGACCTCGTACCATTGGAGGAAAATTTAAATCATTGATAGTAAGGGAATGATAATATGTAAGATTGACGACATTTGGAAGGGGATTGAAGCCGTTCAACACTGTTTGGGTTTAAAACAACAAAGAGAACCATGAAATAGTAGGAGGTTCGCCACTTGTTTCTGAACAAGCTATAAACACGTCACTTGTAAAATGATATGATAAGCTCTCAAAACAGAAAAACATAACACATAGGGGGATTCCTAATAGAATATAACCATAACTAGAAATAAATAGATTGGAAATTAGTCAGAAAAGGAATGAGCTCCCGCTGAATTTGCCAATTGGACATGAATTGCCTGGTTGGGCCCTCCTGCAATGGTTGGTTCTCCTGATTCTCCAGTATTACAGAATCCAGCAATCTAGCGGAGCTGCAGAATAGTGGGCTCAGCTCCTGCGTCAATCATCTAAATTGATACCGGCTTTCTTGCAAGATAATTGCATGTACTTTTGAATGAATTTATGCTGTTATCAGTACAAGTAGTGCTTCAAATTCTTTAATTATTTTTGTGCTTGGGATATTTGCTTAAGGCGCACAGAAATGTGAATTCCACTACCCTAGCCTAAATCTACTATAAATGGAGGGTGAAAAGGATTCTACAAATGGAGGTCAAACGCAGAATTGAAGGAGACTAAACAGGCAACCACTAGCTCTTTGGTGTAAACACAATATATTATGAAAGGCGGTGTATTCAGGTAGAAACAAGAGGTTTACCTGTTTCGTAGGAATCAATTAACAGGCTGTGGTGCCCTTTTTTTTCATTCTTCTGGTGCACTGATAATGCAAGTTTGTAAAACCGATCATGAAAAAATATGAAGTGGAAATAGACAGGATTATGATTCAAAAGTGTATAGGTTGTAAAAAATTATTTTTAATGATTACACTTTTGTGTATATGTTATATTGTAATTCCTTGAGTTGATTGTTTTATTGCTTGCAAAGCTAACAAAGAATCATGTCCATGATAAAGTAATCATAAGCACATGATGGCTGCCGTTATTTTCATAAAAGCAGGAATCTTAGGTTAAATTTAGAACTTCATTCATTTTGATTACTGAGCATAAATCTAAAATTCATCTGTGGAAACTTTTGCTTTGTATAATTATTTATTGAATAAATGTTGAGCAATAATTTTTAATGGAATTTTTTTGACAGATTAAGTATCACCGTCCTGAGGAGGAAATAGCATTTGGGCCTAGTTGCTGGCTATGGGATTATCTAAGAAGAAGTGGAGCTTCTGGATTCTTACTTCCGCTTTCTGGAGGAGCTGATAGTTCTGCTGTTGCAGCTATTGTAGGTTGCATGTGCCAGCTTGTGATCAATTTTCTCTTTTTTTTTTTTTTTTTTTTTTTTTTTTTTTTTTTTTTTTTTTTGGGAGGAGGGGGAGGGGTATTTACGTATATTGCACACAATTCTTGTGTATTTTTTTATCTCTCACACCTAAACTCTCATATTTACATACGTGGTGCTAAAATCTTTAATATCATATCGAAAATAGCAGGATTACCACTTTTTAGATGTGAATGCACCGTTTCACGTATAGGTTTAAAGAACCGAAGTGCTATCCATGTAAATATGAAATTTTAGGTGTGAAATATGTAAATACATAAGAATTGTGTGATAAGTATTTAAACTTTCATGTTTGTTCCCCAAACTATGGCTCAAGTCAGAAATGGGGCTAATTTTTGTTAGGTTTATTAAAGGGCTAAATTTCTTTGGCCATTATGACCTATCAGCAGGTTAAGTTGTTAGAAGTCAAAACTATGGCTCAAGTCAGAAATGGGGCTCAAATAAATTAAGAATCAAAATTTGAAGTAGCAAGATTTGAAGCTTTTTATCATTGGATGAACCTGTTGGTAGAGAAAGGGCAAAGAACTTTGATGTATTTCTGACTAAATATGACAACTTTTACTGGATATGCATAGCCCTCAGTCGAGGTTTCTGTCATAAATTAGATTTTATGCTGTACTTTTATTTCAATTTGTTATGAATGTTAGAATATGCTTCTTGGATACTTGTAGATATAGAGAATGGTGATGAACAAGTCAAAGCTGATGCATTAAGGGTTGGCAATTACAAAAATGGAGAGTTTCCAAGCAGCAGTAAGGAATTTGCAAAGAGAATATTCTACACTGTCTATATGGGAACTGAAAATAGGTAGAGCGTTGAATTTCTGGATTTCTATGTATTTCAACATTCACAACTCAACTTTTTATTTTCTTTGCTATTTGCTATTTGCTATCTTCCAATTCTTTTTTTGATTTTTTTTATGTTGCTTGTGTTGGTGCTTGGCAAAATATTTCCTGGTACTGCATGACATCTGTCCTACATGCTTTTAAGTTTCAAAGAAGTTAGTAATTTTTTTTAAACTATAGATATGTTCAAACATTGTTATATCTTATATTTTGTGACTACTTTTTGTACTTTTTGCAAACTTATAATGCAAATATTTGTCAGTGCTTGTGTTTATGAATGATTGCACCAAATGTTCTTTCGATTTTTGTTCATGTGCAGTAGGATTGGTGAACTATTTTTTTAAGGAAGTTTTACTTACATTCCAATTATTTCCTATTTATTTACTTATCTAACACCGAAAGTTAAATTTTTTACTTATATACCTCCTTTCATAAGCTTGAAAAGGTGTATTTCACATTTAAAAGTTAAAAAATGGTTTTTTTGATTTGATATGAAAGATTTGGGTGGTATCAATGTAAAAAACAAAATTTATATGTTAATGCATATGAATTGGGTGGTATGATGTAAATACTCCTTTTTTAATTATATAAATATATGCTTGGCTAGTTTTTTATTAGTGCATGATTAATTTTAACATTATGATGAGTTAAGACACTTGATAAAATGTTTATATAAATAAGTTTACATACAAGAGATTGGTTATTGGAAATTTGAAGGGCTGGTTTTGCTCACTTGCTTCATCTATAATGCGGTAAATTTTGGTTCTGTTAATTTGGTTTAAATTTTAAATATGATGTAAGACAACCTGGTGTGGCCAAACTAATGATATCGATAAAATTTATTGAAAGTTAATAAAAGAACAAATTGGTTGGGCTTAATTCCATCATTTCCTTTTAACTTCACACTTGGAATAAAGCAGGGACATCCATGGATAAAACCTTCATTTTTAATCATCATCCATTTTAGCTTGTTTCACTAAATATAACACTAGAATTGATAGGGTAAAATACTTTTCTAAAGAACCAACTTAATTAGCAAAATAAGTGAAAAATTCTCTACATAATTGATACCAAAGTGAACCAAAAATAAGTGGAAAAGTAAATATTATTATTGAAATCAAATAGAAAATTACAACCCAACAAAACGGAAATATGAAATTGCAATAATTGAGAAAGCAAACTCAAATTAGGGTGGATCTTGGGGATGGTGGTGGTGAATTGTGTGGGTTTGGACTTTCTAAGAGGTAGCAAAGGGTTGTTAATGGGCTGGAAGGTGTGGAGGTAGCAAAAGGATGTTGTTAGCAGCGTCAGGGAAGTACGAAGTTGTAGGAACAACAAGTGTGGTTGCTATCCTAGGTGACGGCAACAAGAAAGATGGCTTGACATCAAGGAAAACAGCAGATAATGGCAATTTGGGTGGTGGCAGGGATGGAAAATGACGGAGGCAACTACAAGGGATGCAGTGGACTGCAAGAATGCAAAAGGATGGCTGTCCGACTTGGCGTTAGCGAGGACAGGAGGCTGGAAGGTGGGAAACTGCAGGAAAAGAGCTAAGGGCTGCTGTTCAGGGCGACTACAATAAGGGCGTGTAATATCCGTAAAAAAAGAAAGTGTCTATAATTGAATGGAAAGTACCTCTTCAGTTATAACTTAAACCAAGAGAGAGTGAGAGAAAGAGAAAGACATGGATAGTGAGAAGGACAAAAGAAGGAAGGAGAAGAAATAACGGCAGAAGGAGAAAGAGAAGCAATAACAGAAGAAGAGGAAGATTTACTTCTGAGGAACGAAGCCGAGGGAGGAGAAGTTGATGATCAGGAGAAGGTGACGAAGCAACTTTGATTGTTTCTAAGTGTGAGAAGATCAACCCTTGCCGAAGGAAGGAGCGGATCGTCCTTAAGTTCAGCGTCGTTCTATGAAAAGGAAGCTCATGCCCTAGTCGTAGGTGAAGGAGAGGAAGCAAAACACTACTTGGGCTTCGACGAGCTGTGTGAGTGCTTGCGAGAGGAGGTTCGACGCTGATTGTGTGAGGGAGAGGAAGAAGGGAGCTGAGTCTATGTGCGGGAGGAGGTTCGACGCCGCTCTAATACCTTCTCGTTGAGCCTAGCAACTCTTGCGTGCGGGTTTGAACGACTGAGTTGGGAAAAAATATTACATATAGATGACCTACATCTGGATTAGGTGTGGATGGTGTTATTGGAGTTGCTATTGGTAGTATTGTGCTGTTATTTTGGTAAAATAACACCTAAATACTACCATCCGCACATGAAACCACTTCAAGACGCCTGATGTAATATTTTTTTTCTGAGTGGGAGAGGAAGCGCGTGGTGTGGGTAAAAGGCCAAACTGAGCCTTGAGGAGGTATGATTTAGAAATTTTATTGAAACATTATTAGTTTTGTATAATGTTATAAGTATTAAAGTTAATGTTTATTAATTTACTACAAATATCTTAAATCAAGGAACGTAAGTCTTGAATAAAAAAGTAATAATTTCGCACATGAAAGAAAAGTGTACTAGCTAGGGAAGAGGAAGAATCGTGAGCGTGAAGTGGAGAGCCCAAACCTATTGAAACCTTAAGTTGTAAGTTAAGGTAAATTTTTGTGTTAGATTTGTTTATTAAAATTTTATATACATTAAATTGATATATATATTTAATATTTTCATGTTAAACTAGGTTAATTGAGGCAGGGAGGCTAGCAATAAGACTTTGCGTGCGAGTTAGGGAGGAGATCAATCTGAAAGCCTATTAGGTAAATGTTAAGGCTTATAGTATTATTCGAATTAATGATATAATTAGATAAATTAATGCTATTATGTTTTTTTCAATTAGGAAGTTTGAAAGAATGCTATTGAGATTGTTAAAAGATTGATGGTGTATTGAAGTGGAGAAATAAACCTTTTAGAGATCACTTAAAAATTAGATAAATTAATATTTTCCGATCAACAAGTTTTTTTTATCGTCCTAGCTGAAAGGTGGGAAACTGTAGAAAAACAACCAAGGCCTGCTATTCGGGATTGCTTTAACAAGGCGAAGATTAAAGATGTAGGAAGGATGGGGAAGTGTTGGGAGAATGATAATCACCACTCAGGGAGCAAGATATAGTTAGAATATCACTCGACCTTGGATACAACCCTAAATGGGAAAACATATATGCCGACGGTTGTACCGAACAAACACACGATAAAAACTAACCCTAATAGCTCATGAAAGCAAATTTAAAATAATAAAATAAATATTTGTGGCCCCAAGGGACTGACCAACACTCCACAACAAGGAAAAGCTTGGACCGAACTGGTTCAGGCAATTAGGCGTTCCGCTTGCTTTCAGATGCCCTGCATCAATAATTGAAACCTATGTGGTCATTTGGGATCATTTTTTTATTTTATTTTTTTGTTTATGTTTTGATTTGAAACAAAACATGTTTAACATAATTGATTAAGATATGGTTGTTTTTAAAAACACTCAAAACACCTAAAAGTTATTATAAGTGTTTCAAAAACATGTTAATTTATTTTTAGATACAATAAATAAAGCATTAGAAAATACACAAAGCAAACATACTTTTACAAACAAAATAAAAAAATAAAAAAAAGATCCCAAACAAGCCCTAATTGTTTGAAAGTATATTACTTTTTTTAGAATGCCTTGCAAATAGAATGGCGAAAAGGTCTCCGTAGAGATTAGCAAATTGTGTTTGTATTCATCTGTGCACTATGAAAACTTTATGGCAGATTAATTAATAGAGAGCACTACCAAGAAATTTAGCTCTCATTTGATAAAATCAATGTATATATTTAGGCTTTTCATGAGCATAGGCCCTCATAGCTAATTAACCCTCTCATTTAAAATAGAGAACTTTTGATTAAGGTTATAGTTTCGGATCTATATAGTCTTACTGTGATGACTTGTCTATTGTTCAACTTGCCGTGGTAATTTTGTGGAAGTCGCTGCTGCTCTATGAAGATTGTATGCAAATAAAAGGAAGGATTTAGAAGTTTAATTATGCGGGCTTCCACGATAATCTTTTAAACCTTGCAATGGGGACAAAGCATCATCTATCGGAGGAATTCTCATTCATGTTCAGCATCCAAATTTCACGTCATGAAATTCATTAGGTATCTTTATATAGGTTTAAAATTGGTTCATATTGCAAACTTACAATTTAAAAAAAAATACCAGAATAATTTTTATTGTATCCAACAAAATTTCCCAAATTTTTTAGTTTGCTTTATGTATCTTATTTATTCCTGTCCTGGGCTACTGAAAGCGGTACATCTATTTTATTCATATACTAAAAGCGGTACACCTATTCTATTCATATACCTTTCTGTAACTATTTGTACTAGCAATATTTGGTAGATTGATGACTTGTATCTCTCTGTATCAAAATGCTAACCGTAAAGGAACATAAGTGAAGTGTCATGTGCCCTTTAGCTAAGAAGTCTGTCGAGAAATTATGCATACATTCATTTTCAGGTATTTCTAAATCAAAATTATATTTCATTATCTGAGTTATTCACTAGAGTCCCTTGTTCCTATGCTCGGAGCATTCCTAATTGTTGTCTATTTGTTGTTATGGTTAATGAATTTGATATCCTATTACTATTTATTGCATAGAATGAGTATAGTTGATTTGTGGTCATGATTTACCATTTCAATGTTGCATGATTTCTACACAAATTATTTATTCCTAGGCGTGTATGTTATCACCATAGCACCCATATCCAACTATTTGATTTCGACTTTATGAATGCTCATTTTTTTATTTATTCTTTCAGAAAACATGGTATAAATCTCATCATAAGTTTTTCATGAACTATCCTATTTCTAAGATCCCTTCCTATGCTTGTATTGCATCTAATATACCCCGGTGTCTTTTTCTTGCCTCATGACTCTCATCTGTTCTTTTAATAAAGTGCATAATTTAATGAATGATTTTTTTGTCTTTGATTCATTTTTTTGTCTTTGATTCTTTTTTTTTTTTTCATAATTCTTTTCAGCTCTGATGCTACAAGAGCTAGAGCGAAGAAATTAGCGGAAGAGATAGGTTCCTGGCACCTTGATGTGAATTTAGACGCCGTTATTTCTGCTCTCCTCTCGCTGTTCCAAACACTAACTGGGAGAAGACCGCGTTACAAGGTAATGCACCACTATTGCTGTACTTCATTTTGGCTTCTGCATCTTATTTTAGCATTCATATCTGTGATTATTAGAAATATGTTTAATTATTTGATGCAATAATAGAATTACCTGTAAAACTTCTCAATTTCAGAATAAATGATTAGTGAGTTGTGAGTTTGAAATAATGTCGTTTGGTGGCTGTAATCAATCTGGTATAACCCTTTATTTACTTATTTATGGATACAACTATAAACTATTATGCACCATTGGGTGTTATCATTTGTTGGATTGCATAAGCATTACTTTTTATTTCTTGATACCTTTCAGCTTGTTTGCTATCAATTTTATTGGCTCATTCCCAGGGCTCTGTTCTTTTGTACTGGATTTTTAACCTTGGTTTTACTCAAATAGATTATTCATTTGCAATGAATGATGTAAATTGCACAATTAATACCTTTACTATATTGATATGTCCTTTGGTACTTTGTGGTTTTCGTGTGTTTTTATTTCCAATTGTTGTGCTATTTCTTATATACAAGCATCTACACATTTATATCCTCTTTTTCCAGTGTTTTTAAAGGTGATCCAGCCAATCACTTAAGCACCTGAGTGAATGACATCAATTTAGGATTCCTAGAAGGGTTGGAAGGGATTAAAGGGTGGGTCAAATATTAGTAGGAAGAGGAAAAATGGTCGTGATAAATAAAATAGATGCAACCAGTGGTTGGACAGCTAGCTGGATGTAAAACACAACAAGTAGGCAACGGATGTGACGGTACAGAAAAGTATTTAGACATTCGAGAGAGATTACCGCCTAAATCTGATCATGCTACAAACATATCACTTGAGAAAGATCAATTATACATCACTTTAACAAGAGAAATCTACAGAGAGTACTAATGCATAAAACCAAAGTAAAAAAAATAAATAAATAAAAGTCCAAGCAGTAGCTCACAACATATTTAAATATCCCAAGGCAAAAGAAACCCTAGTAAATTAGCTTAATTAGGTAAATATGTCCCCTAAATGGGTCAACCAACAATAGGGGCTGGAAATGTTGAATTGGTCCCTCCCTAGACCAATTCGGTCTCGCCTCGCCTCACCTGAAAGGACAGACGCATGATACCCTTCTTCATTCTCTCTGGGTAGGAGAGAGCTCACCTTCTTCACTAGAAGCATAGTTGTCCTTATAGTATGGTGACAGATCAATCTTGTATGCATTTTCATTAATCTTTCTGACAATTCTGGATGGGCATCGGCTGTGGCTTGAGGTTTCCAAAAGAACTTGTGGGGAGCCTCTCTTTACTCAACCTGGTATATAGTAAGTTTCCTTCCTTCAAAACTTGGGATCTTATGGACTTGCATCCTACTTTTGGCATTTGATGTTATGTTTGGTATTTTGTTTCCTCGCTTTCTCATTAAGGGTCTGACTCTAGCCTTGATATCAATGTTATGCTCAATAGCGGGGAGTATGGGCACTTGCTTCATGGGCGTGTGAGGGGTTCCTCCCATATGCAATCTTGAAGGAACTGTATTCGTTGGACTAACTGGCGGAACTGTATTCGTTGGACAAACACTTGAGTATGTTGCTAAACTGAGATTCACCACCTTGGTTTATCCATCCATTTGAGGGTGAGCTGTTGAACTCGACTGAAGCTTTGAGGGTGAGCTGTTGAATCACAAACTTCATGTCCCTATCTGAGGTAATGGCCTTAAGCACACCATTGGTTCATTTGGGTGAACTATCTATCTGAAATATAAATCTGAAATTTGTGAAGCATCCATTTTCTTATGACAATGTACAAAGTGTGTCATCTTGGAGGTGATCTATTACTTTAATGGTTGAATCCTTGCTTTGAAGGGTTCATGGGAGACTCACAATGAATTCCATACTCAAATCCGACCAAGGAAATTTTAGAATAAGTAACGGTGTATAAAGACCTGCATTTTTCCTTCGACTCTTAGCTAGATGATATGTCTTGCTCTGTTTGACATGTTTTTTCACATCCCATACCAAATTTGGCAAGTATAAACTCCCTTTTACCAAGTAATCTTTTTTCTGTCAAAATCTGCTATTTTGCTATTATTATATTTATGTAAAATAGGATTCCCGAGGAACTTAATAGGAATATGTAATCTATTTTGGTAGAACAGATAGCCATATAATATTTGGAATTGCTCATATCATCTTGACAGTGATCCCAAATCTCACGGAAGCTCTTATATGTATCTTTGAATACTTAAAATCTAATTACCTTCAACGATATGTGACTGATCAGTAAGTGACGTCACCTCAGTGCTTTAGCTACATTGTTATGGCTCATTGACTTGTGCTTGTGCATCAAATGTAATGAAGCCAAGTATTCCCCTTGGAGGCATTTCTAACTTTTAGTTTTTTCTGACCATTTAGGAATCTCAAGACTTCATGATCAGTGAAAAGAGTGAACTCATTTACCACTTAGTAGTGAATTCAGTGACTGAGAGTTTTCAAAATAATATAAAAATCTTTATTGTATGTTAATTATTTTCTGCTGGAACTATTCAACCTTTCATTAAAGAAGGTTATGATATGTTCTTTTTGGTTTAATATAACTCCAATCTCTATATTTGAGACATCACACTCTATTTCAAATACTTAGCTGAAACTTTAGAAGAGATAGAATAGTAGCTTAAGTAAGTTATATCTTCTATGTCTTAAAGCTAGCCTGTGCTTTATCTCGTGAAGAGAATTAGTCAAAGTTGATAAGTTCCGTTTAGGGTGTCATTATTGAGTTGAAATTTTTGATAAATCTCTTGTTGAAAGATTCAACCCATATACTGACGTACTCGAGTGAATGATTGTGGGTTGAGGGGGGAGGGGGAGGCGTTGAAACTATATATCCAAGAAAAGTATGTTTGTGGTGTAAGAAAATGAGAAAATGAATTTTTTTTTGGTTTCCATAGAACTGCTTTATCCAAAAGACTCCAAAAAACTGTTGCAAATGCTACAAATATTCCTCCTCTAAACTCTTGTAAATGAAGATGTCAAACTACACAACCACTAACTTCCCAATAAAACTTCAAAAACACCTAGTTTATGACTGGCATGACGAGCATTGGACAAGTGAAAAGAAATGACTGTCCAATTGTATAATCCATTTCTAATTTTGAAAGCATTATGAATTGGTGCTTGTTCAGCTAAACTGGCGTTAGCCGGTTCCAATTAATACGGAATGTTACAAATTTTGAAGTGAATAATGCTGACACTAGATTTTGGGTGTGTGAGTGCATGCACGCATATGTGCGCGTGTGTTGAGTGAGGGGTGGGGGGTACATATGTAAATTTTAGATGTGTAGATTATCAATTCATATGTAAATTTTGCTTTATTCTTTTGAATATGTTTATTAAGTGAAATAATTCTTTTTTTTTTTTTTTGTATCCCCCCCCGTTTATTAAGTGAAATAATTCTAATTTTTTTTTTTTTTTTTGGTATCACCTCACTTTATTTGTTGCTTTCTAGCACCTTATTTGTTGGCAACCATAGTTGCTGGAGGAATCTAGTTCTTTTAATATTACTGTTTACTTTGATGGAGTTATGATTAGATTTTTCTTTGCTGTCATGTCCCAAACATTTAAATTTAGCAATGGAAAACTGTGTTCATTTTAGGTTAGGATTGTTATGTATAATTTTCATATTAATCATCCTTACCTATTACAAATCTCCTTTTCTTTATTTGGTGCAACACCAACCCAAGTTTTTCATAATGCAATAATAAATAGGAAGATTTATGTACATGCCATTCAATTCTTATATGTTTACATATCTAACACCTAAACTTCAATTTTTACATACACGCCACTTTGCCTATGCATGGAAAGGTATATTTCACTTTTTAAAAGTTAAAATGGTGGTATTTTTATTTGATATGAAAGATATGAGTGGTATACATGTAAAAAGTAAAGTATATGTGTTAGATATGTAAATACATAAGACTTAGATGGCATTTATGTAAATGTCCCTCATAAATATGTTGCAATTACTCTACGCTATATGTTGTAATAACAACTTTGAAACGTATTATTGAAATTAGGTTGATGGTGGATCAAATGCTGAAAATTTAGCGTTGCAGAATATTCAAGCTCGAATTAGGATGGTGCTAGCATTTATGATGGCCTCTCTAATGCCATGGGTTAATAATAAATCTGGATTCTATCTCGTATTGGGCAGCTCGAATGTGGATGAAGCATTACGTGGTTATCTAACAAAGGTAATCATTATTTTTTGTGACTTTCTGGTCGGGTTCTTAATATTCAAAATGTTTAAAAGTGAGTTTATGTTGACATCTATGAAATGCTCAAAAAATCTGTATTTCAATTACTCAGTTTTTCCTTTTTATGAGATGGCTTGGAAAGACATGGAACTTTAGATTGCTGAAGGATGAATTTATGTTTGAAATTGAAATATTTTATTTGTGTTATTTTTCTACATCACTTACCTGTTTCTTTTCGATTGTCTGTTCAATGTGTTTATTGCCTTTTCTTTTCAATTTAAAATTTTGTATTAAATACTATTTAAGTAACATGATGACTAAATATAAAATAAAGATTCACATACATACAACTCAATTCTTTTCTATTTACTTATGCAACACCTAAACTTTAATTGTTACAGACATTCCACCTTAACTATGCATGAAAAGTTGCATTTCACCTTTTAAAAGTCAACATGGTGGTATTTTTTATGTGATATGAAAATTTTGGCTGATTTAAATGTAAAACGGTGTTAGATATGTAAATACATAGGAATTTGGATAATTATGCTCAATGTGCAGTAACGGAAATTATTTCAGATATTTACTATTTAGTAGTTGATGTGCCATTAACAAAATTATATGTATGTTTAAGTATGACTGCAGTTCGGCTGATATAAATCCAATTGGAAGTATAAGCAAGAAGGACCTTAGATCTTTCTTGAGGTGGGCAACTGTTCAACTCAATTATCCTTCTTTGGCAGAAATTGAAGCAGCACCACCTACTGCTGAATTAGAACCAATACGCTCCAATTATAGTCAGGTATGACTACCTAAAACACGCTCATCCATCTTTTGATTTGTTTAAGTGTTATATTTAATTGCAATTTAATTTTTGTTTAACTTTCTTCAAATACATGGGAGTACTTCCTTTTGTTGTACATTTCTCATTTTGTTTATTTGGTGTACTATAATGAATTATAATATGATCATGTATTTTTAGTAGATTGAATATAATTACTGTTGTAATAAAGCTTTTTTTTTTTTCATGAGCAATTCATGTTTGGCTTGCTAATAAGAAGCTGGTGTTCATCTCGCTCATTATGGAGATGTCTAAATATTTGTCTTTTTACTAATTTAAAGTTGTTTGAGGATTGTAAGGTTTGGAATGATCTAAGAGTTCAGGAATGTGATACCATTCTTTTTAATATATTATTAGTAGTTCTATCTGAAGCTGGAATGTTTTTTTGTATTAATTTAGTGCTATGAGCTTGATTAACCAGTTTTTTAACATTTGGAAATAAGGTATTTATTGCCTCAAAGTGAATATGACATAAAAGGACATATCCTAGTAGTCAAAATTTCTGTTGCTTTCAAACATATTTTCATTTGCTAAAGATAAGCTTAAAGTTGGGAACATATTAGAAGATAAAGAAATTTATATACATACCTACCACACAATTCTTATGTTTTACACACTAACACCCAAAGTTTGATATTTATATCTATAACATTTTGGTGTCATAAACTTATGCATGAAAAGATGTATTTCACCTTTAAAAAGGTATTAATGGTGATATTTTTGATGAGATATTAAAGATTTGAGTGGTATGTAAATATGAATGTTTAGGTGTTAGACGTGTAAATACATAATAGTTCTGTGGTATGCATGCAATTGGTCCTAAAATATACCAACCTATTACATAAGCTAGTATCCATTACTCCATTTGAGATTATGCCTAATTAAGTCTTCTTTCATTTTTATGATTTGCCAAGAAGCATTTATTTCTCATAAGATGTTTAGAAACTATGTTAATTATTCTGATATGTATAAATACTTTTATTGTTTCATGTATATTCAGAAGTCTTATTCTATAATAAGCGTGATTATTTTACATCACCATCAATTTTGATGAGATTGTTTTGACAATCTTGATTGATGATCTACCTATAGGATCAAAGGTACCAATATTGTGGTATGTCATCTTATTGCTATGTGGGATAGATCATTTTATAAGGGATCACATATTTTTTTTATGGGGCATTTGCATACATAGCACACAATTCTTATGCATTTACATATCTCATGCTTAAACTTTCATATCCACACACATAATACTCAAATCTTTAATATCACAATAAAAATAGCACTTTTATCACTTTTTAAAGGTGAAATAGACCTTTTCATGAATATGTTTAAAACACCAAAGTGCTGTGCATGTAAATATGAAAATTTAGATGTGAGATATGTAAATACATAAGAATTGTGTGCTAGCTATGTAAATTTCCCTTTTTATGTTAGAACTCTTGTGAGTTATTATTAGAGGTGGAAGAAGTCATAGAGGAGCAGAATTTCTAATTATTCAGCAATAACAAGCAAGCCTTTATTTCATCAAGTGTGGTTGGTAAATTTCTAATTATGATTTATTTCGATAGATACAAGTCATTTATGGTTTAAATGGCTTTTGTTGATACCTGCAGTTGGATGAAGTGGACATGGGCATGACATATGAGGAATTGTCGGTTTATGGAAGGCTGCGAAAAATATTTCGCTGTGGTCCTGTGTCGATGTTTCAGGTTATTTTCCTATCTCTATTTCGTCTTTCAAAAACTGTTTTTATGTTTCTATCTTAGTTTAACTTGTTTCTCATTTCGTCACTACTGGGCAATGCTGTTAGTAGCCATCATTAAACTTGGGGGCATTTAAATACATACCACCCAAACTTTACTTTTTACATTTATAACACCCAAAGCTTTCACATCACATGAAAAATATCACCATTTTAACTTTTTAGAAGTTTAGGTGTTAGATATGTAAATTCATGAGTATTTAGTGGTATGTATGTAAATTTTCCTTAAACTGATCACTGAAAGGCGCAAATTTTCTAAACGGAATGAGATTTTTTGGGTAGGAATAGATTATCCCGTTATCTTTTATCTATTGTTTCTATCTGCAATAGCCTTTAAACAAATATAATCTTTGAAAGGGTGATTTGCTTACCTAGCACTAAAAATATCAAAATTTTTATATTATCAGAAGTGGCCAAAAAAGTGGAAAGATCGAATCTTCATGTCTTATTGATTCAAACTATTTTCCTCATCCCTTTTTCTGTGTAATCTTGCAGAATCTCTGCCATAAATGGTATGGAAAGTTTACTCCATCAGAAGTGGCCGAAAAAGTGAAATATTTCTTCAAATATTACTCCATCAATCGGCACAAGATGACTGTTTTGACACCTTCCTACCATGCTGAAGTATCACAAATTTCACTCCCACATTCCTCTTTTTTTAACTAACCTTCCTGTGTTCAAAATTTGAAGAATTCTCAATACTTGCAGAGCTACTCTCCTGAAGACAACAGATTCGATCTCCGTCAGTTCCTTTATAATTCAAGATGGCCTTATCAGTTTCGAAAGATCGACGAGCTCGTGCGACGGATTAATGGTGGTGAATCAGCAGTGCCATCTGTTGTTCGAAGAGACGAAGCTGAAACTGCTTCACTGCAGGGAGGTGGACTGGGTGTTATAGCTGCCGGCTCCAGCAACCCTTCAGTAGGTCTGTGAGAGATGGATGGGTTATTATTCTTTTTGCCTGATTTGATCAACTTATCAGGTATGTCCAATAAATGACAAATTTTACAAATTGTAAATAATTTTTATTTAATCTAATGAATGTAGTTTATTATATTTAACATCTTAATTGAGTAAAATAGTTATTTTGGATATTTAGAATAAAGCAGTAACAGAGAAAGGGAAATTCAAATTGTTGTGGGGTTGATTTTCTTTTTTTTTTTTTTTTTTTTTTTTTGAACTTTGGAAGCAATGAAATGACGGTGATATTCTTAACATGTGTGATCTAGAACTACATATGTGGATATATATATATATATATATTTTTTGTTGGATCTGGATTTGTCTATGGTTCACATGAGAGAATATTGGCCTGTAAAAGAGAAACAAAAAATTAAGTTTTACTGAGATGAGAATGCTCAGGTGGACGAATGACTTTACACTCAGGACAAAATGGGGAACAATTATATCAGTGAAAGGGTTGGAGTAGCTCTAGTGACGGGCAATATTAGAGTGAGTTGCCTTAGATGATTTGGTCACATTAAACATTTACAATATGATAATTCTATTAGGAGAGCAGTTATATTAAATTTGACTTGTGTTAAAAATTGTATAGGTAGACCTAAAAAGACTATAAAAAATGATATTAATTTATTAGAATTAAATTAAATTATGACACTATTAGGACAATGGAGAAAGAAAAATCATTTAATTAACCTCAATTAGTGGGATAAAGATTTACTCTAGATTCGTCCATAGCGTTCGACTACTAGGTTGAGTATGGTCTAAATGTTAGACGAATTTCCTTTCATTCTAACTAAATTTGATTACAATAGGTGAGTTCCTTGAATGATACATGAGACGAGTTTTTTGAGTGTTATTGACAAACTAACTATCTAACTTTTTGGGGCAGCTCATTTGGTGCGGTGGTGTTTTGAAAACACATCTGGCCTGTTTGGGTAAATTGTATTTTGGCAGCTTATGTGCTTTCAAAACGTAGAAAATAACTTTTTCACACCGCACCTATCTAGGTGTGGTGGGAGCTTATTAGCAATGGTCTGACTTTTCCAAAAAAATAAAAATATAAAAATTTGTAAAAAATAAAAATTTGTAATAGGCACCGCACCTAACTTATCAGCAGATTATTTTTAATCAGCTTATCAGCAGATTATTCAATAAGCTACCTCAAACAGACCCTATGTTTGTCAAAGTAATATTAACTTATTATATTTTCTTATTGGTTTTTTAATCATATATGTATATTATAATACATTCATTGATTTATTTATATGGAGTTAATAATAAAAGATTAAACAATAACATAGAGTTAGAAAAAACAACAGGAGTTAGCCATAAGAACAGGGGAAGAATGAGATAAATGAGTTTTTCAGTATATATTGATTAAGAAATTACAAAAAACAAATGAAGTTGAACTTGTGCGATGATAGCGAAATTATAAGCCGGTTGATTTTATCAGAGAACTGTTCCCATTGCCCCCTGAACTCCAAACAATGCGTAGCAGAGTAAAATTTGACCTAAAGTCTTTGGCTACATTCCTAAAAATAAATTAAATCAAAATAATAATAATAATAATAATAATAATAATAATAATAAAGAAATATAAATAAAAAATGAAATAAAAAGCTAAGACCAATTTCACGTTATTTAAGGTATGTGGCCAACAAAGTTTAGAACTCTTTTTTATAGTAATTTAATTTATTAATAATAAGAAAATTAGAATTAGTTTATGGAAAATAAGCTCAATCATAACAACTTTAAACATGATATTTTATTTAATGTTTAATGTATTGTACCATTTATATATATATTATTTTTGAATAAGGTATTATGTATCTTGATTTTCTAAGATTGGTGACTATCATTAAGATTTATTCACATTTGATGGTGACTGCATAACTCACACTTTTTAAGATGAGGACAACATAACTTAATTCACAATTAATATTTTAAGGTTTTGGCGGTCGTCTTGCAAGCTCCATTCATATTCAAATCCTTTCTGCCTGTTTCTATATGATAGGAAACCAGGTTATAGCTAGGATGGGCAGTTGTCTTGCTATCAGAAATTTGAGATTTCTCTATATAAATAATAAATTTTTGTATTTTTTTTTTTTCTTATGCAGTTTAGGCCCCCAATATATATTTTTGCCTTGGACTTAAAAAAATAGACATTTAGCGATTTTGCCTGCTCTAAAAGATAATGTTGGTTCTGCCTCTAAGGATAGGCAGATGAAAAATAATTCGGAGTTAATGGTTCTAAGTACCCTAATATCACAAAAAATAAAAAAAGGAAGAGGACTATATGCATCAAAGAAAACTCTATTAATTATTGAATAAAGTTTTAGTTAGTCAGTTAAAAATAGGAGTAGATTGACACTTTGTAACACCTTAATAAAATGATAATAGCAAATGCCAATGTTTGACTATATTATGTAAAAAATAAATTTAAATGGGCTATTTGTTTATTATTAAGATTGTATGTAGTAGCAAGAAAACCTATAGATTGTATAAATAAATGTCAAGATAGTGAAGCAATTGTCTACACAATACAATTAGAAGGATTTATTGAATTTAAGAAATAAATTAGCCTTATATATAAATTAAATAAAAAAATTTATATGTTGGATTCATATACCAGATTAAATTCATATTTTAATGTCAATCACTCCTACTATTTCAAAGAAACATATAAATATTTTATTATTTCATAATGATAAGTTATTGATATGTTGATTATGAGTGCCAATATTCGAAGGGTTAATTATCTGAAGAGATGATTATCAAAGAAGATTTGCTTGAATGATCAATAAAAAGTTAAGAAGATTCTTGAAATGAAAATAAATCATAACATGATCATCAACATACTAAGTCTTTCATAATAATATTATTATATTAAGAAATTATTAAGTAAGTTTAATATGATAAAGGCAAAGACGTTAAATACATTAATGAATAGTTACTTCAGATTATCTAATAAATTTTATACAAAAAATTATAAAAAGAGCTCATGACGAAAGTCTGCGCATGAACCATTAAATCTTATAGATATGCAATGATCCACATAAAACTAGATATTACACAATTAGTGTGGGCAATTAGTAAATACATATCCAATCTACGAAAGAACATCAGGATGTTCTAAAGTTGTTTGGTGCTATTAAAAAAGCACAATCATTTAAAATAATTAAAAGAAGAAGAAATCATTAGTTGTAAGCATCCTATAATCACGAAAAATAAAGAGGGAAGAGGATGAGGCATTTGAGGTGATGAAGATGATTTTGCAACAGACAAGAGAGGAGAGTTGTGGCATCAATATCTTTATCTCTATATATATCATGCATCCTCACAATAGGTGATTTTATTATTTTTAAATCATTATCTTAAATAAAGTGATATGTCTTTCTTTATTTATATGAAACATAATCTCTCTAAATATTTTCTTAAGTACGGTGTAATTTTTGTTCTATATATAATCATGGTGTGGAGATGAATCTTAACAAATAGCATGAACAGATGTCTTCCTTTTAGGTCTCTGGTGATATTTTCTTTCTCTTATTTTATTTGCTCCAGTTTGCTCTTCCTTTATTTGGGTGTTAGAGATATATTCGGACGGTATAAATGTCAAAAACATAGTTTAGGTGTTAGATATATAAATACATATGAATTGGGAGGTATATATGTAAATGTCCATAATAATAATAATAAACTTGAAAAATTCACTTCAAATTTGAAATTATAAAAAAAAGTGCTTTTCTACAAATTAAATAGAAAGCTTGGAAACACGCTTTAATTAATGAAACCCACTTCAAATATATTGCCTGAATATATCCCAATAATTTATTTCAAAAAGTTTGATATGTCACCATCCCTTGGGAAATTAATTACACCTCACCCCAAGTTATTACTCACTCATAAGAACGGGGACCTCAATGTTTCCCATGAAGGGTTGAACCCATCTCCTCACATTCACACATGAATCCATTCTTCATACATACATACATACATGCATACATACATACATACATACATGCATGCATGCATGCATACATACATATAAAATAATTAAAAAAAAACTATTTGTGGTTAAAATATAATAAAAACACTAAATTGAATTATTATTCCTATTATTATTATTGTATTTATCAAAGAGAACCTGTGAAAATGAAGCATGAGGCATGCATGTACTGGAATCCCATATCAAACAAGTTAGCCTTCAACAGAAGAAATCAATATTAACTTGTGAAAATAATCATGTGAAAAAACGTTTTAATTGACCCATAATTCCTTAGTATAGGAATATTGCAATTCCCAATACAAGAGGTCTCCCCAAAGTCTTTACAAGTATAAGATGGCAATATTTGATAAATCACGTGTTTGTAATTATTTAAAAGTTTAGCTGTTTTTTTGTCATAATTTCTTTTAGCTTTTAGTGCCATAGTAGCATTAATTTTAAAAATGTGATTGTTGATAAATAAAATTACTTTAAAATGCTTATACGACATGCTTTAAGCAAAAAATATAACACACACACACATATATATATTAAAGGAATGGTAAGGGCTATTATACAAGTCTCCAACTACTCCTAATGTGTCTAACAATAATTTAAGTACCACCCTTCTTATGGCTCATGTCGCTAGAGGGAGATTCAAACCATATATCATTTTTATTTGCATGATTGTAATCTTATTTGCGATAAATCATATAGTTTGAAAATTAAAATAAGATAATTTAGAAATGATATTCTTTATTATAACCCTTCAATTATTGAACATTAAGCAATGTATAATATATCAATACTAATTTATTCATATATATATATATATATATATATAATATATATATATATATATAAAGTTGCCTTAATTAAGAGGACAGTACCTTTGTGAGATTGTCAGCCAAACTAAAGCCAAAATTGCAAATATAGGAAAAGAATCTTTAGCAATTAATGATTCTTTTAGTCTTTACTAACCATTAGACTTTACGAACATTAAATAAAATACCTTCTTATAATTTTATAATTTTACCTTATAATTTCACTTTAAATGTCATAATTATCCTAATCAGAAATTGACTTAATTATGGGGGCTTTTGGACATATTCTGCTAAAAAAACCAACATTACTATTGTAATTTTGACTCAAAAACAAGAAATTCTACTAAAAATTAAACAAACTTTTGACCATCATCAAACTCCATTATAAATAACAAATCTCAAATTATATATATGTATATATATATATATATAATTGAGAAATTTGCATACAAAGCACAAATTCTTATGTATTTATATATTTCACCCCTAAACGTTCATATTTTAAATAGGACTGTAAATGAGCCGAGCTTGAGAGAGCTCAGGCTTGGCTCGTGTTCGGCTCGTGTTCGAAATCGGCTCATGAACAGTGTGTTCGTGTTCGACTCGATTTAAATATTCGTGTTCGGCTCGAAATTGACTCGTTAAACTAAAATTGAGAAAAATAGATGTAAAGTATGAGATTCGAACCTGGATCAAATATATACAAACAAAGACACTAACCACATTGCCACATTATGTGTTATGATTTAAACTTAGACATAAATATACATAATATATTATTATATAAATAATATATATAATATATTGTTATATAAAAAGTTATATAAAATTTTTTTTCGAGTCATTCGAGCCGAACACGAGCGAACAAACTGTTGTTCGTGTTCGGCTCGTTAGACTTAAGGAACGAGCCGAACACGAGCTGCTTAACGAGCTGAACATGAGCTGTTCACGAACAACGAGCCAAATTGACAGCCCTAATTTTAAACCTATGTATGAAAAAGATGTATTACACTTTTAATAGCTTATAATAGTACTATTTTTAATGTGATATTATAGATTTGAGTGGTGTATGTAAATATAAAAGTCTAAGGGCAAGACATGTAAATACACAAGAATTGTGTGCTATGCATGTAAATGACCCTACATAATTTAGCAAGAAATCAAATAAATATGATTTAAGAGTGAAGTTCTCACGTGCACTAACATTATGAAGATGAAGTAATTTTTTATTTATATTTTGTAATTTATAATTTACAGTATAAACCTTTGGGATAAAAGTCAAGAAATATAATTTAATCAAAGGCTCCGTTACACTTTGATTAGATAGATTTGCAAATTGTACTAAGATTCTGTTATCAAGTTAAAAGCGTGTTGGCCCACACGGCTATTTGACACGCAATGACCTGTAATGACATGCAGGTGGGAAAAATAATACTAATAATAATAATAAATTATGGAAGTGGGTTACAGATATCCATGATTCCCCTTCTGGACTGCAAAAGAAGAAAGCTAGTTTGCAATAGGAAAGGGAGAAAGGCTGCCACAGCCAATATTCATGTTGATAAATACCTTAATAATTGATGTCTATGTCATGTTCATGAGGAAATGTTGGGGGTTAGATTGACACATAATTCATATGATTGAAAATAAATAAATCTAAGATTCACACACACAACACACACACACACACGAAAATAAATAAATCTAAGATTCACACACACACACACACATATAGATATAGATATATATATATATATATATATATTTGCTTGATTACTACTTAGTGTTGTTTTAAGTAAGTAGTTGGAAAATTCATTTGATCTGGCATGAATATCGATGTACTGTTCGAATTAGAAACTTCTTTGGTTAAATTTAAGACCATCTATAAATTTTGTTTTCAAGAGATTTGTTGTGAAAGTGAGGATTTTAATGGATTAAAAGTGTTTTGATTGGGTACAAATAAAATCAAAAGACGTGCGATTGAAAATTCATGCCATTAATTGAAGGAACAAATAGTCTTTATTGCTCAAATAAATACCAATAATTTTATTTGTCGATCAGCTACACTCTCTGCCATGCGCGTTGTAGAGTCCTCCACCCCATGATGGCCTTCTTGCCTCTGTTCGTGCAACTGGCGGAGCTCTTCATTCATTATAGTGGCCTATTTGGCTAGAGCATCCTAATATGGCTGTGGGGAGCTCAGGAAACTTGGCACTGGACCACGGGAGATCTTGACCCTGAAGGCTATGCTCTTCGCACCAAGGCCATAAACTCTCCCCTTCATCTTTCTTGCCACTTGAGTCCAAAGCTCGAACTCAAAATGTGTAGTGGTATACTGACTACCACTGCTGCTAGCAGAAAGGCCAAGTGCCTCTCTCGGAGCCGCTCAAACTCTGCAAAATTTAAACCAATGTTTAATTGACACTTTAAATAACAAGAGTCAAAATACAGTTTTAAATTTCTTTTTTTTTCTTAATTACAACAATCCATCTGGAATGCCCAAGACCCACTGTTGTGTCTCAAGGGGCCTATGAATTCGGGTATGCAACTCCACAACGGAGGTCTCACGACTCAAGTCCTTGGCCTGTGTAGCGCATATGATTGGTTAGAGCCATATATTTAGATCAAAGATTGACTTTTTAAATCTTTAAGAGAATCTTATCAGTCTCATGTAGTGCTCTGTATGGGGGACTGATCCTCCAATATGGAGTGCAACTCTCCTGGCACCCTCCATCGCCAGATTCGTCTGGTTCGCCTTCCTCTTCCTCTCATAAGCAAGAAAGGCCAAAGCTGCGGTCAACTGACCTGCTTACCCTTCCGATGAGTTATGGTGAATATATCACTAAGTCGATACCTACCCTAAATCTCGATGATTCGGTGGATATGGTGGTGGTGCTCTGGGAGCTAGTGAAGGGCCTCTGCAACGTAAAAAATAATTCATGTGTTAGCACTGGGACTTCTCATTAGGGCATGCAATATGATGCAATTATATACCACAATTCTAAACATGGAGTCCTTATTAGGAAGTTACATCTACAGAGATTAATCGTCAGTACTCTCCAGAAAATATGGATTTTCTTTTCATTCAAGAGCCTATGTTTATTAGGTGGTGGACGCAACTCATTTTATTATTATGACCCATATGAGATAGGACCTACCTTTACTGAGTTACCTTGAATGAGAGCAAATGTTGTTCAATAAGAAATGAGGGATATGACTTGACAAAGTCACTAGATGGTTTGTACTCCCAAGAAGTGAAGAAATAGAATGTGAAGAGTTTGCAACTTCCTTATTACAGAAGGTATGCTAATGTTGATTCTTTAGGATTGTCAAAAAATAACCATCATGTCATCTTGGGTGAAAAATCTGTGTATGTTGTGACGTTCATTAATGTGCTGTTATTTTGTCATGAGAAGGAACTAATCTTAATAATGACAAAATTAATTTCAGTGACGATAAAAACGGTTTGTCTCGTTAACTCCCTATACGACATACAGTAGTTGTGCAATTCCTTTCTAAGAGTTGTAATTCAAAGGCTTCATTCTCATGTTTCTTCATTTCTTCCTTAGAGTGCACCTTATTTCGATCTTGATCCAATGGGAAAGATTTCCCAGGAATATGTGGATATTTTTGGGGAAAGATTTAAGGGAAAATGATCAGTGTTGAAACATAATTCATAATATTGAAAATAAATAAATAATGTAAACAACTCCAAGATTTGTATATATGTTCACTCGATTACTACTTAGAGTCGTTGTTCGATAAGTCATCAAAAAATTTGTTTGATCAAGCATGGATATCAATCTAATGTTTGAATTAGAAATTTATGAGATTAAGTTTAGTACCATCTAAGTTTTGGTTTCAAAACATTTATCATCAATATGAGGATTTCGATGGCCAGAAGTGTTTTGATTGAGTACAAATAAAATCAAAAGTAGTATTTGAAGTGCAATTGAACATTTCTGATATTAATTGAAGGATCAAACAATCTTTAAATCCCAAGTATTTATAATTAAAATGAGTGTAACAACGGGTCGAACCTAACAAAATCAAGATTACTTTTGAGATTATTACGACACTTTAATGCTTAAAAAATTATCTATAATTAAAAAAAAAATAATAATCAACATTGTTTGCATATTTTTTTCTAAAGTTACTAAAACATTGTTGTGAAAATATATAAATACTCTTTCATTCTATACATAAAATGGATCATGACCTAGATTTGGAGAGAACTTGGATACATAAAAAAACTCTAAAGGCCTTATGCAACATGCTCCTCTTTATAATGGATGAGAAGCTTGATTAAAATCATATTATATGTAATGCCTATCACTGTCATGTTTAAATGAAGATTATACTTATATAAACATCATATTCATGTACATAAAATTATTTTATTTATAAGATATAAACATCTTCTCTATTATCATCATGAGGAGAATTATCTTGATTAGCTCACTTTCTACATCATCCTCAATGCCTATAGGGGAGTTCTCTTTCTTTAATGATGTATCTAATCTTATCAATGCCTTAAGAAATCACAAAGAAAGTATCATTCATGGCATATCATGTGTTTCACATCCATCAAATGATAGCATTCTAGGTATACCTTTAAACTTTTTACAGCCTCAAAACTTCTTCTTAGCTTTAATCCTTTTGTTGATGGTTTGTAAATGCCCTAAATTATATGGGAAATTAATAGTTACACAAACAAAATGAAATTGTTTTAAACCCTAAACCCTAAACATCAAAGTTTTAAATAATTGTTGGCTACTCTTTTTAAATATTTTGCTTTTCATAATTTTTAGCTTAAAACAGTACAGCTGATAGAATCCCAACATATTTAAAAATGTTAATTTATGCAAATTTTACATAAATAAATGTAATTAAATGATAGGATTGGGCCAAATAACCACCATTTTTTTCAAAGCTTACTTCCAATTTTCAAAATAATTATTTCTAATAACGTTTTCACACGACACCTGTCTAGGTACGGTGGCAGCTTTCTGGCTGCGGTTTGGTTTTTCCAAAAAAAAAATAAAAATTTGTAATAGCCACTGCACCTAGCTTATCAACAGACTATTTTTAATCAGCTTATCAGCTGCCCCAAACAGACCCTTAGTTTACTAAGGAAGATTTACATACATACCACTCAATTCCTATGTATTTACAAATCTAAAATCTAAAATTTACTTTTTTACGTTTATTTACACCGCATTACCTATGATTGAAAAGGTGTGCTCACTTCCTAAAAGTTAAAATAATTGTATTTTTAATGGGATATCAAAGATTTAGTTGGTATAAAAGTAAATAAATAAAAAAATAAAATTGGTGTTAGATATGTAAATACGTAGGAATTATGTGTTATGTATGTAAATGCCCCTTTAATTAATTAATATGCCAGCAAGAGGAAATGCCAAATCAAACGGTATTTTATTTTATTTTATTTTATTTTTTAATACCAAACCAAATAATAATTAGGATAATATTAAAAATACGATAATTAATAGTTATTTAAAATCCCAAGTTGTCTTCATGACATACCCCAAAATTCTTATTTATTTTCATATCTATCCAATGCTTCAATTTTTATATTTATATGCAAAACTCTCAAATAATTAATATTACATACATTAAAAATATCACTATTAATATTTTAAAAAAAATTGAAGCACAACTTCTTATGCATAAATTTATGATATCAAATTGTTAAAAATATAAATATTAAATTTTAGGGGTTATATATATAAATATATAAGAATTGTGTGGCATGCATGTAAATTTTCCAAAATGAAAATGGTTTAGATGGACATAATCATATAGCAATGATTTAAGTCTACGTTTTAGGTTGTTAGTTGCTGTTGAAAAAGCTATAGAGTTGGGCCATGACACCATATCAAATTTAGTTTAATCTATTTTCTTAATTTTAAATTTAAGTTTTTAAGAGAGATTTAATTACTAATATTTGTATGCTAATTTGTTTTAAAATGTATCATGTGAGATTAAAATGCATGATTATATTATATTATTTATTATTTTAATTATTATATTTATTGAGAAGCCGTTGTAATGAAGGTATCAAAGGTAAGCCCAAAATATTCATTTTTAAATATATAATTGTTTTAATATTTAAGATTATAAATGAAGGGCCCTCATTAAATTCTTACACCAAAATATTTTTTAACTCTCAATTATTTTATATGAGACTAAATTTATTAGTCTACCATATCGCAAAAAATAAAGAATTGCAAATAATTATTTATTTTAAGAAATTAATATATTTAAAAAATATGTACTAAGAATATTTAATCAATTGAGTGTTAGGTCTGACTCATATACCAGGATTTGGAGTCTCTTGGAAAGAAGAGGTGTGTCTTGGAGATAAGTGGGTTGGGGAGCGAGAGCGTGTTGGTAATTTTATCTGTGAGCTTTATTTATATATATGATGTGTAACCCTATGGGTATGTACCAGATTCATCTGAAATAGTAAAATTTGCCGCTCTGCTTCCGAGGACGTAGAAATTGATGTGAAATTATGTTACAGGTGACTTTCGGAAAGTATATATGGTAGATGGAGAAGCTCTGAACGTGGTAGGAATGGGAGATATTGACATTGCACTTCCAAATAAGAACAAATGGACTTTGTAAAAGGTCAGGCACATCTCTGAACTGAAAAAGAACCTCATTTCTGTTGAGCAGCAGTTCAGATAAAGGGTTGCGGCAGTTCGGCGAGTTCTGCGGCAGCGTCTCGAGTTCACGCGATAAAGGAGAGTTCCTGCGGCATTTCGAGGAAGTTTAGCAGCATTTCGATTTCACAGATGAGAGGAGTTTGATGGTGTTCAACCAGTGGAGTTCGCAAGTTCATCGCAGGTGGAGTTGCGATAGGTGGAGTTCGGCAGGGTGCAGGCAACGCCAGCAGACGCTATTATTCACGAACAATGGTTTCAAGGTTTGAGGAGGTATTTCGCGAAGATTTTCGCTCGCGGGAAAGTAGTTTAGTCGAGGTGTTGACGCGAATAGGAAAAGTGCTTCGTGTGAAAATTTTGATTCACGAATTACAATAGAATTGCAGGAAAGTTGTTGCATATTACAGAAAAATTTTAAGTTTCTTTGAATTTATTTGAGGTGTGTTTTTGTTTCGACACAAGGCAGGAAAAGTTGTTGTAAGATTAATTTCAAATAATAATGTCTAGTGCAAAATTCGAGATAGTGAAGTTCGATGGAACCGGGAACTTTGGATTGTGGTAAACAACAGTGAAAGATTTGTTGGCTTAACAAAGAATTTTGAAGGCTTTGCGAGCTACGAAACCTGATAATATAGAAGATGAAGATTTGGAAGAATTGCGGCAGGTACCATACGTTTTTGTCTGACATATGAGATTATATATAATGTTATGAATATGAAATCTCCAGGAGAAGTATGGAAGAAATTGGAATATTAGTTTATGTTAAAATCTTTAACAAATAAATTGTATCTGAAGCAAAGATTATATGGGCTAAAGATGCAGGCAGACTCTGATCTGTCATAGTATTTGAATGTCTTCAATCAAATAATCACATATCTGACACGTTTTGGTGTGAGTATTGAAGATGAAGACAGAGCAATGACTCTATTGTGTTCATTGTCTTCCTCCTATGAACATCTGGCGACTACTCTTACATTTGAGAAAGAAACAATCAAAATTGATGAGATTACCAAAGCATTGTTGGCTCACAACCAGCGAAAACAAAATGCAGGAGAAAACTCTCATGGCGACAATTTATATTTTAAGGATAAGCAGAATCGTGGAAGGAAGGAGGAGAAGGAGAGTTTTGCAATGTGAAATTCCAGGTCAAAGTCTAAAGGCAGAAAGACAATTCATTACTACAAGAGCAAGGAGCAGGGACATATGAAGAGAAATTGTCCAAAGCTTAAGAAGCAGTTTGATGAGAAATATGATGTATCTTCCAAGTCCATGAATATGGTGCAGAGTGGCATTACAGATTACAGTGATGGTGATGCACTTTCAGTTACAACAACTCAATTAAAGGATGCATTGATTCTTGATTCAAGATACTCTTATCACATAACACCTAACAAAGAATGGTTTACTTCATACAGGTTATATGATTCTGGTTCAGTCATTTGGGTGATGATAGATGTTACAATATTACTAGTATTGACAAAGTCAAAATTAAGATGTATGATGACACTGTCAGAACATTATGTGATGAAAGATATATTTCAGATTTGAAGAAAAATTTAATTTTCTTAGGCACTTTATCAAAAATGGTTTTATTCCTAAGGCAGGTGAGGATAGAAAAATCATCAGAATTATTAAAGGTGCATTGATTGTAATGAAAGGAAATATCACTGCATGTATAATATCTATAAATTGTTGTGAAGTACAGTTATAGGTGAAGTTCACTCTGTTAAATCATATGATGAAATTGCAGCAGATATGTTGACCAAGCCGGATACTATCAACAATTTCTTGCATTGCTTGATCTTGTTGAATGTTTGTAATTGATAAACGGCATGATTGTCCAACCCACTTCAGTGCAAGAAACTCCATGATGTATTTCTCCTAAGGGGTTGGATATTCGCTAATGTGGAGATTTGTTAGGTATATGTACGTCTCCTAAGGGGCTGGTATTCGCCAAGGTGGAGATTTGTTTGGTATATTTATTTCTCCTAAGGGGTTGAATATTCTCCAAGGTGGAGGTTTGTTAGGTATGGCTCATATACCAGAATTTGGAGTCCCATGGAGATAAGTGGGTTGAGGGAGCGAGGGCGTGTTAGTAATTTAATCTGTGGGTTTTATCTATATATATGATGTGTAACCCTATGGGCATGTACTGGATTCCTCTGAAATAGTGAAATTCGACGCTCTGCTCCTGAGAATGTAGACATCTTTGCTGAGTCACGATAATTCTCTGTGTGTTCTTTTGGTGTGAATTTTTCTCGTTTCATTTTTCACTTTGTCGTCGATTGTTCTATTTCAATATACCACACAACATAAAGCATATTATGTGTAATATAAAGTCAAATATTCTGTTTTTTTAACTCAAAAATGGACAATAAATGAGCTGCAAAGCACAAACAAGAGACTCTTATGAGGACTCGCAAGTCAGTGCATGTTAATAAATACTTCTTTTAATTGCACAAGCGAATGTTTGTCATATAATAATGTAACCTATTTTATTTTTCGAAATAAGGCCATATTTTATTTTTATTATTTATTTTTTAAATTAAATGAACATTTTTTTCCACTTAAAAATCTCTGCTGTTGGAGGATATTTTGATAAAGGCAAAGTATAAAGAAATAGTTTTTTTTTAGTATTTATTATTATTATTATTATTATTATTATTATTATTATTATGGCTTGCTTATCAAGTTTATGAGATATATTTTGAAAATGTGAAATATTTCACGTGATATTTTCAAATTCCTAAAAACAAAAATAAAAATGCTTGCCCAAAGTCCTGAAAACGTGATAAAGGCAAAGAGCAGCCCCCCCAAAACGAAGCATTTAAAGGTGCACCTATTTATTTATTTCATATGAATTATTTTTAAAATGCAAAAATAACACTTGTTATTTTCAAAATTCCTAAAATAGCACCAACTTATTTCTAAAATGCTAACTACAAAAATGAAAATGTTTGACCGAGAATACAAGTTCCAAATCATGAATAAAAGCAAATAAATATGCTATGCCCATTGTTTCTACTCACATTTACATGCACGCCACACAATTCTCATGTATTTACATATATATCTCAGATCCAAACTTTCATATTTACGCACATGTCACTCAAATCTTTAGTATCGCATAAAAAATACACCTTTTCATGCATATGCACACATGAAAATTTAGGTATGAGATATGTACATACATAGGAATTAAGTGCTAGGTACTCAGGTTTTTCAACATTAAAAGATTAATAATAATATTAAATTATATTATAAACTATATATAAATATATAAATTAAATAAAATAAAAAACAGAATTAAAGATCTGATATCATCACATCCTAATCCTGACCTCACCAACTCCCTCCATCCTCCCACCCTCTATAAATCATTCAAATTCTTTTTATAATGCCCCCCTCCAAAACAAGCCTTCTACCTCCAATCTCTCATCACCCATCTCTTTCTCCTTCTAAACACCATGAACTTAATTGATGCCACCTCCTCCTCCACCTCCTCCCCCTCCCCCTCCCCATCCCCCCCTCTCCTCACTCTCACTCCTCCCACCATCCTCAGCCCCTGCGCCGCTTGCAAGATCCTCCGCCGTCGCTGCGTCGACAAATGCCTTCTTGCCCCTTACTTCCCCCCCACCGATCCCCTCAAATTCACCGTCGCCCACCGCGTCTTCGGCGCCAGCAACATCATCAAATTCCTCCAAGTAAGACCTCCACCACGCATTTCATGTATCATAACTAATTCTTCTTCATTGTTAGTCATGATTCAATTTTCAATCCCTCCTTCTCACAATTATATATGATATATGCAGGATCTGCCTGAAGTCCACAGAGCTGATGCAGTGAGCAGCATGGTGTATGAGGCCAATGCAAGGCTAAGAGACCCCATTTATGGTTGTGCTGGAGCCATTTGCAAGCTTCAGAAACAGGTGACAAAGCTCCAAGCTCAGCTTGCTCGCACAAGGGCTGATCTCCTACATGTCCAAACCCAACATGCCAACTTCCTGGCACTCCTGATGGCGCCGTCTTCGTTGCACCCGTCGCCGACGATCGATCAATCAACCTTCGCTTCGCCTGAGTTCTCCTATGAAGGCGACGGCGGCGACGGCGGCGGATATGCACCCATTTGGGAGGATTCCTTGTGGGCATGATAAAAGATTGAGAGGGATGATGTTGGTGATGATGAAATGAGTCATTAATAAGTGGTTTAGTATTTTGATTAATTATAAAGTTAATTAATCATAATATGTGTGATGAGAATTAATTAATCTAATATGTATGATGCTCAATCTCAAGGGTTGGAGCATCAAATATTAATGAAAATTTTCTACATTTTTGTTTTCCTTTGCTAGTTATGTAATTGTGTTGGATAAAGAAAGATATTAGAGGATGATTAGAGTAATGAGCATGATTAATGATTGTGTTAGTTACTAATTATGTCATGCTGTTCTTTTCAAACTAAGCTTTGAAATTCTCCCATCGCTTAGGAGTAAGACAATCATAAGCCTCTTTGGTGAAAATCAGACCCCTTTTGCATGCAAGGGTGTTCGATTTTCAAAGTAGGAGCACTTTATTTTTTTGACATTAAAAGTTTTTAATTTGACCTTCTATACTCACTTCTCATTTTCATTTTAAAATAATACAATAGACAAATTATAAATAAAATGCATACTCTTAATTATAATTAAAATCTCAATTAAAAATCTAATTATTATATAATTTCTACTTTATTTTTTCTTTTCTTCTTTGACCAAGAGTATTGTAATATTCCGGAGTGAAACTAGGTTATGTCCAGAATGGTCAACTATTCCCCACCCATTGATAAATTTTTTTTGTTTGATACTTGAAAAAATTAGACATTTAGTGATTTTGCCCACCCTAAAAATTAATCATGATTACACCCCTAGTAATATCAATTAATTGGTCAATTATTTTATTTTCTCATGCCACTTTTGCATGTTCCTGATCTTATCAGTCATATCATTATCTGCTTAATTAACTATTATTATTATTGATTGGGATTAGAGTCATTAATTTGTTTTACACTATTATGACATTAATACAAAAAGAAGAAAATCTATACATTATCATAATTATAGAAAAAGAAAAATGTTGTGAGGAAATTTGAAGCTTGCCAAAGATAGCAAGCAAAACTCTGACTTGGGAGCAAATATTGAGGCCAAATGAGAATAGTTGGGCTTGACTAAGTTAGAAGGATACAAGAGAACAGGTTTGATTAATTAGAAGAATCTTAATTATAAAAGTCAATAGAGGATGCCTTACCTCATTGCTTTGAAATAATAGGAATGGTATTAATGCAAAAATGTGAAGAGAGAGTGTGTGATTAGTAAAGAGGACTCATGCCAAGTGTGGGACCCATAAGATTAGAACTAGAAGCTGAATATTTCTCCAAAGTTGTGCATGTAAGTTTATAATTTAGAAAAATGGCGTGCACATGCCCCTAAAATCAACTTTACTTGGCCAAATATGAAAGGAAATATATACATATTTTTTATCATGGTGATAGGGAGAGAGAGATTGGAAATTTAGTTGTCTTAGAGAGGATGATGTTTGTCTCCTTTAACTTAGTGGATTTATGAGAAATTTTTCATACATACCACACAATTCTTATGTATTTACATATCTAAGACCTAAATATTTATGTATTTACTTTGGTGTTAGAAACCTATGAATGAAAAATATGTATTTTACTTTTCAATAGTAAGCAAGAATGATATTATTGATGTGTTCGTAAATATTTGAGTGTTGTGCATATAAATATGAAAGTATAGATATGTAATTAAATAAGAATTGTGTGACGGGAATGTAAATGCCTCTGTTATTATATGTATCACATAATTCTTAATTTTAATATTTTCTTATATAAAACTTTGAAGACAAAATCATTTTAAGACATATGCATAAAGAATTTATATGTTATATAAGTAAATATCAAATTTTAGTGTTAGATATGTAACGACAACAACAACAACAAGCTTTTATCTCACTAAGTGGGGTCAGCTACATGAATCCTTTTTCTCCATTGCATCCTATTGAGTGTCATATTTTTTATTTAATTCTACTAGAATAAGATCATATTTTATACAGTATGCCCGAGTATTTTTAGGTCTAGCGTTGTCTTTTTTAACATAAGTCACAGATATATTCATTATGCATTTTGTCTGTCAAGCCAGTCATCTACCTAAGCATTATCATCTCACCAACACTTAACTTAGTTTTATATTTTTCTTTTATAGACCAACATTTTGTGTCATAGAGCATTGCAGGTCTCATCACCATCTTATAAAATTTTCCTTTCTGTCGTATAAGCTGTACTTTTATGTCACACAATAGGCCTGATGCAATCCTCCACTTCAACCAACCATTATGGATTCTACTAATAACATCCCCATTTATATCACCATCACTTTAAACAATAGACCTGAGATATCTAAATCGTCCACAGCTCTTAATGATTTATAATGATTTGATCACTCATTGTTGCAACTTTGCCACAAGATCTATTTCTTCTAAAATTACATTTCATATATTCAATTTTAGATCTGCTCGAACGAAAGCCTTTAGACTCCAATATAGACATCCATAATTCAAGTTTTTCCTAAAATCTTTCTCTAGCTATATCCACAAAAAGGATATCATCAGTAAAAAGCATGCACCATGGTACATCTTCCTGTAAATGTCCAACAAAAGAATCCATAACTAAAGCAAAAAGATATGGACTTAAAGTCCATCTCTAATGTAGTCCAACTGAAATAAGAAAAAAATACATGGTTAATCCTTCTTCATTTCGAACAAAAGTAACATCTCTGCTATCATATCTTTAATGACTTGAATGTAAGTCATATCAACACCTTTCTTTGATCAATAGTTCTCCAAATGACTTCTTTTAGAACCTTATCTTAAGTTTTTTCTAAATCCTTCTTATTCTCTATGCCCGCTCCATCAAACCTCTCAAAAAATGTATAGCTTCTATAGTAGACCCGCCATGCATAATCCAAACCGATTGTGAGGATATATATATAAATTCCCAAAAATTAAATGTGCTCCTAAAATTAGTGAATTACTAATATTAAATCTTATAACAATAAAGTCTAATTAAGAAGATGAAAAAATAATTGAATAAATGGAAATATAAAAGCTCCTTGCCTTCGTTAAAATCAATAAATTTTTGACATTATCTTTATCTTATGTGAAAATATATAACATTTAATTTACATCAACATATAAGTCATCCTTATGTTGATTTTTTGAAAGTATGGTACTGAGAAAAACATAGCAAAACAATAATTTTAAAATACATAATATCTACTTCGAAGACTTAAGCAATCAGTGGAGTCGTTGACCAAATGTACACTCCCACGAGTCAAATCTGGTGTCATCCTTCTTTACATTAATATATATAACCTTTCAAGAAAGAGAGAGAGGTGGAGGGTCCGAGAATTGTGGAGAAATAAGGGTAAGCTCTTAGTCTTTATACCATCTCCTGTGCCTACTTTTAGGCCATCGACCCCTACTTATAGATACAAGAGGAGCACGACTTAGCACAAATAAGGGAATACTATATGAGTTAAAATTTTATATAGATGGTGTATCTTATGGCATGTGTGTGTCATAAGATTGACGTCGATAGAGTAATAATTTCACATCTAAGTGTTGGACTGAAATCTATTGCACAAAGACATAAAAGAAAAGTAAACGATTAAGTGGAAAACCTTGAAAAGTGAAAAAAAATTATGGGGCCTAGCCTAGTTGAAAAATATTTTATCATGTAATGGTAAGTACATAGGCCCACTCTCCACTTGAGTTAGAGAAAATAAGATTACAGTATTGATGTTCAACGATAGTTCAGTAATAATATTTGTAATGGACCGCAAATGCTCTGATTAAATGTTATGAAGACACGAGTCTGTTATGAATATTATAGACAGTGGTTGTAGCGTCAGTTTATTGCAAAGGTCCAAGTTAAAAGTTGTGGTAGTACTTGGTCATGTAGGTCGTAGATGGTTGCTTCAAGAATGTTGATTGGACATACAGGTCAAAGTATGGAGCTGCAAGAGATATGATCCTCGTAAGTCATATTTGGTCATAATGATCGTAGTGATGAGCTGCAATGAAGCACATAAGCCGCAGATACGAGAATTGGGGGATGCATGAGTTGTGATAATATTCATAGGCTATAGAGGTCGGATTTGGGAGCCGCATGAGTTGTGATAAAATCAGTAAACTGTAGTGGTCGGAGTTTGGAACTACATGAGTTATGATAATGTTCGTAGGTCGTCGATCGCGAGTCTAGAGTTGGGAGTGAGTTGTAATAACATCCATAGGGTGCAAATGCCAAAGTAGAGTGTTATATGATATTTGATAAAGTTCATTTGTCATAAAAACTAGACTTGAGAGATGCACAAGCTATGATAATATATGTAGGTCATAAAGGTTGGAGTTGTGCATGATTTGTGATAATTTTTGTAAGTCACAAAGGACCAAATTTGGAAGTTACATGAACGGTGATAGCATCACCAATAGTTCGAAGCTGCATGAGATGTGAGCCACATAGGTCATAGTTTGTTAGATATATTGTAATGGTGAACTACAAGGAGAGAGCTTCATGAGTCTAAGGAAAATCATTATATATAGTACATCGATTACAAGTGCTTATTTGGGGTGTAATGTTACATCATTTTTGAGTTAGGTAATTACATCATATGTGGGTGCATCATTACACATATTTGAGATGTGTTGTTACACCATCTTTAAGGTGCGTCGTTACACCATCTTTGAAGTGTGTTGCTAAACTATATGTAGAATGCATGTTAAAATGTCTTTATGGTGCGTTGTTGCACCGTCTTTGCAGTTTGTTGATCTGTAGGATGCTTCGTTGCTCTGTATGTTTCAATTCTTTTTGTAATTCGAATTCTCCAGCCTGTCTTGTCTTCACCTTAGGATTCTCATTTCTAATAGGCCCTCTTACTTGAATCGTATGAATGATTCAGAGTGGAGAAGGGATCGAAAAAGAAGAGATTAGGATGGAGACTAGGCGAAGAAAATGAAAAGAGCCTGGAGAGCTTATGTAGGGTAAACCTCGTGTGATAGGTTAAGGATGTACGTACGAACAAGATCAAATCAATGCACGTTAAACCAAATATCCACAAAAGAATGCCCACTTAAGTTACCCAAGTAACTAGATAACCAAAAGAACGCTTTGTTTTAGGGTCAGGACCAACTCTTAAAGGAACGTATCTCTTTGGTTAATTCAATTTTTTTTGAACACCCAAGAAAACTCTCGATTGAAGAAGACATGTCTACATTTAGGTGATGACTACTACAAGGTGTTACAAAGAAGGGTAACCTCACAGGAACATCTCGTGGCTTTCAAAGCTCTCCCTAAGACACATGGTGGAGATTAGATCTCTCATATTTTAAATGGGTAGCGACTCATTGACACACAAAGCCTGTAAAATAGATTTGTCGATTTGTAGGGTTCAAACTATGCTTCCATAGCCTAACCGAGCCATAAGGGTAAAGGGTGAACCACTGTATCCCAAATGAGAAACGACCTATCTGCAATCGGGATCTATGACGTTGTTGTCCTCACTTTTATGATTTTCCCTTTTTCCTCTTTATAGAAACCTAGGATCTAGCCCTAGGGTATCTTAGTGACCTTCTTATATGCCTAGAGATGGAACTTACCCACATAGAACTTCAAACCAACTCTATATTCATTTAGGGTTTCATAGGTTAAGCCCAAATCCTCAATTATTGGTTGAGATGATGAGGGTTGAGACTGGTACGAGCCCAAGTTGAAATCCTATAGGTGGAGGAAGCCTTAAGTAATCCATGGTGCCTAGAGTCCTAGGAATCCCTTTGATGACCTATTGTCTACCCCCAAAGCCCTCTTTGATAAAAAAGAAGCCCATTGAACATGAGGCTAGTTCTAGGCTTAAAAGGAATTTACCCTTTGTACCAAACCCTAAACTAAAAGAGATACTAACAAAAATTTGAATCAAACGACAATTAGGCCACTAAGGTTACGTTTGAGCCCATTTAATGCCTTTCTCAAGCCTAAGCAGCCCTAAAATCAAATTGAATATTGAAGCATCAAACTAAACACAAAAATTAAAGAAAATAAAAAATTTTGGAATTAAATTCAGGCAAAATTAAACAGAAATAAAATCCATAGCTAGTTAAACATAAATAATTAAATATTATTAAAATACATATCCAACCTAAGTCAACCTAATGACATCAAATTTAAAATTATTGAAGTAAACATAAAATCAAATTAAATTAAAAAATGGAGTTCCTAACCAACTTAACTAAACTAATCTTAAAAGCCCTAAGAGCTTAAGGGTCCTAAGGGCTCCTTGTGTCACGGTAGGCCATGTAAGATCCCAATACGGTCCCGTATCACTCAGTAAGGTCGCTCAGTTATGTTGTATCAAAAATGGATGTCAACATGGTCGTTACTTCACACAGTGTTTCGTTACTCTGCAACATACATCGTGACTCTATAAGAGGCTTCATTACAACAAGCAAAGGGTGGTCGATGGTGGTCGACTACTACGGGAGAGTGAAGCGTTTGTTGTGTCTTTAGTGCAGGACGACAATGAAATTCAACTCCTTCTAATCCATCTCTCCTTCAGCTCTTCCTCTCTTTTATGAATAGGGTAGGACTCTATTTATAAAATCTAGAGGAGGCTCTCTTGTAAATAAAGAAGAAACTTGGGCCACTCCATCAGTTAACATAGAGAGATTCTCTCAATCGTACGATATTTTGTGGATATTTGAATTCCTTAATAATATCGGAATTGAGTGAGCTTAAGCTTGTCAGATTCATCTTATCAAGACGCTTGATTGAATACAAACTTATGAGATTTGAAATTAATTTTAAATTACAATTGAGCTTTTAAAGCCTTCAAAAAAAGGCCCAATGGGTTGATCTGCGTTTGACGTAACTTGGATTGAATTAATTTTTGTGTCAATGAGTCTATCTCATCAAGCGGTCATTTTGACTATAAGATTGATGAAATCGGAGTTATGAATGACATTTAATTTGAGTTTGAAAGTTTCTTACTTCAACAAGCTCTGTGATTCAAGCCAATTGCCTTGAGATTCTGTCATATGACAAAAATTGTTGATGATGTATCAAGGCATATGAGGTTTTGTAACTCCTACAACATTTCTCATGGCTTAAACGATGTTGTGGCACTATAGTGCTCCTCGAGCCTTGATCGGGTCTTGAGCCTCCATGGGCCCGAGCAGATTGTGTGTGTCAAAGCCATATCTCCAAGTTTTGTGGAGTTGGCAACCAGTAAGTTTGATTTGAATTGGCCCGTGAACCACCTTTACAAGGTGTAGGATCTGACTTATATATATATATATATATATAAATCATATATATATATATATATATATATATATATATATAATAAGGAACTTTCATTGTGATCAAGATTCTAGAATGCCGAAGAAGCCGATCAAAACCATTGTTTCAATACATTTTTCACACTGTGACAGCTTTATTTTCGGTGGCCTCAATATAAAGTTTTATTGATTCAATTTATTGGCCCTTTAAAGATCCAATGTCCACACAACACTACTTTATCACCAGATCTTTCTTGATCACATACGACCCCCTGAAAAGTCAATATTTTTGTTCATAACTAACGCATGTACTTCCAAATTGCCTCATTCTCACTAAACTAACAAACAAAGAAAATATGTAAGAGGTTTTACATTACAAAACTAATATTAAAGAAACCTTGCTAGCTTAGTCTGAATATTCATGCATGTACATACATACATACATATAGAGATATACAGACATTTATACCAACATAAAATATGCATGCATACACACACCACACGACTATATATATGTGTGTATGTGTGCGAGCGCGTATATTGGCATGTTGGCAGAACAGCCTCTCTGAAGGTCATAAGTCCTCTCAGATCACGGATTCAAATTCCCCCGTGTGCAAAGTATAAGACCCCTCAGGTTGGGGGTTCAGATCCCCTCTTGCACAGTTGGCCTTAAGGATGTGATACTCAAATTGTTAGACATATTAAGGGTGGCTAGAGGCTCGTACAATAGCCTCCAGCGATTGCTTTTAGATATATATATATATATATATATATATGTGTGTGTGTGTG